>NW_016807094.1:389398-412204 GCF_001698545.2 Rhinopithecus bieti
GTGCAGTGGCGAGATCTCGGCTCACTGCAACCTCTGTCTCCTGGGTTCAAGCGATTCTCCTGCCTCAGCCTCCCAAGTAGTTGGGACTACAGGCACAAGCCCGACTAATTTTTTTTTTTTTTTTGAGACTGAGTCTTGCTTTGTCGCCCAGATTGGCACGATCTCAGCTTACTACAACCTCCACCTCCTGGGTTCAAGCAATTCTCCTGCCTCAGCCTCCTGAATAGCTGGGACTACAAGTGCCCACCACCACGCCCAGCTAATTTTTGTATTTTTAGTAGAGATGGGGTTTCACCATGTTGGCCAGGCTGGTCTCGAACTCCTGACCTTGTGATCCTCCTGCCTCGGCCTCTCAAAGTGCTGGGATTACAGGCGTGAGCCACTGTGCCTGGCCAAGCCCAGCTAATTTTTGTATTTTTAGTAGAGATGGGGTTTCACCATGTTGGCTAGGCTGGTCTTGAACTCCTGGCCTCAGGTGATCTGCCCACCCTGGCCTCCCAAAGTGCTGGGATTACAGGCATGAGCCACTGCTCATGGCCACTGCCTAAGCACCACCGAGCCTGAGGAACTGCAGTTTCAGCTTCCATTATCTCATAATGAAGGTCCTTTTCTCTTTGAAGGAAGTATGAGATGCCCAGAGGGGACACATCCAGCCTAAGGTAAGCCTGCCAGGGGCTCCCCCATCACCTGTCCTCAGCTTTCAGCAGCCAGACAGCCACTTGCTTTTGTTTCTGCCACCCGGCAGCCCCGAAGAAGGCCCTGCTGTCTTGGCTGGCTGAGCTGAGTACTGTTCTGGGAAGGAGCTGCCCCCCTTTTCCTTCAAATCTTGCCCCCTGGGTGGCTGTTTGATTCCACACAGCTCTGAGTGGGGACTGACCAGGGGCTGAGAGGTGAACAGGCACTGGCCTAGGAGCTGGGAACCCTGGGACTAAGGCTCAGCGTGGTCCCTTTCCTGGCTGTGTGTCCTTGGGCAAGTCATTTGACCTGAGTCTGTCTAGAATGAATTTGTTCCTATGGCAAGTAGCTGTGGGGTGGGCTGTGAAGGTTAAATCATGCAGGAGGGAGGCAGAAGGGGGTGTTAGTCCTGCTGGTGTCTTCCGTGCAGGGTCAGGGACATAAAGGAGGGTAGGGCCTATGCAGTGTTGGTGACCATGCTTCCTCTCTCCCACAAGGGGGATGGGCTGGGTGTTGGAAGCCTCGGAGCTGGTACCCAGCTCCCCTCTCCCCTGGCTGGGACAGAACGGGGAGGAACCATCAGGATCTGTGTGCAGACAGGGGTGGGGGTGGGCCTGGGGGGTTGGACTTTCCAGCCCCTCAAAAGATGTCGCTGTCTCCCCCCAAGGTATGATTTTTGCAACAGGATGGAGAGCCAGGTGCAGGGGTTTGAGGCTGAGGAAGGGTTGATGCTGGCAGCAGATATTATGCGGGGGGATGATTTCACGCCTGCAGAGGAGTTGGTGCCCGAGGAGGAGCTGGGGACTGCCGAAAAGGTGCCGGCTGAGGAAGGGGTGATGGAAGAGGCAGAGCTGGTGTCGGAGGCGACTGAGGCCTGGGAGGAGGTGGAACCGGAGCTAGATGAGGCAACGCGGATGAACATGGTGACGTCAGCCCTGGAGGCCAGTGGCTTGGGCCCTTCACACCTGGACATGAAGTATGTCCTCCAGCAGCTGGCCAACTGGCAGGATGCCCATTACAGGCGGCAGCTGAGGCAGAAGATGTTCCAGAAAGGGGAGTGCCTCCACGGGGGCCTCCCTGCCACCAGCCGGACAAGCTGCAGATCCTCGTGCCAATGAAAAGAGAGGGTGGATAAGCTCCCTGAGTGCTCACCCACCCCAGCCTGGCCCTACCTGGCGTGCTGATTTGCTTGGACTTTGCATATCGTTTGCACAGGCATATCCGATCCCCTTCAGTGGGAACTGCAGTGCCAGTGCTCATTTATGTAGCATTTGCTTAGGATTTCAGATCTCTATCCCCTTTTCTCCTGGAGGCTGGGCTGGGGGTCAGGACTGGGACTGTGCCCCCACACGGTGCCTCAGCTTCCCGTCTCTGCCTGCCTGCTTCCTCTGCCCCCCACCCCTGCCTCCTCTGTCCCCCAGGCTCTCCAGCCCTGCAGCAGTGGCAGCAGCAGTCAAAACAAACATGGGGTGGGATTGTGGAGCTACCCAGGGGCTGAGCCAGGCTGGAGGACAGGCCCAGCTACCCTCCCAGGGCCTGGGAGGAAGAGGGGCCTTCTGGGGCTGCCCAGGCTACAGGGACAAAGGCGTCTACCAGCAAGGGCCACAGTTGGACCAGTCTCCTGGGTGAGTCGGAAGGTGTGCTAGGGCCTCCTGCAGGGTTGGGAGGTGGAACAGGGTCTCCTCTCCCCAGCCAGAAACCCCAGTCTGGGAGCTGCACCTGCTGAGTGCAGGCCTTGTGAGCCCTGCCTCTTTAAGGAGTCGCGGGACATGAAAGAGAACCTCGTGACACTCATACACAGTAGCCATTGTACATGTGTCAGCTCCCATCAGCCTCATTCCCTGTGGCAGGCGATGTGTCCCCATTGGTTAGGTGAGGAGGATGAGGTTCAGAGATCTAAGGACACTTGTTCGGGGCCACACGGTGAGGGGTAGATCTGAGCCTGTCCTCTCCACTCCTGTGCTGTAGCACCTTCACTGGACCATCCCTCCCCTCTAGTACTGTCCTGGTACCCGCTCCGGCCTGTCCCTATTCTCATGGCCCTTGGTCACTGCAGGGTGGAATAGCACTAGCCTCAGCAGGCCTGTCATGTAAGCTTGTGCAGGTTATAAACTGAACCATGACCTTTATGGCACATGCAGGGGGCAACCTGCATAATTACCAATGGCGACTTTCCGTGTCTTTCTGATACAGTTGTCCAGACCCCTGCCCACTGCCCAGGCCAGGTCTATGGTCTTCAGTGCCCTGGTTCACATCCACCTGCTTCTCTTCCAGGCTTTGCTGTTCCCTAGCAGCCTGCAGAGGCCCCACAGAGCTTGAGGCCCCTCCTTCTACCTGGCCAAGCCCACACCCCCAGACCCTCCTTCCCATCCTCTGAAATGGGACCCTGTGTCTGTCACCAGCCCACCCTCTGTGTTCATGAACCTGGGCTGGAGTTTGGGGACCCAGGCCTCCACCCTCTTCAGGGACAGGCGGTAGGAACCCCGGCTGTCGCTCTGTAGCTGGTACAAAAGCTGTGGCTGCCAGGCCTGGGTCACATGGCAGCCCAGGGAAGGCCCACTGGCTACCAGGCCCAGCCGTGAGTGGGGAATGGCCCAGCTTCCACGGGTGGGGAGTTGTGAGGCCCCTCACCCCTTGATGCCCAGGCTAGCGGTGGCCACCCTGGTTCTTGTTGACTTGAGGGACCTGGCCGTCTTCCCTGTTCTTCATCCTTTCTTCTCGGTCCCTACTTACTGTTTATAACCACAAGTGTCTCTCTGTGTGGGTTCGTGAGGGCCCCTCTGCCCAGTGGTGTCTCCTCTCCCTCCCTCCCCTCCCTCTTCTGCCAGTGTCCTGGGGGTGTCCAGGCTCCCACCCATGGCCCAGCCCCTCTCCCCTCCCTGTTGATTCCCCCCCTCCCTGCCCCTGGCTTCCTCTTCCATGTTCCACCCTCTCCCACACCTTTGTTCCTCAATAGCTGGGGGCTGGGACTCAGGCCTCCTGCAGGTGCCTGCCCCGCTCCACGCGGCGCCTCTCAGCCTCCTATTGCTTGTCAGCCTGTGCGCAAGTGGTGCAGGAAATAAAGGATCTATGCACTCCTGGCCCAGCTTCCAGCCGTCTCTCTAGGGAGTGTGTGTGTGCACGTGTATGTGTGCAGGCATGTGCATGTACACTTGGCAGGGTGAAGTTGTGGAGAAAGGGTGGATGCTGATATTGAAGAATGTACCAAGAACTCGTATTAAATATGCCGTTTAATCATAGCAGCAGCTCCTGGAGGGCAGTGGGTGATAAGTGTCTGTCAGATGGAGAAACTCAGGCCAGAGTAGGTTAAGTGATGCTCTCACCAGCAGATCATGGCTGGTGTGGAGCTGGGATTTGAGTTCATGTTTCCCTGATCCTTTCACCCCAGAGACTCTGACTCAGTGTCCTGGCTGTGAAAGATAGGACGGAAGTGAGTCACCCACTGTCTTAGGGTGAAGTCCCCAGAGCAGACCTGGAACAGTGTTTAGGAACATGTACAGTCGCCCTCCATGTCCTCGGGCTTTGTGTCTGTGGACTCAGCCAATCACAGATAGAAAATATTTGGGGGAGGCTGGGTGCAGTGGCTCACGCCTGTATTCCTAGCACTTTGGGAGGCTGAGGTGGGTGGATCACTTGAGGTCAGGAGTTTGAGACCAGCCTGGCCAACATGGTGAAACCCAGTCTCCACTAAAAATGCAAAAATTAGCTGGGTGTGGTGGTACATGCCTATAATCCCAGCTACTTGGGAGGCTGAGGCAGGAGGATCACTTGAACCCAGGAGGCAGAGGTTGCAGTGAGCAGAGATCATGACACTGTACTCCAGCCTGGGCAACAACAGAGTAAGACTCCATCTCAAAAAACAAGAAAATACCTGGGAGAGGCCAGGTGTGATGGCTCATTCTGTAATCCCAGCACTTTGGGAGGCTGAGGTGGGCGGATCATTTGAGGAGTTCGAGACCAGCCTGGCTAACATGGTGAAACCCCGTCTCTACTAAAAATGCCAAAAAAAAAAAAAAATTAGCTGGGCAAGTTGGCGGGCCCCTGTAATCCCAGCTACTTGGGAGGTTGAGGTGAAAGGATCACTTGAGCCTGGGAGGCGGAGGTTGCAGTGAGCTGAGGTTGCACCACTGCACTCCAACCTGGGTGACAGAGTAAGACCCTGTCTCAAAAAGGAAAGAGGCCGGGCGCGGTGGCTCAAGCCTGTAATCCCAATTTCCCTAACCGCACTATCATTGGGAGAGCGGAATAATGGCGAGGACAGGGTGGGATCACATTAGAGGCTCAGTCTGGAGTACTTCAGGACATACCTGGCTAAACAGTGATAACCCCCGTCTACTAAAAAAAATACAAAAATACTACCACCGGACGAATTGCTGGCCGCAGCGCCTGTAGTCCCAGCTACTCGGATGCGAGGCAGGAGAGTGGGCGTGACGGGGAGGACGGCAGCTTATCGCAGAGAGACGAGATCCGGCCACTGCACTCCAGCCTGGGCGACAGAGCGAGACTCCCGCTCCAAAAAAAAAAAAACCTTATATTATATTAGCTCTAGTAAATTAATATATATATATACTTTATACTACTGTAGAATACTCTGTAGAGACTGGATAATAAATATATATATAAATATATATATGAATATGCTACTAAATAAATATATATATATATACACACCAGAGTTATCCCACCCCTCAGGTGGGGGAGTTAGGGTGTTTATCCTCTGTCATCTGACACTGAGAGATGCTTCTGGAGGTATTTAACTGCCCTGCACTTGGTCCTGAAGGAAACTAGAATATGTTACCTCCAAATATGCCACTTTGGCATAAGGACTATTTTGAGCTGAAGGCAGTTGAGAAGAAGCAGATACAAGAAAAGCTCCCTGCCCTCCTATTTGCATAAAAACAGGACATACATTTTCAATAGTGTCCATCAACCAGGAAGGATAAAAGTTAAATCTCCAGGCTGGGCACAGTGGCTCATGCCTGTAATCCTAAGACTTTGGGAGGCTGAGGTGGGTGGATCTCCTGAGGTTGGGAGTTTGAGACCAGCTTGAGCAACATGGAGAAACTCTGTCTCTACTAAAAATACAAAATTAGCTGGTCGTGGTGGCACACGCCTGTAATTCCAGCTACTTGGGAGGCTGAGGCAAGAGAATTGCTTGAACCTGGGAGGCAGAGGTTGCAGTGAGCCGAGATTGCCCTATTGCACTCCAGCCTGGGCAATAAGAGTGAAACCCCATCTCAAAAAAAAAAAAAAAAAAAGTTAAATCTCTGGAGACAACTTTATTTTTTTGGTTTCCATAATTTGGACTTATGTTATTGATACTCAGTGAATAAAATGTTGATTTTTGATGCATTACAATACACTTTTTGGTAGTAGTTGCACAATGTTGATTGTTTTATTTACTAAATACTGCAACCTCCAAATTGCTTTATTTATTTATTTATTTATTTTTTTGAGACAGAGTCTCTCCCTGTTGCCCAGGCTGGAGTGCAATGGCGTGATCTCAGCTCACTACAATCTCTGCCTCCCAGGCTCCAGCAATTCTCTTGTCTCAGCCTCCCGTGTAGCTGGGATTACAGGTGCACACCACCACGCCCGGCTAATTTTTGTATTTTTAGTAGACACAAGGTTTCACCATATTAGGCTGGTCTCAAACTCCTGACCTCAGGTGATCCAGCTGCCTTGGCTTCCCAAAGTGCTGGAATTACAGACGTGGGCCACCACGCCTGGCCAAATTGCCAATTTTTACATGGTATTTCTGGCAATGGTGGTGGCTCCTCTCTCTGAATACATAAAATAGTTCATTCAATCCATGGTTTCATATTCCTTTGTTATTCTGTCTACTGCTTTAAAATACATTCAGGCTGGGTGCGGCGGCTCACACCTAGAATCCCAGCACTTTGGGAGGCTGAGGCGGGTGGATCACCTGAGGTCAGGAGTTTGAGACCACCCTGGCCAACATGGTGAAACCCCGTCTCTACTAAAAATTACAAAAATTAGCCTGGTGTGGTGCTGCCTGCCTATAATCCCAGCTACCTGGGAGGCTGAGGCAAGAGAATCACTTGAACCTGGGAGGTGGAGATTGCAGTGAGCTGAGATGGCACTATTGCACTCCAGCCTGGGTGACAGAGCAAGACTGTCTCAAAAAAATAAAATACATTCAAATAAAATAGAAGTTACTTGCAGTGAGTGCACACATACAATAGCGAGGAGGGCCGAGAACATAATTAACCAATACTCTTGTGTTCAGAGAATAGTCTGAAACCATGGGACTGAAGCTTGCTCCTACGGACTTTCTCAAAGTATTCTTGGTGGACATAAGGTTACCCTCACTCAACGCAAGGACACATCTTCTGCTGTGGTGGGAGGATACAGAATGACAATTTCATTTACATAGAATATTTTCCTTCTGTAAATGTCTGGAACAAGTCAGAGACAACTTTAGACCCTTTTCAGCCTGGAGTGGCACCGGCACAATCTCCATAACAAACCTGACCCACTAGCCTTTATCTACCACTCGTTTTCCATATAGCTGCTTTCCCATTCACAGTTAGCCACCCCTGGAAGTCCAACCTAGGCTGGAGCTTGGGGGTCCAAACCTCAGCCCTCTTCTGGGACACGCAGTAGGAACCCCAGCCCTCATTCTGCAGCTGGCTCAAGAGCTGTGACTGCTGGGCTTGGGTCACCGGTGGCCCAGGGAGTGGGAGAAGCCAGGGGGAGGCCCACTGGCTACCAGACCCAGCCCTGAGTGGGGACAGGGCTCAGGTCCCATGGGTAGAAAGCTGTTTCCCACACACAGCTACCCTTGGAAGTCTAAAAGTTGCCGTCCTTTATCTTGCCTGTGAATGTATTGTTCTTTGTTGAAGATGCTCTGTGAGCCTGAATTCTCCCGTCCGAGTACTAACCAGGCCTGACCGTGCTTAGTTTCCGAGATCAGACGAGACTGGGTGCGTTCAGGGTGGTGTGGCCGCAGACACTGTGAGCCTGAATTCTAAGCTACCTCTCTGAGTTATTCATCTCTGGGTACTTCGTGTGTTGAATGTGTGATACACATGTTAATAAATTTGCTTGCTTTTCTCTTGTAATCTGTATTTTATTACAGAGCCCCAGCCACGGACCTAAGATGGGTAGAGAAAACCCTTTCCCTCTTTTTATTTTTTGAGACAGAGTCTTGCTGTCTCCCAGGCTGGAGTGCAGTGGCGCCATCTCGGCTCACTGCAAGCTCTACCTCCTGGGTTCACGCCATTCTCCTGCCTCAGCCTCCCGAGTAGCTGGGACTACAGGCGCCCGCCATCACGCCCGGCTAATTTTTTTTGCGTGTTTTTTAGTAGAGACGGGGTTTCACCGTGTTAGCTAGGACGGTCTTGATTTCCTGACCTTGTGATCTGCCCGACTTGGCCTCCGGAAGTGCTGGGATTACAGGTGTGAGCCACCGCGCCCAGCCCACTTTCCCTCTCTTATAGCCCCGAGGTAATGCTGTCAACAGGCACAAGAACAATGACGAAATGGGGTGAGACACCAGCAATGCCTGCGCCAGCCATTCATGAACAATTATTTACAAATATTTATTGGATTCCTACTATTCTTGCCACGAGGGATACAGAAGGGAGGGGGGACTTGTCACACTCCCAGTTTCCTGTTTTGCCAGAGAGGCAGACAATAAACTGGCAAACAAAACAACTACAGATTGTGAAATGTGCGCTAAAGAAAATATTTTGCTGTTGTGAGACGAAGCAACGAATGTTAAGAAGCCGTGTTTACTCCTTTCTGCTTGTCAGCAGTTTCACAAAGCCCCTGACTCTGTGACTACAGACGTGCAGCCCTCTGGAAAGATGCTTTGAAGACAGCACAGGAGAGAGCCCAAGGCCCCATACGTCTCTTGGCTGAGTCACTACATTTCTTTTCTTCTTTTCTTTTTTTTTTCTTTGAGAGAGGGTGTTGCTGTGTCACCCAGGCTGGAGTTCAGTGGCGCAATCTCGGCTCACTGCAACCCCTGCCTCCCAGGTTCAAGCAATTATCCTGCCTTAGCCTCCCGAGTAGCTGGGACTACAGGCACATGCCCGGCTAATTTTTGTATTTTTAGTAGAGATGGAGTTTCACCTTGTTGGCCAGGCTGGTCTTGAACACCTGACCTAAAGTGATCCACCTTCCCCGGCCTTGCAAACTGCTGGGAATACAGACGTGAGCCACTGCGCCTGGCTTGAGTCTTCACATTTCTTAAAAGAGAAACGATCCTAGTCCCTGGCTTTTCCCACATGTAACATTTCCAAGATGACATCTGATGAGGTTAGTGATGATGCCTTTGTGATCTAGGACCCAAACCTTGCTGTGATTCTGCTGTCATGTAATTCTGAGCAAGTCTGATGGGATTTTGCATATACAGAACCTCCACCTTCAGCCCCCAGCTGTATATAAGCAGTGGGCTGAAACATGGTGCCAGAGTCTGCTCCTGGGCTGGAGGCCTCAATCTATAGTCCTCTGTAAGACTTCTGAATAAAACTAGCATTCATTCTTTAAAAAGCTTGATTTTTTCTCTTTTATTTGACCCATAGTAGAGAATGACTGGGTCTATGTGTGAAGGGTGAGGAGCAGAAGGGGTCGGTCTCTCAGGAAGAGGCATTTCACCCACGAGCTAAGGAGGAAAGGGGAGCCCACCATATTCGTGCCTGGGGAAGAGCATTGCAGGCACAGGGAACGGCAAAGTCAGAGGCTCTGAGAAAGAGAGAACATGGCACGTCTGTGTAAGCTCAAGAGGAGGAAGAGGAGGAAGCCACGTGGCGCAGAGTAGGAGGAGAACCTCGGGGCTAGCTTTCAGGGCTGTGACAGGGAGTTCAGGTTGTATTCTAAGTGCATTAGGAAACATTGCAAGGTTAAAACCAAGAGTGACACGGTTTATCTTTGAAAAAGCTTACTCTGAGGCCGGGCACAGTGGCCCACGCCTGTAATCCCAGCACTTTGGGAGGCTGAGGCGGGCGGATCACCTGAGCAGCTTGGCCAACATGGTGAAACCCCATGCCCACTAAAACTACAAAAAAATTAGCCAGGTGTGGTGGCGGGCACCTGTAATCCCAGATACTTGGGAGGCTGAGGCAGGAGAATAGCTTGAACCGGGGAGGCAGAGGTGGCAGTGAGCCAAGATCCCGCCACTGCACTCCAGCCTGGGCGACAAGAGTGAAACTCCGTCTCAAAAAATAAAATAAAAATAAAAAAAGTTGACTCTGGCTATGAACCCTACCATCTGTTATCCTGCCCACACCTGTGGATTCTTGTTCGATGTGGGGCTCTGGGGGACCCAAGAAAAATCAGAGTCCCTGCCCCTAAGAGGCACTCAGCTGTCCTCCCTGCCACAACTTCACCCCTAGATGAGTCCCCCTCCTCTGCCCTACAGCACTGACACAGTCCATTGATCCACTGGAAACTAGTTTATTTTTGATTAGTTTTTCAGGGGATAGGGCTGGGGTGGAGTGGGAGGTGGCTGGGCTCTGCAGCTTGGTTCTAGGGTTGTTGGTTCTCATCCTCGGCACTGCGGCGGCCAAAGTCCATCCATCCATAGGCTTCTTCTTCTTCCTCCATCCATGGTCCCTGCTTCTTGGATGGGTCTGAGGAGGTGAGAAAGGCGAGAAAGGGGGAAGGATGACTGCCTTCCAGGAACCGAAGTCAGGGCCAGTCTGGGGAGACCTTGGCCAAACCTGGCCGAGTGAGGCAAGCAGGGCAGTCAGCAGCTCCTACCTGCCACGAGGTGTGGGGGACCCTGGGGTCCCAGCTGTCTTCGGTGGTGAAAGACTGGGCCTTGCTGGTCCAGCCAGGGTAGCTCCAGGTTCCTGTTGGCCCCTGTACCTAAGGGTGCATCTGGCTGCTGGGAGCGGGGCTTCCAAGAAGCTTCAGAGAAGGCAGCCAGAGCCAGTGCAAAGATCAGCGCATACAAACACAGTTGTTGCATCTCGTCTGCAAAGGGGAGAAAGGACTAGCTTAAGGGTGAGGCTGTCCCCACACAGGCCCAGAGGCAGGGGACTGAACCATGTGGCTCCAGGCCTCTACCTGCTGATGAGTCTGCAATTTTTTTTTTTTTTTGAGACAGAGTTTCACTCTTGTTGCCCAGGCTGGAGGGCAGTGGTGGGATCTCGGTTCACTGTAACCTCTGCCTCCCAGGTTCAAGTGATTCTCCTGCCTCAGCCTCCAGAATATCTGGGACTATAGGCACGTGCCACCATGCCTGGCTAATTTTTGTAATTTTTAGTAGAGACGGGGGTTTCACCACGTTGGCCAGGCTGGTCTCGAACTCCTGACCTCAGGTGATCCACCTGCCTCAGCCTCCCAAATGCTGGGATTACAGGCGTGAGCCACCGCACCCAGGTGAGTCTGCAATTCCATGTGGAGTTGTGGACTATTTCTGCAGTTTAATTCTCCAGTTTCTGCCAGCTCCACGCCACCCCTGAAGTCTCATGTTTTTTCTCTTTACCTACCCCGATTACAGCCACTGCTTCTCTTGGAGAAAGTCAAATCCTAGGGCAATGGTTTTCCTAGGTTCTATTCTGCAGAATTTGAGGCCATGTTAGTGGCTCTGTAGTTGTTTAAGTCATGTAATTTATTTATTTATTGAGACAGGGTCTCACTCTGTCACCTAGGCTGCAGTGCAGTAGTGCAATCACTGCCCACTGCAGTCTCTACCTCCTGGGCTCAGGTGATCCTCTCACCTCAGCCTCCAGAAGAGCTGGGACTACAGGCTTGCACCACCATGTCCACCTAATTTTTTGGTACTTTTTGTAGAAACGGTGTTTCACCATGTTGCCCAAGCTAGTCTTGAACTGTTGGGCTCAAGCAGTCCTCCCACCTCAGCCTCCCAAAGTGCTGCGAATACAGATATGAGCCACTGTGCTCGGCCCAAGACTTGTTATTTAAAGTGAACGTTTTAGGCCAGGCATGGTAATCCCAGCACTTTGGGAGGCTGAGGAGGACGGATCCCTTGAGCCCACGAGTTTGAGACCAGCCCGGGCAACATACCGAAACCCCATCTCTACAAAAAATACAAAAATTAGCCGGGCATGGTGGCATGCACCTGTATTCCCAGCTACTTGGGAGGCTGAGGTGGGAGGATCACTTGAGCCGGGGAGGTGGAGGTTGCAGTGAGCCGAGATTGCACCACTGTACTCCAGCCTGGGCGATAGAGTGAGACCTTGTCTCAAAAAAAGAAAAAAACTGAAACTTTTAAATAGTAATACCAAAGGAACATAGACATCCAACTGTGTTACAGACCGCATGTTACCACTTTGGAGACTGCAGCACATTCAACTCTTGACCAGCTCACACTGTTTTTTTGTGCAGCCCTGAGAGGAAAGGTTCCCCTGTCATTTTTGCTTAACTGAGGAATATCCTGTGATTATAATTAAGCAGTTAAGAAAAAATTAAGCTGTCACCATTAGCAATTATGTATCAGGGTGAATCAAGTTTGGGGAAAATATAATACAGAACTAAACTGGAATCTCAAACAAACGTAAAATTCAAATGGTCATCTGTTCCCTGGACTCACGATTTTTGTACTCTTTTAGTCTCATTATTCTGATTGGCTTTATCCTAAGAAAATGATAAAAATTTTCTCTTGTCAGAATATATTTGTATTAATAAAGTACTGCTTTTAAGTTTTTCTTTTTTTCTTTTTGTGAGACAGAATCTTGCTCTGCCTCCCAGGCTGGAAGGCAGTGGCTGGAGTGATCCTGGCTCACTGCAGCTTCGACCTCTTGGGCTCAAGAGGTCCTCCCACCTCAGCCTCCTGAGTAGCTGGGACTACAAGTGTGCACTACTATGCCCAGCTAATTTATTTGTTTTTATTTTTAGTAGAGATGAGGTCTCACTATGTTGCCCAGGCTGGTCTGGAACTCCTGAGCTCAAGTAATCTGCTTGCCTCAGCCTCCCAAAGTGTTGTGATCACAGGCATGACCCATGGTGCCTGGCCATTAAGTTTTTCATAATGAGGTTCTCTGTTAGGTTTTCCTTGAAAGAAAAGAATTCTGCTGCTGAAGAAATGTTTGAAAACTCAGTGATCTGGAGCTGTACTGTCAGATGCTAACCACACGTTAGTTGTTCAGTGTTGTAGCCACCAGTCACGTGTGGCTCTTTACATTTAAATTAATTAAATTAAAAAATTACAGCCAGGTGCAGTGGCTTACACCTGTAATCCCAGCACTTTGGGAGGCTGAGGGGGTCGGATCACTTGAGGTCAGGAGTTTGCGACCAGCTTGGCCAACATGGTGAAACTCTGTCTCTACCAAAAATATAAAAAATTAGCCGGGTGTTATGGCAGGCGCCTGTAATCCCAGCTACTCAGGAGGGTGAGGCAGGAGAATCGCTTGAACCTGGGAGGCGGAGGTTGCAGTGAGCTGTGATCACGCCACTGCACTCCAGCCTGGGTGACACAGCAAGACTCCGTATAAAAAACAAACAACAACAAAAAACTTCCTTACACTAACCCCATTTCAAGCACACATGTGGCTAGTGGCTACCATATTGAACAGTGCAGATAAAGAACATTTCCCGCATCATAGGATGTTCTTTTGGATGGTACTGGTCTAGGAAAGGGCTTGAAGTGGAATCCAGGAGCTGTGGATTCCCATGCCAGCCCTGCCTAAAAGTCCCTGTGACTTTGGGCAAGTCACATCTTGCCTCTGGGTCTCAGTTTTCTCATCTGAGAGAGAGGAGAAGAACCCCAGTCCTCCTCACCTCCCAGGGCTGGGAGGAGTGTGAAGGGAGAGGCTAAGAGCAGGGCCCCGGCTGGGGCAGAAGGGCAGGTGGAAGGCAAGGCTGGGAATACAAGGGTAGGTACTGGAGCCAAGACCTAGTTCCATCCTGGGATAAAGAAAGGGTCCCAGCTCTGGAGACCCCAAGGAGTGAGCCCCAGACTCTGGCCAGTGGTCTGATACCTTGATGGGGGAGAGGACCTGTCACCCCACTTCCCAGCCTCTCCCCTCTCCTCCTGGGTTTTCTCACCTGCAGAGCTGGGAGGTGTGTGGTGTGGCAGTTGGGCCTGGTGCCTCTCAGGTCTCTGCTCTGCCTGGTGTTCCAGGCCTGCCTTATAAAGCTCTCAAGGTCCCTCCCAACTGTGCTCCCCCCACCCCTACCCTGCCATATGAGTCCAGGCGAGAGGAATGGGGTGGGGCACAGGTACAGCCCATCGCCCTGCCCCGCCCTGTCATTTAGTGTCGGTCAGTCATCCAGGATGTGGGGGAAGGATAGGGGAGTTGACCTTCATGGTGAGGGGCTGGAGCGGGGTGGTGGCAGCTCTCCAGCTGTACCTAAGGGGCAGGAACCAAGCTCCCTTGGTCAGGAGCAATGCTCCCCACCACATCCTGGGGGTCAGAGGCCTGGTACTCATCTCTCGAACTACATAGGGACTTTTGTGGGTGGTGGTAGGTGAGGGAGTGAACCCGATGGGCTTAGATTCAGGGAAAGTAGATTTCACCATCCACTGATGTTTGATGAGTGTGTGAATGTGGGGTGATGTATTGATTCCCCGTCCCCTCCACTGGACTCTGCAAACACAACATATTACCAGGAGCAATGGATTGTGGGCTGATGGCCCTGTTCTCTCCTTCTGGCGGCTCGCATCCTGGTCACCTCTGAAGCCCCTTCACCCTCCCCTACCATGGAACACCCTCGGCGCCTTCTTCTTCTTAGGCTTTCTGTGCTGGTCTGATTTTGGCTTGTAGCTGCCCCACATCTCCCAGATCAGCTGCCCATGCACCACCACCTGCAAACCCCCTATGCAGAACCAATTCCTAGGCGATCCTGCCTTTCAAGCCTCCTTCGTTTTGCTTTCAGGGGGAGCTAGTAATCTGCATAACAATTTTTTTTTTTTTGAGACAAAGTCTAGCTCTGTCACCAGGCTGGAGTGCAGTGGCGTGATCTCGGCTCACTGCAACCTCCGCCTTCCGGGTTCAAGCGATTCTTCTGCCTCAACCTCCCAAGTAGCTGGGATTACAGGCACATGCCCCCACGCCTGGCTAATTTTTTGTATTTTTAGTAGAGATGGGGTTTCACCATGTTGAGCGGGCTGGGCTCGAACTCCTGACCTCGTGATCGGCCCAGCTCGGTCTCCCAAAGTTCTGGGATTACAGGTGTGAGCCACCATGCCAGCCAACAACTTTTCAGTGTCAAAGTATACCTTCAAATGGTTAGCAAACAGACTAAAGCATTTGCCGAAGATGGACCAGAAAACAAAACGGCACCTTGTTGACTTATTTGACAAACTGCTGCCTCCACATGGTTTGACCGGATGTAATGAGTTGTAGCCTGTTTTTGATTTTTCCACCGTTGAGAGCAGAGATTTTGCTTCTGTTCATGCGTCATCAGGCCCCCTCCTTTTCTGGGAGAGTTTGATCCCCTTGGGTCTTGGGTAATGGCAGTGGTACCCACGCTCACAGCCAGCCTTGTTGAGAATTAATGGGTGATGAAGGAAGCAGGCTGTGCAGTGTCCATGGCAACCGATAGCTGAATTACCGTTGTGAATAATCACTCTAATCCAGAGCAGGACACGGTGACTCAGCAGATGGAATACATGAAAATGACAAAAAGCAGTGCAGGCATTGGTGATGATTAATTGAATCACAGAATCCCAGGGATGGAAGGACTTTGAGGTGGCTTGGGAGAACAGGTAGGGTGGGTGTAGCTCTGTTCATACACTAGGGGAATGAATGAAGACATTCGTGTTGCTGTGGTAACTCTGATGGGAAATGATAAGCTTTCAGTAGAACCCTGATTGTATCAGAGCCCAAGACTCAGTTTGTGCCTGTGGAGGGGTTATGCCCCCTTGAATGTTCTTCCCCAGGCTGGTTACATGAGGGATGGCAATTTCAACAAATAGAAGCATGTCTCCTATTCCACAGCCGATGGTTAGAATGTCACTATTTGGCCGGGCGCGGTGGCTCACACCTGTAATCCCAGCACTTTGGGAGGCTGAGGTGAGCAGATCACGAGGTCAAGAGATCAAAACCATCCTGGCCAACATGTTGAAACTTGACTCTACTAAAAATACCAAAATTAGCTGGGCATGGTGGCGGGCACCTGTAATCCCAGCTACTCGGGAGACTGAGGCAGGAGAATCACTTGAACTTGGGAGGCAGAGAGAGGTTGTAGTGAGCCGAGATCACACCATTGCACTCCAGCCTGGGGATAGAGTGAGACTCTGTCTCAAAAAAAAAAAAAAAAAAAAAAAAATGTCACTATTTGCAGACCCTGCCAGGTCTGCAGGGGAGGGGTTGCATTCAAAGATGAGCACCCTTGACCCTGAGGAGCTCGCTAGTCACGGACTGCACGTTCTCATCACAAGGGGACCGTGTCTGATGGAAAAGGAAAGGTTTCCTCATCCTGTCTTTTTCCAGCTGATGAGCTTTGAGCACATTTCTCCCCCTCTCTGAGCTGTTTTCTCCTCTAGGAAATGAGGAAAGTAACTTGGGGAGGACGGTCTTGTGAAGGTGATGTACATATAGCGCCCTGCACGGAGCTCAAAACATCGCAGGTATTTGGCCGGGCGCAGTGGCTCATGCCTAGGATCCCAGCACTATGGGAGGCCAAGGCAAGCAGATTGCCTGAGGTCAGGAGTTTGAGACCAGCCTGAACAACATGGTGAAACCCCGTTTCTACTAAAAATACAAAAATTAATCGGGCATGGTGGTGCGTGCCTGTAATCCCAGCTACTCAGGAGGCTGAGGCACGGGAATCGCTTGAACCCGGGAGGTGGAGGTTGGAGTGAGCCAAGATAGTGCCGTTGCACTCCAGCCTGGGTGACAGAGTGAGACCGTCTCAAACAAACAGACAAAACAGAACATCGAAAGTATTTAATCCATTTTGCATCTTCTTCCCCATCCTCTTTGGGTCTCAGTTAACCACATTTAGAAACAGGAATCATTCATTTGTACCTCATAGGGCTGCAGTGAAGGGAAGAGGCGACAAGGTCTGTGTTCATGCTTTGTACACTTAGGGGAGTTCTCCTCTCCCAAGGCTTAAAGGAGGGTGATTCCCTAAGCATATCGCTCTGTGAATCCAAGGGTTTCCCTCCTGCCAGCTGTGACTCAGAGGGACACCAGCCCAACTGCCACTGAAAGAGGCAGCAGGGATAGAGTCTATGGAGGCTGGACCTCCTGATATACAGGGGGTTTTGGAACTGGTGGGGCCAGGGTTTGAATCATGGCTCTAACACCGACTAGCTGGGTGAGCAGAAAATTCAATTTCTGGGCCTACCAAATTGAAGACCAGATCCCAGGTCTTGGGACGCATCACCATCCCCCTCCAGGGTGCACGTGTGTGGGCCCTGCCGCTGTCATCACAATGATGACAATGCCGTGTACTAGGCATTGATAAGCTCTTAGCATGAATGAATGCAATCACTCTTCACCATGGTCCTACAACCTAAGTGCTGGTGTGAACCCATTCTTCAGAAGAAGCTGATGGGTACTGTGGCTCACACCTGTAATCCCAGCACCTGGGGAGGCCGAGGCCGGCAGATCACTTGAGCCCAAGAACTGAAGACCAGCCTGGGCAACACGGCAAAACCCCATCTCTACAAAAAATACAAAAACTATTTTTTTTGTGGTGGTGCATGGCTGTGGTCCCAGCTATTTGGGAGGCTGAGGTGGGAGGATTGCTTGAACCGGCAGGGGGCAGAGGTTGCAGTGAGCCATGATTGTGCCACTGTACTTGGGAGACAGAGCGAGACACTGTCTCAAAAAAAAAAAAAAAAAAAAAATAGGGAGCTTATGCTGGATTATCTGACTGGGCCCAGTATAATCACATAGCCCTTAACTTTCTTCAGCTAGAGGCAGAAGAGATGTGGCTGAAGGTCAGGTCAGAGAGTTGGAGTAATGAGGACTCCACAAGCAATTGCTGGTCTGAAGATGGCGGGAAGGCCACAGGACGAGGAATGCAGTGGCCTTGAGGAGCTGAGAGGTTCTCCACCGACAGCCAGGAAAGAGGAACGTCAGCCCCACAATGACCAAGAATGAAATGTGGCCAACAACCTGGATGAGCTTGGAAGTGGATTCATCCCAGGAGCCTCTGGAAAGAAACGCAGCCCTGCCACCTGAATGTGGCCTTGGGAGACCCTAATAAGGGGACCCTGTGAGCCACTCTGCACGAGGACTTCTGACCTACAGAATCGCGAGATAATAACTTGGTGTTGTTTTAAGCTTCTAAATTGTGGTGATTTATTTATGGCAGTAATCAAAAATGGATACAAGGGATCATAGCTGTGTAAAGGTTTCTGTTTAGTAAAAACTGGCCCAGCATGAATTTGCATGTAAATTTTCAAATACAATGAAGGGAGATGTTCTTTGAAGTATTCTGACCATCCAAATATTCCAAATTCATTCCAGTTACTGAGGCTCTGCTGTGAGCTAGGGTACAGATGAGGCCACCTGGGAATAAGAGGTGGATATGACAGTGCTGGGTGCAGTGGCTCACGCCTATAATCCCAGCACTTTGGGAGGCTGAGGTGGGTGGATCACCTGAGGCCAAGAGTTCAAGACCAGCCTGACCAACATAATGAAACACTGTCTCTACCAAAAAATACAAAATTAGCCAGGCATTGTGGTGCACATCTGTAATCCCAGCTACTTGGGAGGCTGAGGTGGAAGAATTGCTTGAACATGTGAAGCAGAGGTTGCAGTGAGCTGAGATTATGCCATTGCACTCCAGCCTGGGCAACAAGAGCGAAACGAAACTTTGCTCTTAAAAAAAAAAAAAAAAAAAAAAAAAGGGGCCAGGGCGCGGTGGCTCAAGCCTGTAAATCCCAGCACTTTTGCGCGTGGAGGCCGAGACGGGCGGATCACGGAGCGTCAGGGGAGATCGAGACCATCCTGGCTAACACGGCTGAAACCCCTCCTCTACTAAAAAATAGAAAAAACTAGGGGCCGGGCGAGGCTGGCGGGCGCCTGTAGTCCCAGCTACTCGGGAGGCCTGAGGCAGGAGAAATGGCGTGAACCGGGAGGGCAGAGCTTGCCCAGTGAGCTGAGATCTGGCCACTGCACTCCAGCCTGGTTCGCGACAGAGTGAGCACTCCGTTTTCAAAAAAAAAAAAAAGAGATGACTTGGACAGGACAGACCCTTTCATTGCTTTGATGGAGTTTAGATTCTAGGAGTATAAAAGAGTAACAGACGGCCGGGTGCGGTGGCTCACGCTTGTAATCCTAGCACTTTGAGAGGCCGAGGTAGGCCGATTGCCTGAGCTCAGGAGTTCAAGATCAGCCTGGGCAACTTGGTGAAACCCTGTCTCTACTAAAATACAAAAAAAAAAGAAAAAAAAGAAAAAATAGCCGGGCATGGCGGTGTGTGCCTGTAGTCCCAGCTACTTGGGAGGCTGAGGCTGGAGAATTGCTTGAACCCGGAAGGCAGAGGGTGAAGTGAGCTGAGATCGTGCCACTGCACTCCAACCTGGCGACAGCATGAGACTCCATCTCAAAAATAAAAGAAAAAAGAGTAACAGAATAACAAGGGTCCCCTGCGGAGGAGACCGTTCCCTGAGGAGGGAGAGGCTTTTCAGTGGACCGGGCACACTCCTGCCTGCCAGGGCTGGCTTTGGGAAACAGATCACTATTGATGAGCTGCAAACCGCTGTCAGGGAGGCAGTGCCTTGGCTTCCTAATTGGTTATTGATGGCAGAAAAGGAAGAGCTTGATGACGACTCCATCATTCTGGCCCAGGCAACCAGGGCTTTGGAGGACGTGATGGTTCTGGGGACAAACAGTGACACCTGGAAGGTGTTTGCGTCAATGAGGGCATCCATGGTCCCCCCGGGGTAGGGGGCTAGGTAGAGGGAGGTGGCTTCTTGGGTTCTGGCCTCAGCTGCTATCTGAGAGTGGTGATGGTGACATGGCAGGGCCAAGAGCGCAGCCTGCAAGCTGCTCGCAGACTGGGCTGGAGAGGCTGCCCACCACCCCTGGGCCCAGGCTGGGCTGTCAAGGACAGAAAGTAGTGGCTCTCCTTACTCTGGCTCCTGCTTCTCTCCTGAGCCTCCTCTCTCCTTTTCTTCTCTGATGCCCACCTGTGCCTTCGAAGCAGTTGTTCTCAGCCCAGGCTTTGTGTTTGGATCACCCGGCCTTAAGTGATCCTCCCTCCTGGCCTCCCAAAGCACTGGAATTTTAGGCATGGGCCACCACGCCTGGCCTAACAATGGTTTTAACTGGGAAAAATAATCCTAAAGGCTCCTCTGTAAGAGGATGAGAGGAGTCTATTCGGGTGTGTTCCAGGCTGAACGGCTCACCCCTGGCCCCACAGGTAGGAGGTGAAGGAGCTGAGTTGGGGACCCCCGGGGTCTTGGACTCCATGTGCTGCTGCCTCTTGTCTGCCCACAGCCTCCCATCCCACCCTTTCCAGAAGCCTCGCTCCTGCTGAATCTGTCTTCACTGTGACCTCCAGCTCCTCCACTGTCTGGCTCCTCTCAGCCCGCCTACCCCTCCCAGGGTTTGTCATCTCAGTTCTGTGTGATGCACGTAGATTGCTGCCCCTGTCCTGCTTCTGAACCTGCCAGGCTGGTCCCAGGTCCCTGACAAGCCACCCCCACTTCTTCCTTAGCTCCTGTCTCCCACTCCCTGCAAAAACCGACAGGAAAGTTCTGAAATTGACCAGTTGATTCAATTGCAAATTAATATTCTGCAGCTTGGTTGTTACCTGGCAACTGTGGTGAATAATTTCTCTTTCATTCCCAAGGTCTTTTGACGTCAGTCCCCTTTTCCCTACCATGAACACAGCTGCCTAAATCCCCCTTCCGTCCTTTTCTCCTTTCCTCCATTACTGGATGGTCTGTCACCCCATTCAGTGTCAGCCCCTCCACCAGGGCCCGTCATCCCAGACCCTCCTGCCTGCTTAGAGACCACATGCTTTCACCCTTTCATTCATTCATCCATGCATCTGTTTATTCAACACAAATTTTCCAAGTGCCTGCTTTGTGTCAGGCACTGTGCTGACCCTGGGGACACAATGGTGATTGAGAGGGTCTTTAGTCTTTCTCCTCCCTTTACTTTGTTGTCTGCTGAACCCAGGAGTGGGGTGGGTTGGAGTGACACACAGTGGGCTCAAGGAGCCATGGGGGAGGTTTTGATGGCTGATTTTGCCTATGACCTCGCTATTGAGAACGCTATTTCAGAGAAGGTAGAATGGTCAGTGCATTTCTTCAAGCTTTACTGAAGTTATGCTGCATATATAAACCCACCTAATTCCAAACTATCCCTGGCAGAGGGCAGAGGTCATTTCTGTCCATGAGCCAGAGAGATGCTGCCATGTGGCAAGGGCAACAGCCCTGCTCATCATGTGCCCACCCAGCCAGCTTTGGAAATGATGCAATTCTTTTTTTTTTTTTTCTTTTTAAATAAGCCATTTAGCCAGGTGAAGTGGCTCACGCCTGTAATTCCAGCATTTTGGGAGACTGAGGCAGGCGGATTACTTGAGGTCAGGAGTTCGAGACCAGCATGGCCAACATGGTGAAACCCCGGTCTCTAACAAAAATGCAAAAATTAGCCGGGTGTGGTAGCGCATGCCTGTAATCCAGCTACTCGGGAGGATGAGGCAGGAGAATTGCCTGAATTCAGGGGGTGGAGGTGGCAGTGAGCCAAGATCAGGCCACTGCACTCCAGCCTGGGCAACAGAGTGAGACTGTCTCCAAAAAAAAAAAAAAAAAAAAAGCCATTTATTTAGATATTGTTTATATACCATACCTTTTGCCCTTTGAAAGTATACACTTCAGTGGCTTCTATATTATTTACTTTCTTTTTGAGACAGGTTCTTTTTTTTTTTTTTTGAGATGGAGTCTTGCTCCGTCACTGAGGCTGGAGTGCAGTGGTATGATCTCGGCTCACTGCAACCTCCGCCTCCCGAGTTCAAGTGATTCTCCTGCCTCAGTCTCCTAATAAAGTAGCTGGGATTACAGGTGCCCGTCACCACACCTGGCTATTTTTTTGTATTTTTAGTAGAGATGGGGTTTCACCATGTTGGTCAGGCTGGTCTCAAAAACTCCTGACCTCAAGCGATCTGCCCGCCTCGGCCTCCCAAAGTGCTGGGATTACTGGCGTGAGTCACTGTGACTGGCTGGGGTCTTCTTATATTGCCCAGGCTGATCTTGAACTCATTCTTGAACTCATGAATCCTCCTGCATTTGGCTCCCGAAGTGCTGGGATTACAGGCATGAGTCACTGTGCCCAGCCAAAGACAGGTTTTTTGCTGTGTTGCACAGGCTATTCTCAAACTTCTGGGCTCAATGATCCTCCCACCTAAGCCTCCTGAGCAGCTGGGACTGGAGATGCAAGCCACCAAGCCCAGCTTCAGTGGCTTTTAGTTCACACATTTATGCAACTATCACTATTATCTAATTCAGAACACTTTCATCACCCCAAAAGGAAACCCCACACCCATTTGCAGTCATTCCTCATTCCCCCTTTTCCCTGGAAACCACAAATCTACTTTCTGTCTCCATGAATTTGCCTATTCTGGGCCTTTAATTTAACTGGATTCATACAATATATGGCCTTTTGTGTATGGGTTATTTTACTTAGCATGATGCTTTTGTGATTCATTCATGTTGTAGTATGTATCAGAACTTTATTCTTTTATTTATTTATTTATTTATTTTTTGAGATGAAGTCCTGCTCCGTCTCTCAGACTGGAGTGCAATGGCAGGATTTCAGCTCACTGCAACCTCCGCCTCCCAGGTTCAAGCAATTCTCCTGCCTCAGCCTCCTGCGTAGCAGGCATTACAGGTACCTGCCACCACACCCAGCTAATTTTTTGTATTTTTAGTAGAGACAGGGTTTCACTATGTGGGCCAGGCTGGTCTCCAACTCTTGACCTCAGGCAATCCACCGCCTCGGCATCACAAAGTACTGGGATTACAGGCGTAAGCCACCATGCCTGGCCTTTTTTTTTTTTTTGAGACAGAATTTTGCTCTTGTTGCCCAGGCTGGAGTGCAATGGCACCATCTCGGCTCACTGCAACCTCTGCCTCCTGGGTTCGAGTGATTCTCCTGCCTCAGCCTCTCGAGTAGCTGGGATTACAGGTGCTCACCACCATGTCTGGCTAATTTTTGTATTTTTAGTAGAGAGTATTTTTGTATTTTTAGCGGAGAGACTCCATCTCAAAAAAAAAAAAAAAAAAAA
>NW_016807094.1:415393-425548 GCF_001698545.2 Rhinopithecus bieti
AAAGAAATTTAAAAAGCTACTCTCTCAAACAGCATTCAAGCAGGAAATGAAAACCACAGATTACTTAGAATATGACAGACCACAAGAATAGTAAGAGTAGGCTGAACACAGTGGCTCACGCCTGTAATCCCAGCACTTTGGGAGGCTGAGGCGGGTGGATCACGAGGTCAGGAGTTCAAGATCAGCCTGGCCAGCATGGTGAAACCCTGTCTCTACTAATAATACAAAAAATTAGCTGAGTATGGTGTCGCGTGCCTGTAATCCAAGCTACTCGGGAAGCTGAGGCAGGAGAATGGCTTGAACCTGGGAGGTGGAAGTTGCAGTGGGCTGAAATTGTGCCACTGCACTCTGGCCTGGGTGACAAGAGTGAGATGCTATCTCAAAAAAAACAAAAACAAAAACAAACAAACAAAAAACTAAGAAATGGTGTCAAATCTTATTTATTTATTTATTTATTTATTTATTTATTTATTTATTTATTTAGAGACAGGCTCTCTCTCACTCCCATTGCCCAGACTGATGTCCAGTGGCACAATCTCAGCTTCCTGGGCTCAAGTGATTCTCCCCTGTTAGTCTCCTGAGCAGCTGGGATTCCAGGCACACACCACCACACCTGGCTAATTTTTTTGTTTTGTTTTGTTTTAGTAGAGACAGGATTTTGCCATGTTTCCCAGGCTGGTCTCGAACTCCTAAGCTCAAACAATCTGCCTGCCTTGGGCTCCCAAAGTGCTGGGATTATAGGCGTGAACCACTACGCCTGTCCCAAATCTAATTTAGAGCATTAAAAAGTATTCATGGCCGGCTATGGTGGATTACAGCAATAATATCCCAGCACTTTGGGAGGCTGAGGTAAGAGGATCAGTTGAGCCCAGGAGTTTGGGACCAGCCTGGGCAACATAGTGAGACCCTGTCTCTACTCTAAAAAAAAAAAAAAAAAAAAAAAAAAAAAGCCAGGTGTGGCAGTGCCAGCCTGAAGTCCCAGCTACTTGAGAGGCTGAGGTGAGAGGATTGCTTGAGCCTGGGAGTTGGAGGCTGCAGTGAGCTATGATCAGATTGCACTAGTGCACTCCAGCCTGGGTGATAGGGTCTGGTGCACTCCAGATCCTATCTCAAACAAAATAAAACAAAAATTCATTGTTAAACAAAGGAGTTAAAATAAATGTGTGAATCTTTAAACTCAAGAAGTTAGAAAAAGAGGCACAAAATCAAGGAAAATAAGGAAGAAAGAAAAATAATAAAATTAGAGATTAATGATTGAGAAAAACAGAAAAAAATGATAGAATTGGTAAGATTAAGAATGGATTTTTTGGTCGGGTGTGGTGGCTCACACCTGTAATTCCAGCACTTTGGGAGGCCAAGGTGGGAGCATTCCTTGAGATCAGGAGTTGGAGGCTGCAGTGAGCTATAATCACTGTACTCAGCCTGGGCAACAGAGTGAGACGGTGTCTTTAAAAAAAAAAAAAAGAAATTGGCCGGGTGCAGTGGCTCATGCCTGTAATCCCAGCACTTTGGGATACTGAGGCGGGCGGATCACCTGAGATCGGGAGTTCAAGACCAGCCTGACAAACATGGAGAAACCCCGTCTCTACTAAAAATACAAAATTAACCGGGCGTGGTGGCGCATGCCTGTAATCCCAGCTAGTCAGGAGGCTGAGGCAGGAGAATCGCTTGAATCCGGGAGGTGGAGGTTGCCGTGAGCTGAGATCATGCCATTACACTCCAGCCTGGGCAACAAGAGCAAAACTCTGTATCAAGAAAAAAAAAATTGAAGTCTGGAGTTTTGGGGAGGGAAAAACTGACAAAGCAGAGAAGCATCTAGCAAGGGCAATTATTCAAACAAGAGAAGCCATGTGGGGTTAGACATGAGAAAGAGGATTTAATATAAAAAATCGAGATAAAAATATATTGGCTGGGTGTGGTGCCTCACGCCTATAATCCCAGCACTTCAGGAGGCTGAGGCAGGTAGATCACTTGAGGTCAGGGGTTTAAGAGCAGCCTGGCCAACATGGTGAATGAAGCCCGTCTCTATTAAAAATACAAAACTCAGCTGGGTGTGGTGGCGGGCACCTATAGTCCCAGCTACTCAGGAGGCTAAGGCAGGAAAATGGCTTGAACCCAGGAGGAGGAGGCTGCAGTGACACTGCACCCTAGCCTAGGTGACCGAGAGACTCCAACTAAAAAAAAAAGTAAAATAAAAGATCTCCTTTAAAACAGAGTGCTTGTTGGACAGGAGGTGCACACGCAGCGGCCGGGACCCTGCAGCGCCCAGGTGTCCACACGGGTTCCCTCGATCCACAGCCACTATCGCCAGCCGTTACCCAGCCACAGCAGTCCAGGTCGCTGCACAGTTTAAGTTGTCTTTAATCAGAGTCCTTTATGGTTAATTTATACCCATAATGGACAATTGGTTAAAAACAGGAAGCAGAGGGAGCACAGAGGTTGAAAAATAAATGAACATTGAACACAAACATGATGCCCTTTGTGTGTCAAGTTATTAATTCTCGCTCCATTTCTGTGATACAGGAGGAAACAAGCACAAGGGGAATATAAGGTTCAGAGAAATTATGACTCGCCCACTTCGGAGCCAGCACTAAAGATTTTTGCTGTTCAGCATCACCTGGGAGCTTGATAGATGTGCAGAATTTCAGGCCCTACCACAGATCTACTGAATCAATCTCCATTTCAACAATCTTCATTTTAAACAGTTTGAAAGGCAGATGCAGTGGCTCACTTCTATAATCCTAGTACTTTGGGAGGGCAAGGTGGGAGGATCACTTAAGCCCAGGAGTTCAAGACCAGCCTGGGCAATATGGTGAGATCCCAACTCTACAAGAAATGCAAAAACTAGCCGGGCATGGTGGGGCATGCCTGTAGTCCCAGCTACTCAGGAGGCTGAGGCAGGAGGATCACTTGAGGCTGGGAGGCTCAAGTGATTTATTTTATTTATAAATAAATAAAAGAAAATTCCTAGCATATACCAGACATATGATGAAAAAGATCTAAAATTCTCAAGTTGGTCCTCTAGATTGATCACACCACTGCACTCCATCCTGGGTAACAGAGCCAGACCCTGTCTTAAAAAAAGTTCGATATAGCCTGATGCAGTGGCTCATGCCTGTAATCCCAGTACTTTGGGAAGCTGAGGCGGGTGGTTCATTTGAGGTCAGGTGTTTGAGACAGCCTGGGCAATATGATGAAACCCCATCTCTACTAAAAATATAAAAATTAGCTAGGCTTGGTGGTGCGTGCCTGTAATCCTAGCTACTTGGGAGGCTGAGGCACAAGAATCGCTCAAATCCAGGAGGCTGAGGTTGTAGTGAGCTGGGATGGCGACACTGCACTCCAGCCTGGGTGACAGAGCAAGACTGTCTCAGAAAAAGAAAAAAGAAAAGAAAAGGGGTGGGCACGGTGGCTCATGCCTGTAATCCCAGCACTTTGGGAGACTGAGGCAGGTGGATCACGAGGTCAGGAGATTAGCCATCCTGGCTAACACAGGTGAAACCCCGTCTCTACTAAAAATACAAAAAAAAAAAAAATTAGCTGGGCATGGTGGCGGGTGCCTGTACTCCCAGCTACTCGGGAGGCTGAGGCAGGAGAATGGCGTGAACCCGGAAGGTGGAGCTTGCAGTGAGCCAAGATTGAGCCACTGCCCTCCAGCCTGGGCAACAGAGCGAGACTCCATTTCAAAAAAAAGAAAAAAGAAAAAAGTTTGAGATGCAGCACTTTAGACCATAAAATTAGCAGACTTTTTTTTTTTAAATTTAATTAATTAATTTTTTTGAGACGGAGTCTCGCTCTGTCACCCAGGCTGGGGTGCAGTGGCGTGATCTTGGCTCACTGCAACCTCTGCCTCCTGGGTTCAAGCGATTCTCCCGCCTCAGCCTCCCGAGTAGCTGGGATTACAGGCACCCGCCACCACACCCAGCTAATTTTGTATTTTAGTGGAGATGGGGTTTCACCATGTTGGTCAGGCTGGTCTCAAACTCCTGACCTCAGGTGATCCACCCGCCTCAGCCTCCCAAAGTGCTGGGATTACAGGCATGAGTCACTGCACCTAGCTTTAGCAGACTTTATATTGTGATCTGTGCACTGGTTAAAAAGAGACAGTGACATCGTTTAGTTTTTATAAGTCCACATTCCATCGCAGTTTTAGATTTTATAAGTGCACATTCCATCGCAGTTTTAGATTTTATAAGTGCACATTCCATCGCAGTTTTAGATCTGCGTTGGAGCACACAAAAATGGACAGTAGAAACATCGAAAGTGACAGTTATGAATTGAGTATGGATTGAGCAGAATTGTATTAGGTGAGAGGTGTGGGTATCTGGTTGGCAGGGGCATCAACCAGGGAGCCCTTCCGTGGTACCAAGCATGGGCTCAGGCCTTGGAGTCTCAGGCCAGAACTGCTGCGGGTGGCGAAGTGATGGTGATCTACCCAGCCATTCCCACTAAGCCTCACCAGACCTGCAGGTCGACCGATTAAGAGGGCTGCAGGATGTCACAAACAATGTTGACGGAGAAAATTCAGTGATGGTTATATCTGATTTGGCTTTTCTTTTTTTTCTTTCTGAGACAGAGTCTTGCTCTGTCGCCCAGGCTGGAGTGCAATGGTGCCATCTCAGCTCATGGCAACTTTAGTCTCCCAGGTTCAAGCAATTCTCCTGCCTCAGCCTCCTGAGTTGCTAGGATTACAGGCGTGTACCACCACACCTGGCTAATTTTTGTGTTTTTAGTAGAGATGGGGTTTCACCATGTTTGCCAGGCTGGTCTTGAACTCCTGACCTTGTGATCTGCCCACCTTGGCCTCCCAAAGTGCTGGGATTACAGGCATGAGCCACTGCGCCGGTCTTGGCTTTTCATTTATAGGGACCAAAGACAGCCTACATCTCTCACGTACTATTTGCAAACTTCTTGGATATGAGTATCCTGAAACTGTCTTATATTATGCTCTAGGGAAAAAATACAAGAGTTATAAATTCAAATTTTAATGTAGTGAGTGTAAGCAGGGGATCCTAATGAGCTTCAGTGTTAATACGACACTCATAATGAAATTTAAATCTGCATTTTATTTTATTTTACTTTGAGATGGAGTCTTGTTCTGCCACCCAGGCTGGAGTGCAGTGACAGCATCTCGGCTCACTGCAACCTCCACCTCCTGGGTTCAAGTGATTCTAGTGCCTCAGCCTCCTGAGTAACTGGAATTACAGGCGCGCACACCACACCTGGCTAATTTTTGTATTTTTAGTAGAGTCGGGGTTTCGCCATGTTGGCCAGGCTGGTTTCAAACTCCTGACCTCAGGTGATCTGCCCACCTCAGCCTCCCAAAGTGTCAGGATTACAGGTGTGAGCCACTATGACTGGCCTAAATCTGCATTTTAATATATATGTGTTTTCATAACCAAACATAATGTAATATCACTTTTCAATTTGTTTGGCACTTTCTTTTCTTTTCTTTTTTTTTGAGACGGGATCTCACTCTGTCATCCAGGCTGGAGTGCCGTGGTGTGATCATAACTCACTGTAACCTCAAACTCCTAGGCTCAAGTGAGTTTGAGGTTCTCCTGAGTAGCTGGGACTACAGGCACATACCACCACACTTGGCTTGCTTTCTCTTCCAATAATATATACAATATTTGTTAGTGAGTCCCTGGGAGATCTAAAATAAATAAATAAACACTGTGTTTTGTCACTTTTTTAATGGAGAAAGTCAAAATAGTCTTTGAATTTGTGATTACCACGGATTATACTTTAAATGCACTTTAGAGAAGGAAGAAACCAACCAATTATCTTTTTTTTTTTTTTTTTTTTTTTTNCTTTTCTTTTTTTTTGAGACGGGATCTCACTCTGTCATCCAGGCTGGAGTGCCGTGGTGTGATCATAACTCACTGTAACCTCAAACTCCTAGGCTCAAGTGAGTTTGAGGTTCTCCTGAGTAGCTGGGACTACAGGCACATACCACCACACTTGGCTTGCTTTCTCTTCCAATAATATATACAATATTTGTTAGTGAGTCCCTGGGAGATCTAAAATAAATAAATAAACACTGTGTTTTGTCACTTTTTTAATGGAGAAAGTCAAAATAGTCTTTGAATTTGTGATTACCACGGATTATACTTTAAATGCACTTTAGAGAAGGAAGAAACCAACCAATTTTTTTTTTTTTTTTTTTTTTTTTTTTTTTGAGGCAGAGTCTCACTCTGTCGCCGGGGCTGGAGTGCAGTGGCCGGATCTCAGCTCACTGCAAGCTCCGCCTCCCAGGTTTACGCCATTCTCCTGCCTCAGCCTCCCGAGTAGCTGGGACTACAGGCGCCCGCCACTTTGCCCGGCTAGTTTTTTTTGTATTTTAGTAGAGACGGGGTTTCACCGTGTTAGCCAGGATGGTCTCGATCTCCTGACCTCGTGATCCGCCCGTCTCGGCCTCCCAAAGTGCTGGGATTACAGGCCCAATTATCTTTTACTTAAAATTCCTAGCATAGTCCGGGCGTGGTGGCTCAAGCCTATAATTCCAGCACTTTGGGAGGCAGAGGCAGGAGGATCACTTGAGTCCAAGAGTTTGAGACCAGCCTGGGCAACATAGTGAGATCCTGTCTTTATCTATTCCAAATAAATAAATAAATAAATAAATAAATAAATAAAATAAAATTCCTAGCATATACCAGGCATATGATGAAAAAGATCTAAAACTTTCAAGTTGGTCCTCTGGATTGCTGATGCAACAGGGGGAAAGATTATTGGGTCCAAAAAATGTTGAGACTCACTGAGAGAGACAGCAGCTGCTTGGCTGCAGGACACAGGATAGAAGGCAGTCACGTGGGTGACTCTAAAAAGCTTGCCTGAGTTTACGACAGTTCCCAGAGGTTCATGTGACCCAGGGTTTCCCAACCTCAGCACTGTTGATATTTTGGGGCAGATAATTATTTGTGTGGGGGTAAGAAGCTGTTCTGTGGGTCATAGGATGTTTAGCATCATCTCTGACCACTTCTTACTGGATACCAGTAGCACACATCTCTTCTCTCTCACCCCCACCCCAGGCAACTAACATAGTCTCCAGACTCTGAGAACTACTGATGTAATTCTGGCCTTTCCCTCCGGCTCTACCAAGTAGGGACGCAAAGGAGAGAGAGCAAGTCGCATAACTCTTTTTTTTTTTAGGAGAGACGGGGTTTTGCCATGTTGCCTAGGCTGGTCTCGAACTTCTGACCTCAAGTGATCTGCCTGCCTCGGCCTCTCAAAGTGCTGGGATTACAGGCATGAGCCACTGTGCCTGGCCCTAGCAAGTCACATAATTTATAGAGGGTAACTGTCGATTTTAAATGTCTCATAATCTGACCCATTCATTCATCCAGTAAACACATATTTAGCACCTAGTATGTGCCAGACACTCTTGGAGGCCCTGGGGATACAGCCCTGGACAAAGGTTTCTGCCCACAGGGAATTTATGTTCTAGTAGGGGAAGATGGCCAAAACCAAACAAATAAATTATATTGTTGCCCTATAAATAAGTCATATAGTTGTGCAATGGAGGAAAAAAAGCAGGAAGAAGAGAGATTGTGCCTCTCCTTGTCACAGGCCCGAATATGGCCCCTTCTAAACACAGTTAAAATTCTTCAGTATTTATACGATGATTGGTTTAGCATCTGACTCCCTGACTGCAGTACTGCAAACCCCATGAGGAGTGTGGTTTCTCTTGTTCATCACTGGGCCCCCACACCTGGCACAGCACCTGCACCAAGTGAATGCTCCATGGGCATGAATGAATGAGTGAATGTGGCAAAGAGCTACCGATGGAGTCTGGACTTGGGCGAGAAGTTGTGGCTGGACACAGGCTGGACACACTGAAGACAGACAAAGCTATGACATAGGGTGAGACCACCGAGGGAGAGGGAAGGACAGTCAGACAATCCCTTGGGAATGCTTGCATTTAGAGAGTAGAAGAAATGAGAGGCTTGAGCAGGAGGGGGCAGCAAGGGTGCACGGTACCTAGCAGGAGACCTCACTGCACTCCATCCTGGGCAACAGAGTGAGACTCTGTCTCCAAAAAAAAAGTTAAAAGTTGGTCAAGGAGCTCTTAATTGAAAAATTGTAAAGCCCCGCGCACAGTAAACTGTGTTTTACACTACTGCCACAAGGGGCACCATCGAGGCTGAGAAACCAGGAAGGGGGCTCACGTTCAGTTCTCCAAATATGCTACGTGTTTTTCTGGCTTATTCATAGAGTTGACAGGAATTGGAATAGGTTCTAAAGTTGTTTTGTAGCTTCCTGTGCAGTTTTAGCTGACCGGTTTTCATTTTGTCTTCATAACACCATTTTATGAAACACTCAGTTTGTCCTAGGGTGTGGCTGTTGTAGAGGGTGGGGATGGCAGCAGGAGGGCTAGGGAGTTGGGGGTGGAGAGGGGGATGAAGGAGCAGAGAGCTGAGGGAGATTTTCAGCATAATCCTTCTTTTTTGTGTATTTTGTTTTTGAGACGCAGTCTCGCTCTGTTGCTCAGGCTGGAGTGCAGTGGCATGATCTCACCTGCCACCATGCCCAGCTTTTTGTATTTTTAGTAGAGACAGGGTTTCGCCATGTTGGCCAGGCTGGCCTCGAACTCCTGGCCTCAAGTGATTCGCTGGGCTTTGCCTCCCGAAGTCGTGGGATTACAGGCGTAAGCCACTGCACCGGCTTCCAGGAGCCTTTTCACTTCTGGGTGTGACTCTTTCTCTCTGCTCCAAATGCTTGGCTTCAGACAGCACCTCCTCTATATAAGAAGCCTTCCTGGCCCCCTTGGCTGAGGATGGGAGTGGGGAAGATTTCCCAGTCCTCAGAGATCCTGTAGCTCTTTGGGTCCCTTTCTGTCCTGTGTAAGGCTGTGTGCTAGTCTTACATCCACCTATCAGGCAGTCAGCAACCTGAGTGCAGGGGGTCTGCCTGACGTGCCCCGTAGTGTACTATAGATACCGAGCACTCAACCATCTCTGTAAGACGAGCATTTATTTATTATTTCGGGTCCCACTCCACTGGGAAAATGAGTTACATAAATTGTGAATGTACAGGTCCAGCTGGTGGGAGGAGGGGTACACAGCGAGTCCTGGGTTCTAGATGAGGTTCCACAACTTACCTTGGGAATGTCCACATCACATTGTTTTCTGTTTTCGAGACAGTGTCTATCTCTGTCACCCAGGTTGGAGTGCAGTGGTGCGATCCTGGCTCACTGCAACCTCCGCCTCCTGGGCTCAAGTCATTTTCCCACCTTGGCCTCCTAAGTAGCTGGGACCATAGGCATGCAACACCATGCCTGGCTAATTTTTGTATTTTTTGTAGAGACAGGGTTTAGTCATGTCGCCTAGGCTGGTCTTGAACTCTTGGACTCAAGCAATCCGCCTGCCTTGGCCTCCCAAAGTGCTGGGATTACAGGCATGAGCCAACGCACCTGGCCATTAAAACTTCTTTTTTTCTTTTTGGAGACGAAGTCTCGCTCTGTTTGCCCAGGCTGGAGTGCAGTGGCACGATCTCAGCTCACTGCAACCTCTGCCTCCTGGGTTCAAGCCATTCTCCTGCCTCAGCCTCCCACCTGGGACTACAGGCGCAAGCTGCCATGACTGGCTAATTTTTTGTATTTTAGTAGAGACAGGGTTTCAGCATTGTTGCCCAGGCTGGTCTTGAACTCCTGAGCTCAGGCAATCCACCTGCCTTGGCCTCCCAAAGTGCTAGGATTACAGATGTGAGCCACTGCGCCTGGCCCATCATGCCTTCTTAATTATACTTTTCTTCATTCAGCCTGAGATAGGTTACATTAGTTGGATAATGGTGCTCACCAACTTCCTTAGTTCTACGTTCACAGATATTTGTTTCACTTGGCTCCACAGAGCTGATTTAATAGATGTTGATGGTTTAACTTGGAATAATCCCATCCTAGAGAACTGGAGGTCCTTCAAAAGCATGAGATGGAACAGCCTAGCACAGAACCTGGCCATATTCACAACCTACAGCATAGAAGGAATTCTCTTCCCTTGCTCTTTCATCCTGTAGTATTTTGTGTGTCTGGCCTCCAGCGTTGCTCTAGAAGTTCCTCCAAGAAAAGCCTTTCTGGCCGGGCGCGGTGGCTCAAGCCTGTAATCCCAGCACTTTGGGAGGCCGAGACGGGCGGATCACGAGGTCAGGAGATCGAGACCA
>NW_016807094.1:425871-437287 GCF_001698545.2 Rhinopithecus bieti
AAAAAAAAAAAAAATAAAAAATTCACTCAAGTATTTTGAACAATGCCACTGTATTTGGAGTATTGGAGCCAAGTGCTAAATTATTTTGTGTTCATGAAACAGATCGGTTTCATAGGACCTTCAACACAAGCTCCTGATGCTGGGGTTAGAATCACTGCTATGGTTGGAATGTTCCCACCAAAACCCATGTTGAAATTTAATTGCCAATAGAACAGTTATTGGGAGGTGGGGTGCTTTTGTTTTTTGGAGATTCTGTCACCCAGGCTGGAGTACAGTGGCATGATCACAGCTCACTACAGCCTTGGTTTCCTGAACACCAGTGACTGTCCTTCCCCCGCCTCAGCCTCCTAAGTAGCTGGGACTACAGGTGTATGCCATTATGCCTGGCTAGTTTTTGTATTGTTTGTAGAGACAGAGTTGTGCCATGTTGCCCAGGTTGGTCTCAAGGATTCACCCGCCTCAGCCTCCTTAAGTGCTGGGATTACAGGTGTGAGCCACTTCGGCTGGCCGAGGTGGAGCTTTTAAAGGTATTAGGTCCTGGGCCTCTGCCCTCATGAATGAAGTGGGCTCGCAAGAGGAGTACAGGTTTGGCCCCCATTTGCTGTGCTGCCCAGCCCTTCCACCACGTTATGATGAAGCAAGAAGACCCTCACCAGATGCCAGTGCCATGCCTTTCGACTTCTGTGAGCCAAATAAATCTCTATCAGTTCTTCAGTCTGTGGTATTCTAAAACAATCCCCTCCTAGTTTTAGGGCAGTTGCCACTGGCTCGGCCTCTCACCAGCCCTCCTCCACACCTGACCTGGTTCTATGCGCTTTCCCAACATGGGCTCTAACTTAATTCACTGCTTGTACCTTTATCTACAAAATGGGCTGGTAGTAAACTTAGGAGTCTTCTGTTACTCAACGACAGGGATGTGTTTTGAGAAATGCATCATTAGGCGATTTTGTGTTTTCTACGAACATCATCGTGTACTTATGCAAACCTGGATGGCACAGCCTACTACATGCCTAGGTTATATGACATAGCCTGTTACTCCTAGGCCACAAACCTGTACAGCAAGTACTGTACTGAAATTATAGGCCAGGGGTGTCCTCTCTTTTCATTTCCCTGGGCCACATTGGAAGAACTGTCTTGGGCCACAAATAAAATACAGCAACAATAGCTGATGAGCTTAAAAAAAAATAGTCGCCAAAATACACCTCATGTTTTAGCAAAATATATTAGTTTGTGTTGGGCCACATTCGAAGCCTTCCACACAAACTTGCTGTAGGCCATTGTAACACAATGTTAATCTGTGTATTTGAACACACAAAAGGTACAGTAAAAATACAGTATTATAATCTTAACTGTAGCTCGACTGTGAGGCTCATTGTTGAATGAAGCATCCTTAGGCAGTGAGTGACTGCATCCAGACACGTTTGGTGGGAGAACTTTGCCTTTTTAACTAATGGACCCAGGAACAGAACTTGGGTCATTTAGTTGCCATTCATTGTCCTTCATGAGGGATGGCCTCCCAACACTTAACTTCAGCTCTCCAAATACTTCATTAAACCTTCTACTACTACAAACTCACTACCCAGAGTACACACATTGCTAGCGATTTGTGGATCTTAACCCACAGCATGACTGTACTTTTTACAGCCCTTGCATTTACTCTCCACTCTGCACCCCTAAACCAAGGCTGTTACTAACGAGGGGGCTCCAAGATTTCCAAGCAACCCATTCTCTAGGACACTGATTAACAAGACAGCATGACTCTGGCTAAATGCTTGCAAAAACAGTTGACCGGCTGGGTATGGTGGCTCATGCCTGTAACGCCAGCACTTTGGGAGGCCAAGGGAGGCAGATCACTTGAGGCCAGGTGTCTGAGTCCAGTCTGGCCAACATGGCTAAGCTGTCTCTACTAAAAATACAAAAATTAGCTGGGCGTGCTGCCTGTAGTCCCAGCTACTAGGGAGGCTGAGGCACGAGAATTCCTTGAACCTCAGAGGCGGAGGTTGTAGTGAGCTGAGTTTGTGCCACTGCACTCTAACCTGGGCAACAAGGGCAAACCTCCATCTCAAAAAACAAACGAACAAAAAAACAGTTGACCAGAGAGGGACAAGCTCATCAAGGTTTTTCTTGGCCAAGTTCAGGCCCCTGTTGGGAAGCTGTGGGTGTGGACGAATCCTCCACTGCCCATTTCTATGGTTCCTTTATATGCACAAGATCGACTATATGTAAATAATCTGCAAGTCAGGTATTTCTGAAAACAAGTTTTATTTAAATAAGGGTTTAAATACATTACACATAACATTAAAACTGAAGGGGGAAAAAAACCAAAAACCAGTTTGTTACTTCACATGGCATTGGGCAGCTGCTGCTATTAAGTTGCAAGCTCTACAGCTAGCTACATGACTGATGGATCAGTTTGAGATTTGTTCCCTTGTCAAAAGTTTAACTCTGGTAGAAGGTTGGCCTCACATTCTAATGTTTGGACATCCCTTAGCTAGGATATGTCTGGTCAAACAGACCTTTGTGGCAAGCCAGATGCCCTATCATCTCGCTAGCGATAAGAGGGCCTCTCTGAGCTGCCCACCTGGTCAGGTTGGAGACACCAGGGGATCCACCACCAAAAGCTCCCTTCCAGTAGTACAGCTGGTGCTGCTGCCTTACCCCATCCTCTCCTCTCAGATTCACCGAGGACTGTTCAGGTGGTAACATTCTGTTAGGGCAAGGAACTCTGCAGAGGGAGAGCCGAGGAGGTTCCGGCCATAGTTGTTTGTGATCTTAGGGCTCTGGGCTTGGCTCAAACATGCCGGTATTGCTTGGTTTCAGGCTTGACACTGCCAGGCGCCTACTGCTTGACCTCTGTTTAAATGAGGGACTTCAAGACTAGACAGCATGGCTCTTTTCAGTTTATTGCATGAAGGAGTTACACTAGTCCAAGTTAAAAGCGGACCCCAAATGGTTACATTATACAAGCTGTGAGGTTTTAAACTTGTGACAAGGGACAGAAGGGAAATTCTACTCATTGCAAGGAAATCCTCACTTAAGCTTCAGTGAGCCACAAGCACTTAAAACCCATGAACCTTCAGCTGATCGTCCTTAGCCAGTCCAATCTGAAAAGACAAAAGAGCAAAGTTTTAAATGAGGGACAGGGAGAGTTAAAGCCTCCATTTCTAATGTCACCAACCCTGTCTTCCTGCTACTACACTGCCCAAGAGCCAGGGGTGCACAGTGGTTCAACGGACGGTCCTCAGTTAAGAGCTACCTTTTTTGAACACTCACTGCCTTCCAAGGTTCTGAATTAGTGTGAGAATGAGACTCATCAAGTATATGAAACCTCTTCAATTATATCAAGAGCCGATCATGTAACAGTATTTTAGTATTAATATTCAGGAAATTCATTTTTAAAAACTCATGTCCTTACAAATACAGGAACAACCCAGCATTTGGCTTATTTTACAATGCATCTATGTGCTATTCAAATTTGCACCTGTAAAGCAGATCCACAGAAACAGTTAACCAAAGGTACACAAGTCCCTTCTGCTTTTTCCTATAAAACAGAAGTCTGTGTACCTTAAAACCCAACTGAGGTTTCGCCCAGCCTTACAAAGCCAACTTTTAGGTCCCCAGCAGAAGCTAATACACAGGATCTGAGATCTGCCAGCAGAGGGGCACAAATCAAGAAGTGACTGAACTCACCTCTACGAGGAACTGGCATATGTTCTTGCGTTGGTCACCCTGTAGCTGAATTACTTCTCCATATTCTGGATGCTCAATTACAGTACCATTGCAGGCAAACTTCTGCAAGCACAAAGGAAACAAAACAAATTAGGCCTAGTAAGAGCATGAATGCATTTATCACCCCTTCTGCTAACAATAAATACAACGCAGCTAGCACCCCCTTGCACACAAATTCATTATGACTTTCCCGCAATCTCACTTAAGACCTACCTTCTTAAACGCCTTCACTAGTTTCTTTTTATCGTAATCATCAGCGATCCCTTGGACAGTAGTAAGGGTCTTCCTGCCGTTTCTCTGTTGAATTCTTATATGGATATAATCCTCAGTGCCAGCAGGAAGCAGGTCATCACCCTTACTTGCATCAGCAAAGGGGTCTGAAAATTAAGGTTAAGCTCGTTCAGAGAGGTCAAAGATCAGATACCACTGCCATCTCCCCGGCTCCCAGGTGTTTGGCGCGTGCAGAAAACAACACTGAAATCGTCAGGGCTTGGGCCAGGCCGTATGTGTCCTCTGCTGGCTCTCCCTGAGCACGTCAGTCCGAGACGTCCGGCTTCCCCAGGCTCGGGGAACGCCCGGGCCTCCCGCCCTCCCTGGGAAGCCGATCACGTGTCGGGGGAGTCCGAGCTGGCAGGCGGTGCCCCACCCGGCTGATGCAACCCGCCGGAACCCGAGCTCCCGAGGCGGGGCTAAGCCTACTACCCCCATTGGTGCGCACGCCTGCCACTTAGGGCTGGCACCGCCTTTCCCTCCGACTCCGTGACAACGAGTGGTGACGTAACGGACGTGACGCAAGGGTGACGGGAGGGGCGGGTGTGGCCCGAGGCGGCCCGGGAGCCATTAGTAAATGCGCCACCGAGACGCCGAGCCCGCCCAAAGGTTGACCTCCCGCCTGCTCCTTCCGGTCGCGCTCAGGTTCCGACCCCGGGGTCCAAGCCTTGATCCCGCTGCCCTGCGACCCTGGACGACTTTCCCCTGCTAAAACTTACGAAGGCCCGGAGCGCTTGGCAGCTTCCTGGAACACGTCTCCGGGCCCGGAAGGCCCCACTGCCCCACCCGAGCCCGCGACCTTTCCCATAGCTTACCGAAAGAGTGGAGGTTCTGGATAGCGGACATACGATACGATTCCTTTTCCTCGGTGGAAACGGCCTGCGGAAGGCGGCGGCGGCGGCGGGAGAAGGCGGGCAGGGGGGACGGAACGTCGGGAAGCGAGGGGGCTCGAGGGGGAGGCTGCTGAGTCCTCGGCGGCGGCTCAGTGACTGGGGCAGAGGGGCGGTGCCTGTGTTCACTTATATAGCCGCGCCTGTGACGCCAGCGCGCTGCCCTCACGTCCGGACCCCACCCACGGCGTCGTGCCCCAAGCACCCAGGCGGCGCAGCTTCCAATTGGTTTGGGGGCGGGGACATAGGATGGCGCTTGCGCAGGAAGTCTGCGGCGGGGAGGGGGGCGTCCTCTTGACTCTAGGAGAGCTAGGAGGGGGAGGGAAAGCTTGGTCGGGCTCGGCGCCTGCGCAGTGCGGGTGGACGGTGTCAGCACGCCGAGAAAACTGGCCGAGGTTTCGAGCTCGCCTACGCACTGTGTCCTTTGGTACATTCCACCTTCCTGACCCTGTTGCATCCCTGCCTGCTCGAAAAGGGATGTTTCATAGGGTAGATGAACACTCCTTAGGATGTAGATGCTGAGCCTCCCAAACACGACAAATCCCCGTTTTGTCAAACCCACCTACCTACCCACCCTACTACCCACTGAGTCACAGCGGGATTTAGGGCGGCAGTTTGATTAATCAACATACAATAATATAATCAAAACGGTAACCGCAGAATTTAGATTGCCATTTAGATTTATTCTAAAGTGGGTTAATCTGATCTAAAATTTTCATTTAGATTAGATTAATCCATCCAAGGAAAAAGTGTGCCTAGCTCATTGGCATGAGTTCAAGGGATAGTAACTGGTTCTGGGTCCCCCCTGAGAATAATTCTGGCACCAGAGGGCGTCCTTCATGTCGCACAGCTTATGTGGAGTAGAGCCTTCCCAGAGTTTAGATGAAATATTTCCTTCAAAACAGTCAACCTTGCTTGCTCTCAGTTTATTTATTTCAACACTCTCAGTTGCAGGGATAAGTAGGGTGGTGAAAAGAGACCAGGGGTTTTAGACTCAAAGGCCTCTGGGACCAGGCAGGTAAGTAGGATCAAGGAGTGCAAACAGCCAAGTGTGATGTAATGGGGTGGAGTGGGGGCTGGAGTAAGAACTATGGGCTGCAGTAGCCGCTCACCTCCCGCCCATTGTGCTAGATCTTTTTCAAGAGTGCCAGGAAATCTAGGTGTTTACATAAAATCTCTTGATTTTTAAATATTGCCAATAAATTGATTTTTTTTTTTTTTGAGACAGAGTCTCACTTTGTCACCAAGGCTGGAGTGCAGTGGCACTGTGTCGGCTCACTGCAACCTCCATCTCCTGGGTTCAAGCAATTCTCCTGCCTCAGCCTCCCGAGTAGCTGGGATTACAGGCATCCACCACCGCCCCTGGCTAGTTTTTAAAAACATTTTTAGTAGAGATAAGGTTTCACCATGTTGGCCAGGCTGGTCTTTTTTTTTTTTTTGAAACTGAGTCTAGCTCTGTCACCCAGGCTGGAATGCAATGGCACGATCTCCAGCTCACTGCAACCTCTGCCTGCCCCCAGGTTCAAGCGATGCTCCTGCCTCGCTCCTGAGGTAGACTGGGATTACAGGCACACATCCACCACAGCGAGATATTTTTGTAGTTTTTTTTTTTTTTTTTTGAGACAGAGTCTCGCTCTGTCGCCCAGAGCTGGAGTGCATGGCCGGATCTCAGCTCACTGCAAGCTCCTGCCTCCCGGGTTTACGCCAATTCTCCTGCCTCAGCCTCCCGAGTAGCTGGGACTACATGCGCCTGCCACTCGCCCCAGCTAGTTTTTGTATTTTTAGTAGAGACGGGGTTTCAACCGTGTTAGCCAGGATGGTCCTCGATCCTCCTACCTCGTGGTTCGCCGTCTCGGCCTCCCAAAGTGCCGGGATTACAGGCCTTGACCACTGCGCTCGGCCATTTTTGTATTTTTTAGTAGAGATGGGGTTTGACTGTTTTAGGCGGCCTGGTCTCGAACTCCTGACCTCGTGATCCACCTGCCTCGCCTCCCAAAGTGCCTGGATTCACAGGAATGAATTGAATTTATTGATAAAACACTGTGCAAGCCAGAGAAAGATATGCATGCCTGTGGGATGCTAGTTTATGTCCCTGAACAGTCCAGGGTCACTGCCCTTGTGGAGTTGAAGGCCAGCGGGAGAGAGAGCCACTTAACAAAATAATAAGATAATGAGGCTGGGTGCTATGGCTTAGGCCTGTAATCCAGCACTTTGGGAGGCATGAGGTGGGCAGATCACCTGAGGTCAGGAGTTCAAGACTAGCCTGGCCAATATGGTGAAACCCTGTCTCTACTAAAAATACAAAAATTAGCTGAGTGTGGTGGCGCGTGCCCTGTAGCCCAGCTACTCAGAAGGCTGAGGCACGATAATTGTTTGAACCTGGGAAGAGGAGCTGCAGTGAGCCGAGAATGGCGCCATTGCACTCCCAGCCTGGGTGACAAGAGGCAAGACTCTGTCTCAAAAAAAAAAATAATGACAGATTGTGAGAGGTGCCTAAAAAGGAGATAAACAGGGTGATGTGACAGGAAGAAGCCTCCTTCAGATGGGGTGGTCAGAGAAGCCTCTGGGGAGGGCAGCATTCTACTGACAGAGGGTAGGAGGAGTCCACTGTGGGGGGGGGGGGGAAAAAATAAGGCATGTGCCTGCCATGAGGAAAAACCTCGTGTGAGAGGAAATGCTAGGTGTACGATATATATGTGTATATATATGTGGGTATGTGTTGTATATGTATGTGTATGTGTGTGTGTATATATGTGTGTATATATATATTTGAGTGTGTGTGTATATATATTTGCATATATGTGTGTGTGTGTGTGTGTGTATATACAGACAAAGTCTCACTCTGTCACCCAGACTGGCTGGAATGCAGTGGCACGATCATGGCTTACTGCAGCCTCAACCTACCGAGCTTAAGCGATCCCCCTGTCTTGGCCTCCCAAAGTGCTGGGATTACAGGCAGGAGCCAGTGTGCCTGGCCTGATACTTTGTTTTGATTCTCTATTTACTAAGTAAACTTGATTAATAGTTTGGTTTCCTTGACATCAGGAAGGAGGAACCATGGCTAGGTCATGGGCATCCCAGTCTCATGGTCATGCCCTTTTGAGAAGCTAAGGACCCAGCCTGCCAGCTTGGGAACCTTTCCACTGACAGACATGGTTCTGCTGGAAAGGGTTTGGGGAGAGAGTTTGAATGAATGAATTGGAACTGTACTTCCCAGTGTGCACACAATATTTTGTCATACTGAAATATTTTTTGAGACAGAATCTCGCTTTGTTGTCCAGGCTGTAGTGAAGTGGTGCGATCTCAGCTCACTGCAACCTTCGCCTCCTGAGTTCAAGCTATGCTTCTGCCTCACCCTCCCAAGTACCTGAGATTGCAGGCAGGTGCCACCATGCCTGGCTAATTTTTGTATTTTTGTTAGAGATGGGTTTTACCACGTTGCCCAGGCTGGTCTTGAACTCCTGACCTCAAGGGATCTGCCCGCCTCAGCCTCCCAAAGTGTTGGGATTACAGGCGTGAACCACCACACCCAGCCACAACTCAGTTCTTTTTTTTTTTTTTTTCGAGACAGGGTCTGGCTTTGTCACTTAGGCTGGAGTGCAGTGGTGCCATTATAGCTTACTGCAGACTTGAACTCCTAGGCTCAAGTGATCTTCTGCCTCAGCCTCCTGAGTACCTGGGACTACAGCATGTGCCACCATGGCCAGCTAATTTTTAGAATTTTTGGTAGAGATGAGGTCTCACTATGTTGCCCAGGCTGGTCTTGAACTCCTAGGCTCAAGTAAGCCTTTACCTCGGCCTCCCAAAGTGCTGGGATGAGCCACCGCACCAGGCCTGAGACTTGGGTCTTGACTTGCCACCAGCTTTGTGGGTGACCTGGTTTACCTCTTGGCTTCAGTCGTATGTCCCGTAAAAGGAGCCCTGGGTGATCTCTTCCTGGGTCTAAAGTCTGAAGCGCTGTTCTCCCAAGTTGGGAGCATTTCCAGAAGGGTCTTCCAAAGTCCACCTTCCAGTGTGGGAGTTTACCCCAGCCCCAGGAGCCTGAGGAGTAATCATGGAGGCAGGAGTAATTAGTTTGAAAGTGACATGTGTGCCTGCTGTTAATGCTGGCTTCTTTATTACTGTGCTCTGAGGTGCTGTCACCTGGGCAGCCAAGGGCAGAGTACAAAGCACAGGCTCTGAAGTGTCTGTATCTGAATATCTTCTCCATCTTGTTGCCCGGGCGACTTGGCCCCTCTCAGCCTGCATTTTCTCCTCTGTACGACAGAGACAATAATGCCCTTCTCATAGGCTGTTGAGGGGATTTCAAGAGGAGACTATGTACAGCTGGATAAAAATGTACAGTTATGAAACCACTAAACAGATTATGCCAGTTTCCTGGAGGAGAAGGGAGAGAGAGAGCGTCCGAGAGCAGCGGGGGACAGGAGGGAGCCCCTTCGAATGAGGATGGGACGGAGGTGGGCACCTCTCCATGGTGATCGCCTTGGGATGTGACAAGGGCATGGCTGTGTGGGACACCTTGGGACCCTTGACCTCAATAAGATTCTCCAAGGCCACCAGTGTGGCACAGAAGCAGCAGAATCTCCCTCTAGGAAGGGATTGCATCCTCTGGGAAAATAGACATCTCCATGGTAACCAAGGCAGATAGATGATCTGGTCCAGGGGCTCCTTGTAGCTCGGGTGCTCTAGAAAACCCCGTGAGCGAGAGAGAGTCCTGGGGAGGGCTGGAGCCCCTGTCATATCCAAGGCTGGATTTCTGAGCAGCCCAGTGGGATATTAATTGGCAAGGATCTCACTTGATTTAAAGAAAGTCCAATTAATGCCATATTTCTTGCATTCCTTATTTGGGACCTACCACCCACGTATGTAAGTGACTGGAATAGTTCCCCCTCCCCCGCTCCCATGCACAGAGAAGGTTCCAGTGAATGAAGGCTGCTATTCTTTCCACTTGGAGAAGGAGGGAGACCCATGCCTGCTGCAGCTTGATCTGCAGCCTGCACAGAGTGATGATGAGATGTGCAGGTCAGGCATCAGCCGGGGTTCTGCTGGCAATACATCACTTCTTCAAACCTGCCTAGGGTAGATGATGGGAAGAGACATGGGGGAACCCTTTTTTTTTTTTTTTTTTGAGATGTTGTCTCACTCTTGTCTCCCAGGCTGGAGTACAGTGGCGTGATCTTGGCTCACTGCAACCTCTGCCTGCCGGGTTCAAGCGATTCTCCTGCTTCAGCCTCCCGAGTAGCTGGCATTACAGGCGCCCACCACCACCCCTAGCAAATTTTTTTATTTTTAGTAGAGATGGGGTTTCACCATGTTCGTCAGGCTGGTCTCGAACTCCTGACTTCAAGTGATCCGCCTGCCTCGGCCTCCCAAAGTGTTGGGATTACAGGCGTGAGCCACCACGCCACGCCTGGCCTGACATGAGGGAACCTTATGGGGTGCTGGAAATGACCTTCCTCTTGATCCAGGTGGCAAAAATCTATTCAGCTGTACCCTTATGGCTAGCGTGTGTTGTGTGTGTGTATGGCGGTTATATTTTATCCTCACCTCCCAACCCGGTCAGCCTTTCTTCTTCTTCTCACTTTCTCTTCCCTTGCCAGGGACCCACTTATGCCAACCCACAGTGGAGACTTGGCTCAGTTCCTCTTTGCCTCTTTGCTGGCAGAGCATCTGCCTTCCCCATCCTGCTTCCCACTCCTTCCCCTCCTGTCTTTCCTCTTCTTTCAGGGAGTCCTGCAGAAGCTCCTATAGATTGGGGGAAATTTCATTTAGGAAGGGAGATAAAGGCCAGAGCCCTTGGTTCCTCTCTCTTGGGCAGGGCCATCCAGGTTGGCCCAACAGCGGACTCAACTGCTGAGGCAGGTGGGAGAGGATAGAAAGTGCAGCCTGGGCCCATGGAGGAGGTGGGGAAGGCCAGGCCTGGCATCTGGCCTCTAGGAGCTCACAGCCTAGCGAGGGGTCAGACACCGCTGCAAAGAACCAGGGGCCCAGGAAGCGTGGAGGAGGTGCCAGGCCCAGGTGCACAGAGGGGTCCTGTGTTCTGACCAGGCACTGGAGGAGGTGTTCTCTAGCTGAGGGCAGGTGGACATTCCAGATGGAGGGAAGAGCGTTAGACATGTTTGATGGCAATCCGTTCAGATCTGGCCCCTTTCCTGGGACAAGCTCACAGGTGTGTTTGGGTGGAGCAGTCTGCCTTGGACCCAAGCATAGGTCCTTTAGCCCTCCTTTTATTTCGTTTCATTTTATTTTTATTTTTATTTATTTATTTTTTTTGAGACGGAGTCTCGCTCTGTTGCCCGGGCTGGAGTGCAGTGGCCGGATCTCAGCTCACTGCAAGCTCCGCCTCCCGGGTTTACGCCATTCTCCTGCCTCAGCCTCCCGAGTAGCTGGGACTACAGACGCCCACCACCTCGCCCAGCTAGCTTTTTTTTGTATTTTTAGTAGAGACGGGGTTTCACCGTGTTAGCCAGGATGGTCTCGATCTCCTGACCTCGTGATCCGCCCGTCTCGGCCTCCCAAAGTGNNNT
>NW_016807094.1:439994-452199 GCF_001698545.2 Rhinopithecus bieti
GCAGTGGCCGGATCTCAGCTCACTGCAAGCTCCGCCTCCCGGGTTCACGCCATTCTCCTGCCTCAGCCTCCCGAGTAACTGGGACTACAGGCCCCCGCCACCTTGCCCGGCTGATTTTTTGTATTTTTAGTAGAGACGGGGTTTCACCCTGTTAGCCAGGATGGTCTCTATCTCCTGACCTCGTGATCTGCCTGCCTTGGCCTCCCAAAGTGCTGGGATTACAGGCGTGAGCCACCGCGCCCGGCCAATTTTTGTATTTTTGTAGAGATGGGGTTTCTCCATGTTGGCCAGGCTGGTCTCGAACTACTGACTTCAGGTGATCCACCCACCTCGGCCTCCCAAAGTGCTGGGATGACAGACGTGAGCTAACACACCCGGCCATCTTCACCAATTCTTAAACAAAAGTCTCATGATTCTAATGTCAGAGATCCTATCTACAGGAACATGGAGATACAGATGTTCAGTACTGAGTGTTAAGTGATTTTAGGTTACAAGGAACTGGGACAAAGAGCAGCCCGATTAATGCGTAATTATACCTGTATTCCTGTCCAGAGTTCTTGTTAACCTTGTGAGGACAGCTTCAGTGTGAGTGATGTAAACTCTACTCAGTGATCCCTGAAAGAGGTGGGGGAGGGTATTTACACACACACAGAGACACACACACACCCCCCCATATCCTAAAAGTCTTAACTTGCTTAGATCCCTCTTGACCTCTCTATGGGGGTTGTTTTCTCCATCTAGAACCTGTTCTGTTGGCTCCTTGATCTCTTCCTTTGATCCCCTCCCAATTCCAGACCTTCAACTTTTCTGTCGCTGGTTTTGCAGGTCAGTTTATCCCTGCTCCCTGCTTGCCCGCAAATGTGTACAGCCAAGACCTATTTTAGTACTGGGGAGAAAAAAAAAAAAAGAGGGTTGCAGGTTTACAGAACCTCTAGAGAGCAGGAGGGGTTAGAAACATCCAAAAATTTCTTTCTTTTTGTTTTTTTTTGAGATTGAGTCTTGGTCTGTAACCCAGGCTGGAGTGCAGTGGTGTGATCTCGGTTTACTGCAACCTCTGCCTCCTGGGTTCAAGCGATTCTCCTGCTTCAGCCTCCTGAGTAGCTAGGTTTATAGGCGTGTGCCACCACACCTGGCTACATTTTTTATTTTTTGTAAAGACAGGGTTTTGCCATGTTGGCCAGGCTGGTCTTGAACTACCTTGGCCTCCCAAAGTGCAGGGATTACAGGTGTGAGCCACCGCACCAAGCCAAAATTTTTATTTTTAGTTTTAAATTATACATTTAAGCTGTTGGAGATCAGAATATGCCACCCCAAAATATGACTATAGACCAGAATAGGCTGCCCCAAATATCCTTCGGCATAAGGATTATTTTGAACTGATTTTTTTTAACAAAAAAATTTACAGTTAAGGGAATCAACAAGTTAATCATGTTTAATGAACAGACCCAGGACATGTCCTGATGTACCAATACCTTAAGAAACAAGGCTGGGAGGGGTGGCTCATGCCTGTAATCCTAGCACTTTGCGAGGCTGAGACGGGTGGATCACCTGAGGTCAGGAGTTTGAGACCAGCCTGGCCAACATGGTGAAACCCCGTCTCTACTAAAAATACAAAAAATTAGCTGGGCGTGATGGTGCGCACCTGTAATCTCGGCTACTCAGGAGGCTGAGGCAGGAGAATTGCTTGAACTTGGGAGATGGAGGTTGCAGAGATCATACCACTGCGCTCCAGCATGGGTTGACAGAGCCTGACTCGGTCTCAAAAAAAAAAAAAAAAAAAAAAACCCAAAAAATCCCAAAAGCATTCTTAGTGTGAGTTTCGCTTTAAAGATAATATATCAGAGGTTGGGTGTGGTGGCTCATGCCTGTAATCCCAGCACTTTGAGAGGCCAAGGTGGGCGGATCACGAGGTCAGAAGATCAAGACCATCCTTGCTAACACAGTGAAACCCCTTCTCTGCTAAAAATACAAAAAAGTTAGCCAGGCATGGTGATGGGCGCCTGTAGTCCCAGCTACTCGGGAGGCTGAGGCAGGAGAATGGCGTGAACCCGGGAGGCGGAGCTTGGAGTGAGCTGAGATTGCATCACTGCACTCCAGCCTGGGCCACAGAGCGAGACTCCATCTCAAAGAAAAAAAAAAAAAGAAAAAAGATAATATATTAGATAATAATAGAGTCTTGCAGAAGACAGTAGTTACACAAGGACCCTGCTGATAAAACAGGATGCGCTAAAGAAGCCAGACAAAACCCACCCAAACTACGATGGCAATGAATGTGACCCCGGTCATCCTCGCTGCTCGTTATACGCTAATTATAATACGTTAGTGTGTTAAAAGACACTCCCGCCAGCACCGTGACAGTTTACAAATGCCATGGCAATGCCCGGAGGTTACCCAATATAGTATAAAAGGAAGAAGAACCTCAGTTCCAGGAAATCCCTGCCCCTTTCCCAGAAAGCTGGTAAGTAGTCTACCCCATATGTATCACAGGATCAACAAATATCCATAAAAATAACCAACCAGCAGACCTGGTTGTGATCCTCCCGCTTTGGCCTCCCAGAGTGGCTGGGATTTCAGGTGTGAGCCATTGCACCTGGCCTATTGTATCACTTGTTCTACGTTGGTGCATGTTTTAAAATTTTCATTTGAAAAGGGTGACAGATATGTCTTGAGCTTCTTTCTATACTGATAAGCACAATTCGAGAACAATATTTTTGACTGGCTATGTAATTTTCTTTTGTCTGGATGTAGCAGAAATAATGTAGTGAGTCCCCGCTTTGGTTTTTTTTTTTTTTTTTTTTTTGAGACAGAATTTCACTCTTGTTGCCCAGGCTGCAGTGCAGTGGTGCAATCTTGGATCACTGCAACCTCTGCCTCCCAGGATCAAGTGATTCTCCTGCCTCAGCCTCCCAAGTAGCTAGGATTACAGGCCTGTGCCACCACGCCCGGCTAATTTTGTATTTTTAGTAAAGATGGGGTTTTTACATGTTGGTCAGGCTGGTCTCAAACTCCTGACTTCAGGTGATCAGCCCTCCTTGGCCTCTGAAAGTGCTGGTATTACAGGCATGAGCCACTGTACCCGGCCACCAGTCCCCCTTTTTTGGGCATCTAAACAGTTTCCAATCCCTTGTTCTCTCAACAGCCCTGGGATGAACATCCTTGTGGATCATTCAATATGAAAATCCTTCAGTGTTTCTTAGGACAAAGTCCTTGAAGTGGGGTTTCCAGGTGAATAGATAGGCTTTTTTTTTTTTTTTCGAGATAGAGTTTCGCTTTTGTTGCCCAGGCTGGAGTGCAACAGTGTGATCTCGGTTCACCACAACCTCTACCTCCCGGGTTCAAGAGTTTCTCCTGCCTCAGCCTCCCACCAAGTAGCTGGGATTACAGGCATATGCCACCACGCCCAGCTAATTTTGTATTTTTTTTGAGATGGAGTCTCGCTCTGTCACCTAGGCTGGTGTGCAGTGGCATGATCCTGGGTCACTGCAACCCCCACTTCCCGGGTTCGAGCGATTCTCCTGCTTCAGCATCCCAAGTAGCTTGGATTACAGGTGTCTGTCATCACTCCAGCTAATTTTTGTATTGTTAGTAGAGACAGGGTCTCACCATGTTGGCCAGGCTGGTATTGAACTTCTGACCTCAAATAATCCACCCACCTCGGCCTCCCAAAGTGCTGGAATTACAGGCATGAACCACCGTTCCCAGAAATTTTGTATTTTTAGTAGAGACGGGTTTCTCCATGTTGGTCAGGCTGGTCTCGAACTCCTGACTTCAGGTGATCCACCCGCCTCTGCCTCCCAAAGTACTGTGATTACAGGCATGAGCCACTATGCCTGGTGATAAGCATATCTTCAAGGTATGTACCTCACTGACCCGCAGAGGGAAATTGGTTCACCTTCCCTCCAGTGGCCCATGAAAGGTCCTTGCCTCTGTCACCTGGTCACTTCTGAAACTCTTGTCTTTCTTGCCTTCTGTGATCCTCTCTCAGATCTCTGTGAAATGCTTCACGAATCTTAGTTCATCACATCACTCAACCAGGCAGGTACTTTTATTTTCACCATTAGAGATAGAGAAATGGGTCAGAAAGGCAAGTAACCAGCCCAAGGACACACAGCCCTAATAAGCTATGATTGGCGCAGAGAGCTGCCTGGTGCCAGGGCCTGGCCTCCTACCCTCTGGCTGTGTCAATGGGCAGCTCTTTCTCTGCCTTCTCTGCTGCTCCTCTTCTCTGTCTGCATTGTCCCCAGCTTCTGTTTCCTGCTCCCTTGGGTCTCTCATTCCTTTCTTCTGCAGCAAACTTGTTTCCCACTAGCTCTATAAAGATGATTCCTGCTGGGCGTGGTGGCTCACACCTGTACCCAGCACTTTGGGAGCCTGAGGCGGGTGAATCGTGAGGTCAGGAGATGGAGACCATCCTGGCCAACATGGTGAAACCTCGTCTCTACTAAAAATATGAACAAATTAGCTGGGCCTGGTGGCGTGCTCCTGTGATCCCAGCGACTCGGGAGGCTGAGGCAGGAGAATCACTTGAACCTGGGAGGTGGAGATTGCAGTGAGCCAAGATCGCGCCACTGCACTCCAGCCTGGCAACACAGTGAGACTCTGTCTCAAAAAAAAAAAAAAAAAGATGATTCCTAAAGTTGCACGTTAGCTCGATTCAGCTCTCATGGGTTTATGTTTCCAGATCTCTCTCCGGAGATGGTGTTAGAATCACAGCAACTAAGTGAACCGGAAACATCTCTGGGGCCGGGCACGGTGGCTCACACCTGTAATTCCAGCACTTTGGGAGGCCGAGGAGGGGTGGATCACCTAAGGTAAGGAGTTCCAGACCAGCCTGGCCAACATGGCAAAACCCCATCTCTACCAAAAATACAAAAATTAGCCAGGCATGATGGTGTGCATCTGTAGTCCCAGCTATTCGGGAGGCTGAGGCAGGAGAATTGCTTGAACTAAGGGGGCAGAGGTTGCAGTGAGCCGAGATCATGCCACTGTGCTCCAGCCTCAGTGACAGAATGAGACTGTCTCAAAAAAACACACAGAAACATCTCCGGGGCAAGGGTTGTTGGGCCAGGGCTTTGCTCTCGGGAGCTTCTCTGCCTGGCTAAGTCCCTTCACTCATCTGATTCTCAGTTCCTTCCTGTGCAAAAGTGAGCATGAAAACACACAGGGTTGGAAAACAGTATTTCTTTCTTTTTTGAGACAGGGTCTCACTCTGTTACCCAGGCTGGAGTGCAGTGGTACCATCTTGGCTCACTGCAACCTCCATCTCCTGGGTTCAAGCGATTCTCTTGCCTCAGCCTCCCAAGTAGCTGGGACTACAGGCGCGTGCCACCACGCCTGGCTAATTTATGTATTGTTAGTAGACATGGGGTTTTGCCATGTTGGCCAGGCTGGACTTGAACTCCTGACCTTAGGTGATCCGCTCACCTTGGCCTCCTAAAATTTTGGGATTACATGCATGAGCCACTGTGCCCGGCCCCCACTGATGTTTAATAAACATCTCAAACTCAGCATGGCTCAGACAGAGCCCCTAATCTCCCTGCACTGAACAGGTCCTGCCCACAGCCTTCCCATTGTTCATGGCAGCTCTATCCTCTCAGTAATAGCATTCTTGACCCCTCCACCCACTACAGTTTGTTGGTACGTCTGGGGGCTTTCCCTGCATGTTAGCTCCAGTGTCTGGTTGCTTCTTGCCACCTGTACATCATTTTCAAGTCTACAGTTCAGTGTATGGTTCCTTTGCTCCACTCTGATCTGAGCCGTCATCCTCTCTCACCTGGACTATTGCAGTAGTTTCCTCATCTCCCACTGGGTCTCACTCCTGTCCCTGCTCCCTGGCTCTTCATTCCACACAGCAGCCATAGTTTCCACCACGTTCTAGGAGGCCCCCTGTGATCCAGTGCCTGTGACTCTGCTCAGCTCATCTCAACTACTCTGCCTTCTGTTCCCACTCCAGCTACACCAGCCCCCTAGCTGGGCCTAGAGCATGTCAGAAATGCTCCCACCTTGGGGTCTGGAAGCTTTCCTCCAGAAATCCCCATGGTTTCCTTTCTCAAAGTCTAAGGTTTTGCTTACATAGCACTTTTGTATGAGGCCTTTCCTGACCTCTCTCTCTCTCTATATATTTTTTGAGACGGGGTTTCACTCTTGTTGCCCAGGCTGGAGCGCAGTGGTGTGATCTCGGCTCACTGCAACCTCCGCCTCCTGGGTTCAAGCTGTTCTCCTGCCTCAGCCTCCCGAGTAGCTGGGACTACAGGCGCCCGCCACCATGCCTGGCTAAATTTTGTATTTTTGGTAGAGACGGGGTTTCACCATGTTGGCCAGTCTGTTCTCAAACTCCTGACCTGAGGTGATCCACCCACCTCAGCCTCCCAAAGTGTTGGGATTACAGGCAAGCCCCTGTGCCCAGCCTTGACCTCCCTATTTTGAATCGCAGCCCTCCCTGCAGTCTTCCTCCACTCCCTTATTCTGCATTACTGCTCCTTTCCCTCCAGGACATCATCTCCTACACCCTGTAATTTACTTATTTATTTGGACTGTTAATATCTGTCTCCCTCACTGTAATCTAATACCATATTCACTGAAGTCCCCCAACGGAGTGAAGGATGTGCCATCCCCAAATATGCAAAATTGGCATAGTGATTATTTTGAGCTGAAACTATTGGAGAAATTGTAGTTTCAGAAAGGATGAGCTGACCTGTCTTTTCCTGTATGCAGTAAGCGATAAAGATTCCTCTGGGAGGTCCCTTCCCTGGATTAGAAATTAGCTCTTGTCCTCACAGACTGGGAACTGAGGCTGCAACAGACCTGAATAAATAAACTTTCCAGGCTGGGTGCGGTGGCTTATACCTGTAATCCCAGCACTTTGGGAGGCCAAGGTGTGTGGATCATCTGAGGTCAGGAGTTCGAGACCAGCCTGGCCAATATGGTGAAACCCCGCCTCTACTAAAAATACAAAAATTATCTGGGTGTGGTGGCAGGCACCTGTAATCCCAGCACTGTGGGAGGCCGAGGCAGGAGGATCACTTGTGGTCAGGACTTGAGATCAGCCTGGGCAACATGGTGAAACCCCATCTCCACTAAAAATACAAAAAATTAGCCAGGCGTGATGGCATGCGCCTGTAGTCCCAGTTACTCAGGAGTCTGAGGCATGAGAATCGCTTGAATCCAGGAGGCAGAGGTTGCAGTGAGCCAAGACCACACCACTGCACTCCAGCCTAGGCAACGGAACAAGAGAACAAAGACTCCGCTCCTCAAAAATAAATAAATAAATAAATAAATAATAAATAAATAAATAATAAAATATGAGTCAAATGCATGTATGGCTTAAACTACTTTATTTACTATAAAGTCTGTACACATAAGAGCAATAACTATTACTTTCCTCCTTTTATTAATGTATTCTTCTTGGCTTCCTGAAGGACATCTCACTGGGATGTTCTGCCAGGAACTTAAACCCAGCCCTGGTCCTCCACTGCGTGGCCCCCTGACTTCCCAGCTCTGCCAGTGCCACCACCATCCGCGTCGCTCATTGCCTCCCTGCTCTCCTTCCTTCCTAATTGCTCTGAAACCTCACCCATTTGCCTAACCACTCCAGCTATCATGTACTCCATCTATTCGTGTTCTTTTCCTGGGACAGACTTCTTGGTTCAAGCTGCTGGCTTGCTCAAAGACTTTGCTCGGCCCATGGCCTAAAGGGTTAATGAAACCTCCTACCTGGGCACTGGAGAACTTGGCCATGCCGCTCTCCCCTGTCACAGTTGACCTAGACATGGGACAGGATGGATTCTGAGAATCCCATGGTTTCCTGCCCCCGTGCTTTGCTCAGGCTGGTCCCTCCACCGCCCGCAGTGCCTTCCTTCATCTCTCTTGCCCCAGTCCCGCCTGCCCTGTAAGGTCTCAGTTCGCGACATGCTTGCTGCAGGAGGGCATTCCCGATGTGCTTCGGGGCAGGCCTCTCTCCATCTTCTGGAACCTTTATCACGATCTTCCATTCTGGGCGGTATCTGACGCCAAAGCTGAGTATTGGATCATGTCATTTGAACAGACATCCTCACGGACCTAAGCTCTTTCAGGGCACGGGCTGCGTCATTGTCCACCCTTTGCTATGTTCTTGTAGCTCAGCAACAGGGCCTGGTTTCGCTCAACCTGAGGGTGACCTGGCATTTCAGGTTTCAATTACAAGAGTGGCCCTGACAGGCACACTTCCTGCAATGGCCACAGGATGGCAGCACAGACCGAGTTTCGGGGCCTAGGCGCGCCTAACCGCACCCTCCGCACTATTCAACGTTTCTCGGCCCTAATGGGTACTCGTTCCTGGAGATGTTGTGCAGGAAGGCCCTCTCTCTAGGGCTGGGGGCTTTAGGGCTGGGGAAGAGGCACCAGGGCAAGCCTCTGGAGCCCCACCCTGGAGTCCTGTAGTGGGAGTGCGTTTCCTCCCCTTCCCCGTAGTTCTTTTCCAGGAGAGAACTCTCGTGCTCGCTCGTCAGCAACATTACCACGAGAGAACTCGCGGGGGTGGGGGGGGGCGGTGAGGTAGCGGGGTGGGGGGCGGTAGGAACGAGCATGGGAAGGAGTCGGCGGGTTTGGGTCCTGGTTCTGGTGCTGCGTCCTGGGCTGGTGTGGTGTGTAGGGAAAAGGCCTTCCACAAAGGTGGGCAAAATGTGCTCGTGGCAGATGCCCACGAAACGTTTGTCTCCCCTGTTCTCTGGCTTCCACCATCCCATGAGTTTTCCCAAAGCAAAATGATGGATTGGGACAAGATTCCGAAGTGCAGCTATGTTCGCTGCGCAATGGGGAAGGGTGGGGGGGGGGGGCGGGATGTTTCTGGGGCCCTCAGAACCCTCTGCTCCCATCCTCAAGGACCCTGCTTTGGAGGCAGGGTTATACGCTCCATGTAGGCAGAGGAACACCTCGGGTTTCTTCATAGGATTCTTGCTATGTGAACATTGGGAAGTCCTGCACGCCTCGGGCTGCAGCTTGCCGAGCCTGTGGAAGTAGCGCTGCACTTCCTGGGATGGTGGAAGGTTGCTAAGGGTAACCACAAGTGCCCGCTCAGCAGCAGTGCCGTCATCATCATAGTTTATTAATTATTAGGGTTTTTGTCCTGTGCCAGCATTTGACAATTCTAACCTCACCTGGAGCCGCTAAGAGAGCAGGCGAGGGCTGGTGCTCGTTTAGGGATGCCTAAAACAGTTTGCAGGGGGAGCAGGAGAAATGGAAGGGCAAAAGGATGTTCATGACGGTCAAAGACCATGGGTTTGGGACTTCCGGGGCGAGGGGGTGCGGAGGGAGGGCCCCAGATCGCCCGTCTCCCTGTAGGTCCCTGGTCCCCGGGGTCAGCCGGCGCGCGTGCCAGGAGGAGGAGAGTAGGCGGCCGTAGTCACGCCAGCAAGGGCGCGCGAGCACCAGCCGGCTTAGCTGTGCGGGGCTCATGCCTGCTGGCGCGTTGGCACCGCCGGCTGGCTGCGGATGGGAGAGGGCTATCGCTGGGGAGCGGCGGTAGGGGAAAGCTGTCACTATTTTCAGTGTGGTCGGTGTCCCTGTGTGACATTGTGGGTTTGCGTGCAACCACCACATATTCGTTCCTCCATTCATTCATTCAACTAGCACGGCACCCACGAGTTTCAGCCACCCGTGCTGGGAGAAAAGAGGGGAACGGAGGTGCATGCCCGGAGAACCGCACCGCCATCCTAAAGTGACAGAGGTCAGCCCAGGGCTGGGGGAGCTTGGAGGAGGGGCCGCCTACCTAGAGAGAACGGCCAGCCAGACAGAAGGCAGGAAGCACGGAGAGCCCGCTCGCAGCTTGGCCATGTGGGCGCTGAACAGAGAAGAACTGTGTTGGGATCATGCTCTCGAACACTGGCCCAGGGCCGTGATGGTCGAAGCCCATGATGAATCCAGTGCAAACTAAGCAGACACAGCGCTGTCCCCAAGGGGGTTAATAATGCATGAGTGTTGTGGTGTGGGGGGAGGGGGGGGGTCGGGGAGGCCCTGGGGGGTGTAGGCAAATACCCAGGGACTGGAAAAAGTAGAGTCCTAGGATCTCGACCCTCTTAGGCCGGCAGGGGTGTCTTGCAGCCTCCCTGTGAAGGTAGGTGAGCTGCGTGGGGAAGGAGGGCCAGGTATGTGAGTGGGGGAGTGGACAGAGGGGTGGGGTAGGAACCAAGGGCAGCAGGGAGTCCAGGTGGGAGCAGTGGGCACGGGGATGGAGCAGACAGTCTGGTGGGAGAGTGAGGGGTGGGACGGACAGTGGGGAAAGGGTGGCAAAGCCTGCTTGAGCCTCTGAGCCTCAGTTGTCTCAGAGGATGTTGGCATAACCCAGAGGGCAGTGAGGACGGGGACAATGGGAAAAAGAATAAAGCGAAGACCATCTTGGTTCCATTATGAGGAGTAGAGTGCCCTGATCAAGGAGGTGATGATGGTTCCATGTGTCCTGGGTAGGTCAGAGAGCAGGACCTGAGAGCGTTAGAACTGGTAGCAGCCTTTCAGGCCATCTTATCTGATTCCTTTCTCTTATATATGGGGAAACTGAGGCTCAGAGAAGGTAAGGAAAGGCTACTCCCCCGAACAGAGTTCAGTTCTTAATGGCTTTTTTTTTTTTTTGAGATAGCGTCTTGCTCTGTTGCCCTGGCTGGAGTGCAGTGGCTCAGTCATGGTTCACTGCAGCCTTGACTTCCTGGGCTCAAGTGATCCTCCTGCATCAGCCTCCTGAGTAGCTGAGACTACAGATGCACGCCACCATGCCTGCCTAATTTTTAATTTTTTTGTAAATGGTGGGGGATCTCCCTATGTTGCCCAGGCTGGTCTCAAACTCCTAGGCTCTAGTGATCCTACAGCCTCAGCCTCCCAAAGTGCCAGGATTACAGGATCCAGCTGCCATGCCCCACCCTGGTGGCACATTTTAAAATGCAGAACACTGACTGATATGAACTTTTCTGGAAAACGTCAGCTGGGGATAAACCATGTCATTATCACCACCTCTGTTATCACCACTGAGTACCTAATGGGTGCTAAGCACTTCACAACACCATCCCTCTTACAGGTGCAGCCCTGAGGTCAGTGATCCATCTTTTACAGAGGAGAAAATGGAGGTTCAGAGAGGTTAACTAAGAGGCAGACAACACAGCTGGTAAGGGCTTGAGCTGGGATTCACATCCAGAGTACCCTCCCGCCTACCCTGTGTGAGGGCCTCTGCCAGGGAACAGCCAGTGAGGCTGTTACAGGGTGAGGGGTTGTGCTGGGGGCAGGGAAGTACCTCCATCTGTGTGTATGCCTCAGGAACCTGTGGGCAGAGGAGGCATCAATTTCATCTCAGAATGAACTTTCCAGCCAGCAGAGCTGCCCAGTCACGGAGTGGGCTCTACTAAGGAGCAGAATGTGCTCTGCCTCCTCCCAGGACAGGCAGTGGCCCCCTGTTGCCCCAGAGCAAGAGCAGATGCTTTAACTTTTCAGATTCACCCAGTATCGGAGGCTCTGACTGGCTCAGCCCCCCTCTCTCTCCAGCTCTGCCTCACCTCCTCTCCCCATCACCCTCTGCATTCCTGCCGGTCAGTCCTTCTTTCAGCCACTTTCCAGTACACTCATCAGCTCTGGAACTTGGCACCTGTGGTTCTTCCACCCTGTTGGCTAGACGACCCATTCTCAGGCCACTGGAAGCCTTCCATGACACCCAACAAGGTCAAGTTGCTGCCCATATGTGCTGCTCAAGCGGCTTCTCTGCCCCTCCAAATATGCCTCATCACACCTTATGAATGATTGGGCAGTCCGTTCCACGAGGGCAGGACTGCTTTGCCTGTTCGCAGGTGTTTCTCCAGCACCTGGCACCGCACATCGTGTTGTGCTCAAGAAGAGTTTGCTGAAAGAATGAATAACGACTGAAGTTAAGAAAGAATGATGAAGTACTCAAGGCCAAATGCATGGGGAACCGGACTTAAGTCAGTTGACCTTCACACCCCCTCCATCATCTTTTGGCCATAGTTCATGGGCTTTGATCAATTCCCCAGGGGTTAGAGATTCACAGCCACAGTTAGTAAACATTTAAGCTCTGTCAGGTGTTTTCTCACCGATCAAATAATAAGCAGGGGCTGGACGTGGTGGCTCACTCCTGTAATCCCAGCACTTTGGGAGGCCTAGGCGGGCGGATCGTCTGAGGTAAGGAGTTCGAAACCAGCCTGGCCAACATGGCCCCGTCTCTACTAAAAACACA
>NW_016807094.1:452533-474399 GCF_001698545.2 Rhinopithecus bieti
ATGCTGTCTCAAAAAAAAAAAAAAAAAAAAAAAAGGAGGGACGACGAAGTGAAACTTTTTCAGTGGATACTAGCTTAAAGGCTTCAAGTCCTGCCTGGAATGCTTTGTGCGCTGGTCGTTGCCACACCTAGCTGGACCAGCAGGGCCTCTCTCGGAAGCCACGTGAGCTTTTTGCTCACCGGATCTGGGCTCCCAGCTGCGTTTCCAGAAATAGCCACCAGGTGGTGGCAGAAGCTAAGAGTCCGGGCTTAGGGCGCGCCGGCCAGCCCCGGACCATCGGCAGGGGGCGCTGCTGCTCCGCCAGGTGAGCCGGTGCAGCGGAGGTCGGCCAGATGTACCTGCGGGGCTAAGGGGGGCTGGGCCTGTCCCACCAGGAGTGGGTGGAGGGGAAGGTCCTAACAGCAGCAGGGAAGGAAGGCTGGGTGGCCCCTTTACTCTTCTTTGTACACTGGGAACTTGACCCCTTCTTTATGGGATTTATAGGCAAACTGTGAAGGTCTGTAAGGCCTCTATCGCAGACACTCAACGCTGCCCTTGTGGTGTGGGACAATCCGTGGGTGCGTGGGGGTGGCTGTTCAGATGTCACAAAACGCAGCTGTCCCTCAGGTTCCATGGGGCTTTGGTTCCAGGACCTTCTACTTAATACCAAAATTTGCAGGTGCTCAAGTCCCTGCTATAAAATGGAGTAGTATTTGCATATAACCTATGCACACCCTCTGTTTACTTTAATTATCTCCGAATTACTCAGAAGACCTAATATGATGAAATGCTGTATAGATAGTTTTTTTTTTTTGAGACGGAGTCTCGCTCTGTCGCCCTGGCTGGAGTGCAGTGGTGCAATCTCGGTTCACTGCAACCTCTGCCTCCCAGGTTCAAGCGATTCTCCTGCCTCAGCCTCTGGAGTAGCTAGGACTACAGGCGCACACCACCACACCTGGCTAATTTTTGTGTTTTTAGTAGAGACGGTGTTTCACCATGTTGGCCAGGATGGTCTCGATCTCTTGACCTAGTGATCTGCCCGCCTGGGCCTCCCAAAGTGCTGGGATTATAGGTGTGACCCACCGCGCCCAGCTGCCATAGTTGCTATACTATATTGCTTAGGGAATAATCACAAGAAAATACTCTGTACATGTTTAGTACAGAAGCAATTTTGTTTTTGGAACATTGTCTATCTGTGGTTGATTGAATCCATGGATATGGAGGATCAACTGTATTGTTCTTCTTCCTTTATTTTGTTTACTTATTTTTTTGAGACAGAGTTTAGCTCGTGTTGCCCAGGCTGAAGTGCAATGGCATGATCTCGGCTTACTGCAACCTTCACCTCCTGGGTTCAAGTCATTCTCTTACCTCAGCCTCCCGAGTAACTGGGATTATAGACATGCACCACCACGCCCGGCTAATTTTGTATTTTTAGTAGAGATGAGGTTTCACCATTTTGGTCAGGCTGATCTCGAATTCCTGACCTCAAATGATCCACCCGCCTTAGCCTCCCAGATTGTTGGGATTACAGGTGTGAGCCACTACGCCTGGCTGTCTTCCTCCTTTATTTTTTTTTAAAGACAACATCCTATTCTATTACCCAGGCTGGAGTGAAGTGGCACGATCATAGCTCACTGCACCTTCGAATCCCAGGGGCTCAAATGATTCTCCCACTTCAGTCTCCACAGTAGATGGGACTATAGGCACACACCACCATGCCTGGCTAATTAAACATTTTCTTGTTGTTGTTGTTGTTCAGATGGAGTCTTGCTTTCTTGCCCAGGCTGGTCTCAAACTCCTGGCTTCAAGTGATCCTCTGGCCTTGGCGTCTCAAGGTGTTGAGATTAGAGGCATGAGCCACTGCACCCTGCCTGTTCTTTTGATTTTTAAAAGAACTACCTAAAAATGTGAAAATCATTCTTAGGTCTTGGGGCCGCACAAGACAGGCGGGGGGCTCTGACTAGGTAAAGTCTCACACCAGTGCCTGACCCATAAAAGGTGCCCAATTCATGGCAGGTGTTGCCAGCCCACCCAGGAGCTCACAGCCAGGGCTCCATGGCTCCACTCTCCTGCCACCCCTGGAGTGGGGGGTGGGATGGGGGGTGGGACTCTGTCCTTCCGATTGTGGCCCCTGGCTCTCTTCCACTTTGTAGAAAGCACTCAGTGAAGGTTAGCTGCCGTCATGTCCTCCCTGGCTGCATGTCCACCCCTGCAGGCCTCTGCTCTTGCAGTCCCTCCTCCTGGTGAATCCCCTGTCCTTGACATCTTTCAAGGAACCACCACCACAATCAAGACAGAGAACATTCCCTACACCCCAAACACGTCCCTCGTGCCCCTTCCCAGTTGACCTTTACTTACAAAAAAAATCTCCCAATTACCAAGTGCTTGCAGGGTGTCAGACGCCACAGAGGCCCTTGGCCAGTTGGTCTCCCTGAAGCCTCTGGGACCTGGTGATGCGAGGGCAGTTGGTACAGGTGGTACCTTAGGGCTGAGGGCTCTGAGGCTGGGGGATGGGAAGCAACACGGCCACGATGGGCAGGAGGCAGAGCTGGGACCTGAATCCAGGCGCATCCCTTAGCCACTCTCCTGCCCTGCCTGTCCCGCAGCCCTTCGTGTTCCTAGGGCCACGTTGCTCACACCTCCTTTACTCCTGGCTAATCTGGGTGTGGCCTGGGACCCACAGCCTTGGCATCCGCTGGAAGCTGGTGGGAAATGCAGAGTGTCGGGCCAGACCCCACACTACCGAGTTAGCACCTGCTGTTCTGAGGCTCAGAAGCTCTGTCTTGAGGCGGGCTCTTCCTGGGAAGTGGTGGCCGTGTCTGTGTCCCCTTCCCTGCTCACTGTGCGCTCCTGCTGGGCAGGTGCTCAGCCCTCCGGTGCTCACTTCGGGGCCTGGCCCTCGGCCCCCTGTGAATCAAAGTTAAATGAACAGATGAAGGGAAGGGCAGGTGGTCAGAGCTTTGTGTGAGGGTGTGGGGGTGCGGGGCTGTGGTGCTCAGGAGCTGGTGGGAGGAATGGGGCCAGGGGCAGGGGCCTAGTCACCTGTTTGGAGGTCTGGTTCTTCACTCACTCTGGGTGCTGCCCAAGTTGGCTCAGGGAGTCTGTGTTCATTTGCATACATTTGCGTGCACTTAGCCTATCTCTCTGGTGCACTAGGAGGCGCAGGCTGGACTGTGGAGGGGAGAGGGTGGACAGGACAGTAGGCTGGGGGTGTTGGGGGCTTTAGGGTTGCAGATGTCTTTCTTGGAGCAGGTCTGGAGTTTGGGCACCCATCCTCTTTGGGTGAGGATAGAAGCGTGCTGGATCCTCCTGGCTCTGGGTGCCTGCTGGGGCTGCGCAGTTCCCACCTCCCTGGCTTCGCTCCTCAGTGGCACTTTCCTGGAATGCCCTTTCCCCTGTGTCCCTGTGACAACCTTGTGATCTGGGTGCTGGTTACACAGGTGGGTTCAGTCTGTGAAAATTCACTGAGTTGTATAGCAATTATATGTGCATTTTCTGCATAAAAAATGGAAAAAGACCAGAACTAACTTCCAGGAAGAGTCCCATGCCTATTCCACGGCTGGGAGCCAGCCCTCCCAGGGTGCCTCTCTTGCCCCTGCCCACTGTCTGCGGTAAAGGCCCTGGTCGATTTCAACTCGACTGAGTTTTATTTATTCACTCTCCTCTCTCCCGGGACTGTGAGCCACTGGGGGCAGAACCAGGTCCTGTTCATTCTTGTGTCCCCTGACATGGGACCCAGCACAGGGCAGGTGTTGGGTTCAACGTCACTGTCTCTGGGGCGCTCCTGGAGGCCTGAGGCACTGACCACCTGAGGGGGGCATTTCTCCTTACTACCCCCACCCCCAGACACACAAAAGGCCAGCATCACAATGCTCCTGCTGTGGGCCAGGGCTAGAAGTGGGACTCAAGTGTCCCTGGGTGGGAGTGGGTGTGGAGCACGGCCACCCTCTGGTTCTCAGTGTCCTGTCCTCCCCTGTTCTCTCTAGCCCGGGTGGCACCTCCTCTTTTCTGTGGTTCATCCTCAGCCTTGAGGCCATCTGGGTCCCTGCTGAGTTCCTCTTCAGGCTTGGGGAGGGGGAGGCAGAGGCCTGGCTTCTCTGGATTGGGCCTGCATGCTGAGAGGCTCTGGGCCTGCCCGGCCTGGCCCTGCCTCATCCCTGCCAGCCCCTCCCTGCCCTGCAAGTTGGGGCTTCCCTGCCGCCGAGTCACAGGGACCTGTAAGCGCGTACACAGCCCCCTCCCCACCATCTGGAACTTGGCAGAGAAGGACTCCGGGCAATGGCCTGCCTCTCTGGCCTCAATTTCCCTTTTCTGTAAAGTGGGGAAAACAACTGAGGCAGCTGCCAGCTCAGATCAGTCAGAGGGTGTGGGAGGCCTCAGGACCCGGGAGTGTATGGAGCAAAGGCCTGCTGGGTGTGTGTGGGGTTCGTGAGGGCGCCCCTCAGCTGGGCTGGGGTCTGCACGGTGGGGCAGGTGAGGGGGTGGGAACCTTGTTGGGGCGAGCACGGGAGAGTCAGGGCCTGAGTTTCGGCCCAACTTGATCCTGACTGGCTGCAGGCCCATCCCTCCTGGGCCTCACTTGATGTTTTTGTAAAGGGGCCCTGGGTGAGATTGTCCTGCAGCCCACACGAGCCCCAAGGCTGGCTGAATGCCTTGCTTTGTTTGACCCGCACAGGGTGTTATTTTGGAATTAGTTTCCAAATTCGAAGCATCAGGAGGCTTCCCATACAAACCCAGAGTTCCAGCTTCCTGGGTGCAAAGTGAGAAGATCTGGCCTCCTGGGAGTCTCTGTTTGCAGACGGCCAGTGGCACAGTGGCGGGGGAAGGGGTCTCCATTCCCCCTGCCCCAGGGCTGACCCTCCTGCCGTCCACACCCTAGAGGCCCCGCCCTGCCTAGGACCCTCAGTTGCTGGCCACCCAGCCCCAGCCCGGTCCTCTGGTGTCTGGTGCACCTGCGTGGGCAGCCTTCTTCTGTTTTGCCACCTTGCAGCTTCGGAGGGCAGGTCTGGATCAGACTGGCATTAGCTCACGTGCTTATCCAAAGCACACAAAGCAGAGATCTAGGTCTCGGCATTTCCTGGGGTGTCCGGAGCTGCGGTCAGGGCCCAGAGACCGTGTCTGTGTGTGGGGCGCTGAGTCGCTCCTGCACACAAAGCAGAGATCTAGGTCTCGGCATTTCCTGGGGGTGTCCGGAGCCGCGGTCAGGGCCCAGAGACCGTGTCTGTGTGTGGGGCGCTGAGTCGCTCCTGCTGGAGTTCAGTCCTTTCCTCCTTGCTTCACCGGCCCCATTCCATGTCTCAGCCTGGTCGCAAGGCCCTCGGAGACTGGGCCCTGCTGTCTCTCTCTCTCCGTCTTTTTTTGAGTGAGCCTCTTGTTTATTGACCTTGAGACAGGGAAGCTCTCGCCCTGTGTGGGAGGCCTGCGGGGCTCCAGAGCCCCGGGTTTCTTCCTCGCTCGAACAGAGGTGGTCTGGAGTGCTGAGTGGTGCGGCCCTGGCTCCGTGTTGAGTTAATGGCTGGGTAAGACAGAACCCTGGACTCCTGCCCCTGGCCTGCGTTCTTCCTGTGGTTCCAGGTTCAGAACAGCAAATGGCAGGGCCCCTGGCTCTGAGGCCGAGGGTTTAAGGAGCTGGCGATGTAGGGAATGTGGGTTTGAAAGCCCTGGGCCCAGACAACAGGATGAGTCCAAGCAGCGATTCCAAGTCTGCCGCAGGGACCCGCCCGGTGCCAGAGGCCCCTACAGGGATGCCCCTCCTCTGTCCCATCACATCCGCCCCTGAACTCGCGGTTGAAAAACCACACTGGAATTCCTGAGGGTCAGTGCCGAAGTGGTCCGAAACTGAGGAGGCCACTTTGCATGGGGACAGAGGAGGGGGCCATGGGGTAGGGGGACAGGAAAGGCCATTGCAGCAGGGCCCAGAGGGGGCTGAGCCAGGCTGAGCAGGAGTCCCAAGGAAGGGCCCAGGTGCTGCCTGCCACCAGGACCCCCGCATCACGGAGGCCTCTCTTGCAACAAGAAAGCTTGCACATTCCAAATGATGGCAGGAGGGAGGGGAGGCAGAGCCTGTTCCCCACTCTCTTTCCCAGACGCCACAGGGACCCAGACTCCCTGTGTCTCTCATATCCCGAGAGACAGACCCTGTCAGGGAAGGGACATGTGGCCGCGGGGCAGGAGCACCTGTGTGAGGCTGGGACCACCAAGCGCTGGTGGCAGCATAGACCCGGGGGTCTCTGTGCACAGCAGGGCGACCAGCAGAGCCAGGGCAAAGGTCTTCATGGTGTGGGAACTGCTTGTTCTCGCTCTCTCTGGCCAGCCTGGCAAGTGGTCCCCTCCCCCGCCCTGCTGTCTCTTGGCCTCACCTTCCTCCTTCCCCGTGGAAGGCCCACACTCCCGTGTTCTTTGTGGCAGTGCCTGGTCACAATCTCAAGTCCCTTTCTTTCCTTCCCTACCTGCGTCCCCCACCCCCAATTCAAGCCTCAGCATCTCCACCCTCCCCAAGCCATCCCTGCCCCATCAACGAGGGCCAGCTCTGTGCCCCGATGACCTGCCAGCCTCCTGAGCCAGGCTGTGCGCTGACTGCCAGGCCAGCCTCTGTCCTGCCTCCCCCACTTCCAGCTCAGAGCCCATCATGCTGAGGCTGTGATGGGGACCTGGGAGCAGGAGGCAACAGGGGATTCCTTGGTCTGTGGCTCTCATCAGTGCTGGGAGAGGGAGAAAGGACCCGGCCATTCCTGACCATAGCCCTGGGCTCCTGCACTCAGCCTGGCATTCACTGCATGCCAGCCCCAGACAGGGCAGTAGAGCCACCCGGAAGAGTACCGAGCCCTTCCAGCCAGGGCTCCAAGGCCGGGTCACGACTCCCGGCTCAGTGCCCAACTCCTCCACCGCTCAGCATCCACCTGCCCAGCTCATGTGAGGCAGGACGAAACAAAGGTGGCCCCTGGGGGACTGCACAGGCCAGCTCCTGATGCTATACAGATGGGGAAACTGAGGCCCAGAGGGGGCAGTGACTTGTCCAAATTCATGGGCCCAGACCTGCAGTCCTGGGCCTCTCTCCCGGGTGGCCTGAGTTAGGCCGTGGTGCCGTCAGTCCTGAAGGTTGGGACACCCACAGCAGTGCCTGACTCGTTGGGGCCCAGCTGCCAGACCCCTTTGAGCAGCAAGGGAGCCTGCCCTGCCCCCAGCATCTCCCCGGCCTGACTGAGTTTCCCAGAGCCAGCAGAAAGGCAGGGCCAGTGCAGGTCTGAATTCGCCCGGGGATCTGGGAGTCCCAGCCGGCTCACCCTGCCCTCAGGCCCTGGGAGCGGGAAGTGAGCCTCCCCACCCCAAATCCTCCGCCTTCCCTGCCACCCACGCCTTCAGCCCGGGGCCCAAACATGGCAGGGAGCCAGGCCCCTCACCCCCCTCCTTGGTAACCGAGGCCAACACCCAACACTGGCGACTGTTTGTCCTGCCAACGCTGCACCACAACCTGAGCCCGCACGGCCTGCCGCAGCTGGGAGAAGCCTGGCTGGGGGAGGGGATGTGGCTGGGGCAGCCAGAACCTGTGGGCCTGGGGACCCTTCCCCTCCACTCCAGTCCCCCAGGAGCTTCTGAGTGAGCACAGGGCAGCCAGAGCTGTTGTCTCGGCACCTCTGACTGTGAGGCCTCCAACCTCAGCCTCTGCCCCACCCCTAAGACTGTGCGCCTGGAAGGTGGAGAAGGGCTGGCTGGGGTGAGAGGGTCTGTGCTGGAACTACAGCAGAGAAACAGAGCAGAGGGAGAAAGTTCTCTCTGGTCAGCTGGGCTGTGGGAGGGCTCAGGGAGGGAGGCCTGTGGGCCCTTTCTTTGCAGGCAGGGAGGGATAGGAGATTCTACCAGCGCCAGATCCAGGGGGCTCTGCCTCCTGATCTCCAAAGTCTGGGTGGGCACTCTGAGGCACTCCAGCATCGTGTTTGGGGGCTGGCTGGATGGGCAAGGTGGTGGATGTCAGGGCCTGGGGAGGCTGGGGTAAGGTGGCGCTGGGAGGGGACGGGCAGTTTTTCTGGCCTTCACTGGCCTATGGTTTCCACTGTGCAGGGCATGGGACCGTGGGGCGATGGAGTAAGGAGGATGGAGTCTGTCCCTGGGAAGCCTCTTGTCTGAGGGGAGACAGGCCTCGAGCCTTCAGGGACCGCCTAGTCGGAGGGGGAGACACAGCCCTCATCCTGGGGAGTTTGGAAGAGCCATATTGGGGCCATGGACAGAGGATGATGGAGTCACCCTGCTCTGCATGGAGCACGGGACCACCCAGCCTCATGGGGCTGGGCAGACGCGTCTGTTTCTTCTGCATGGAGCATGGGATCACCTGGCCTCACGGGGCTGGGCAAACGCTTCTGTTTCTTCTGCATGGAGCATGGGATCACCTGGCCTCACGGGGCTGGGCAGATGCTTCTGGTTTTTAGGAAGAGGTGGGATTGGAGGGTCTGTTTGCTTCTCAAATGCTTCCTGGGAACCTCCTCCACCACCGCAGCCCTGCACTGTGGGCAGGAACGTCACTAACCCCCTTTTACAGATGAGGAAACTGAGGCTCAGGCATCTGGGAGAATGTGCTGTGGGGAGCATCCCCGGCCAGAGCTGTGCTGGTACCCTCCAGACAGTGCAGGAGAAAGGCAGGCCCCACAGAGTCCCTGCTGTTCCCCCAAGTCCTGAGGCCAGGGGGGCTGTCTTTACTCTCAGTCTCCCCCAACCAGGACCTGTCCCCTGGTTCAATCCCAGGCAGACCAGTGGGGAGGGTGGAGTGGGAGACTCGGTTCTGCTGAGGCTGCAGCTTCCCCGGCCCACCTAGGCTGAGTCAGGACAAGCCAGGAGCCGAGGGCGGCAGCTTTCCCAGGGCCAGCCCGGGTGGCGTCTGCATTCCTCACTTGCAGGGTGTGTCTGGGCTTGGCTGAGCCAGGTGTGCTGTGCCCCACCCAGGCCCCCGCCTGCAGCTGAGCCAGCTCAGTGCTCGGGCCTTGTAAGGAAGCTTCTGGCAGCCACGAGGAACGGGGTGTGGGAACTGCTTGGCTTGCATGTCCTTGCCGGGTGGGGTGCAGGCTGGGGGGGTCAGCCTGCTAGAGCCCAAGCTCCCACAGTGGCCAGGGCAATTGGGGTGTCCACTCCTCACGCCCTCTTCACGTTCTGCTCTTGCGTCTGCAGCTGGAGAGCTGGAGGCTGAGGCCCAGGCCCAGACAGTCTGTGGTCTGGAGGTTTGTCTTGGTCATTGCTCACCACTGCTCTTCAGCCCAGTAGATGCTGGAGGCGGAATGAAGGATGTTCTGAGAGCTGAGGTGGTGGTGAGGGCCCCACAGTGGCCAGAAAGCAGCAGAGGGACATGTTCTGTTTGCTGCCTCCAGCCTTTAAGGGAGGCCTTTGTCCTAAGCAGCTTGGAGCTCAGTGCCAGATGGGGCCCTGAGGCAGAGGCTATGAGTGCGGCCTTCTGCCCATGGGGTCACCATCTCCGGGGGCTGCTGCTGACACCTTGCCACTTGGCCCTGCCTCCCCCACATCCCAGCTGGGCTGTCTGCACTGACACCTGGGGCTAGAAGGGGTCTATGTGGGGTTGGCCAAGGTCAGTCCTTGCCATTTACTGCAGTGAAGTTCTTCTCACGACCCACTTCTCTTTGGGCCACTGTTTTCTTTCCTGGAAAGTAGGGGTAGGAACTCCCTTTCCCAATGTCCCTGGGATATTTTTGTTTTTTACCTAATTAATTTTTTTTTTGTTTGTTTGTTATTTTTGAGATAGGGCCTCACTCTGTTGCCCAGGCTGGAGTGCAGTGACGCCATCACAGCTCATGCAGGCTTGACCTCCTGGGCTCAAGCGATTCTCCCACCCCAGCCTCCTGAGCAGCTGGGATCACAGGTGCACACCACCAAGCCTAGCTGAATGTCCTGGGTTCTTGGTGGAAGGAATGTGACCGTAAGACTGAGGATGTGTGTTGGGAGCTGAGATGAGCTGTGCTGGGACCTGCATCTTCCCCACCACGGGACCCCCCAACTTAGTGCTGTAGCTTCTCCATCGCTCTCTGTGGGTCTGGCAGGGCCCCTGGCTGGTGACTGGGGAAGGAAACTTCAAGTTTGGGATTTGGGGACCTCTTTCACTGTTTAGGCTCTTCCTGGAGGGCTACTGGCAGGGCCAGCATCTCAATCACACCAACAACCGCCCATGGGGGGCCTCCTTGCCTCCCTGTCACCCAGTTCTGAGGCCTCAGCATTTCTGAGCACAGCCCAGGCTGGTCCCCTCTGTCATGCCTCGCAGTAGGCAGGGCCGAGCTGTTTCCTGAGAACCTGTGACGGGCTCAGGGCGGGCCCAGGGTGGCTTGGTCTGCAGAAATCACTTCCCAAGCCTCGGTGGGAACCAGCAGTTCCTGGCCCTGGGCCCAGGGTGGGTGTGGGAATTCTGTCCTGTAGAGAGGTCAGGAAGGGTGACAGTAGGGCTGTGGGAGCAGAGGCTGAGGGATGAGGTGGGACACTGGTCCTAGGCGTCTAGCGTAGCCTCCACGGTGAGGGCAGCAGGCTGAGCTCCGGGCAGCTGGGTTGGGGGGCAGGGACCAGAGCAGGTGCAGCCCCCCGGCCCCACCTGGCCCCTTGAAGAGCAGTGGTGGGCAAGCCTGGCCGAGGTGTCCCAGGCTGGGGCAGAGACCCCTTGGCTCCTCTTTCTGGGGGCGACTCCCCACTTCCCCAGCTTTCTTTGGGCGAGCCCTGGGGCTGGCTCTGGGGTGCCCCATTCCAGGGACTCTCTGGGGACCTTGGCTGCTTTCCCTGCTTCTCTGTCCAGGGCCTTGTGGCAAGAGGGCAGAACTTTGTCCTGGCTGTTGGTGCTGCCTGCAGTGGAAGGAAGTGCCTCAGCTCCTGAAAATCTTGCTCTGTGTCTGTGTCCTGTGGTTGAGGATGGCTCCGTGTGTGTGTGCGCGCGCGCATATGTGTGTTGATGGCATGTGTGTGTGTGCGTGTGTGTGGGCATGTGTTGGTGGGATATGTGTGTGCGTTCATGTGTGTTGGTGGGGTTTGTGTGTGTGTGTGCATGTGTTGATGGCGTGTGTGTGCGTGTGTGCGGGCATGTGTTGGTGGGATATGTGTGTGCGTTCATGTGTGTTGGTGGGGTTTGTGTGTGTGTGTGCATGTGTTGATGGCGTGTGTGTGCGTGTGTGTGGGCATGTGTTGGTGGGATATGTGTGTGCGTTCATGTGTGTTGGTGGGGTTTGTGTGTGTGTGTGCATGTGTTGATGGCGTGTGTGTGCGTGTGTGCGGGCATATGTGTTGGTGGGGTTTGTGTGTGTGTGTGTGTGCATGTGTGTTGTTGAGGTGTGTGTGCAGTGTGTGTGTTCATGCATGTATGTATTGGGGTGTGTGGATGTGCGTGCGAGTGTGTGGTGGTGGGGTGTATTTGTGTGTGTGTGTGTGTTGGTTGGTGTTTGTGTGTGTGTGCATGCATGTGTGTGCATTGGTAGGGTGTGTGTTGGTGGAGTGTGTGTATGTGTGTGTGCATGTGTGTTGGTGAGGTGTGTGTGTATGTGCATGTGTGTTGGTTGGTGTTTGTGTGTGTGTGCATGCATGTGTATGTTGGTGGGGTGTGTGTGTGTGTTGGTGGGGTGTGTGCATGCATGTGTGTTGGCGGCGGAGGCACTTGTTTCTGTGGGGTGGGTTTCTGGACATTCGCACTGGGGTCCCTGTAGAGTCTGAACCCTGAAGGATTCTGGGAGCTGGCACTGAGAACTGGGCCCAGGGCAGCCTGGGACCTCATGGGAACAGGTGAGAACAGGCTGGCACTGGCTGGCGGGAGTGGCAGCAGCTGGAATGTGTGGGCTGCAGTAGCCCCACCCTACCTTACCCAGGAACGGGCCCTCATCGCAGAGCCAGAACCCAGCCCCTTTGCCCAGCTGTCCCAGCTCTGCCCCACCAGGCCTCCTGAGCCCCTGCTCCCTCCTGTGGGCCTCCCCACTGCCCTTGCTCCTGGCTGGGCTGGAGCCAGCGGGCCAGCTGGGGAGGGCTGTCTGGGAGAAGCTGGCCCTGCTTCCTCAGGATCCCAGGTCTTGGTACTGTGTTTCCGGGTCTGCACAGACCGACCCTCTGTCACTTACAGGGGCCTCATTCTGATGAATCAGGGAAGAACGTGGCTGTACCTGTGGGGGGTTCCCCTAGACCAGTGGTGGGCTCCTGGGCCTTCTCTGCTCTTGGAATGGAGGCTGAGGGCCACCTGCCCTCCTGCAGGTTTTGGGTACAAGCTGTGCGCCTCTGCATAGCATCTGTGTCCTCTCCTGTCCTGTGCAGTTAATCAGGGCTCCATGTGGCTTTCAGGAGCAAGGCCCCGCTCCCTCGTGTAGCAAGCAGGGCCTCTCCAATGCAGGCCCCTGCCCACCTCACGAGGCTCAGCCCCACCCCTGCCTCTCCAGCCAGCTCCCCTGGCCCAGGACATCTCATGCTTCCCTGAGGGTGCCCCTGCCATGGCATGTGCCTATCACCCTGCCTGGAAGGCTGGCGTCTGCTGTGTCTCCTGCTGTGCTGGGCCCGCTCAGATCCTTTTCCCAGCTGTTCTGCCTTGGGGCCGGGGCAGGGACCCCTCACGGGACTCCCACAGGCCGACCTGTCCAGACCTGCACGGTATCTCGTGAGGTCTGGGAGCTCCTCACGATTAGGGCCTGCTGTGTGTCCCGTCATGTCCCCAGGCCAGGCCCTCCCACGAACGGGCTGGGAGTGAGAGGATGAGCTAGTGAGTGGGTGCAGGAGGCCCAGGGAGTTCCTCTGAGGCCCAGTCCTGGCCCTGACTCTCCTTCCTCAGTCCGGGAGGAATATCCCTCTGCCCTGGGACTGGGGTCTCCTGGGAACCTTCTAGAAATCTCTCTTGCAATCAGGGAGGATACAGCCCCTCCTCTCTCCTGGTGAGGATGTAAGATTAACAGGCCAGAGTGGCAATGACATCTTTGTGTGAGTGTTTAAGGTGTGAACCCGTGAGAGGTTGTGTGTGAAAGTTTGCACAAGTGTGCCCATGAGTGGGTGGCAGTGTGGACGCGACTCTGTGAGTGTGAGTGTGTGTGAGTATGGGGAAGTCTGTGAGCATGTGCTGCTGTGTGAGTCTGGGAGTGTCAGTGTATGTGTGTGAAAGTACATGTGAGCTGCACGTGAATGGGTGTCTTTGTGTGTGTGTGTGTGAGCCTGTGAGCATGCGCATATGTGTGAATCTGGGAGTGTGTGTGTATGAGTTGTGTGTGAACATGTGTGTGTGTCTTTGTGTGCACATGTGTCTGAGAGTATCAATGTGTGTGTGTGGAATTTACATTTCATCCCAGGCTGGAATGAAATGGGGCGATCTCGGCTCCCTGCAACCTCCGCCTCCTGGGTTCAAGCGATTCTCCTTCCTCAGCCTCCCAAGTAGCTGGGATTACAGACGCGCGCCACCACCCCGGCCAATTTTGTATTTTAGTAGAGACAAGGTTTCACGATTTTGGCCAGGCTGGTCTCGAACTCCTGACCTCACACATAGCATGTGAGCTATGTGTGAATGTGTGTATATGAGTGAGTGTGTATGTATTGATCTGTGATCATGCGCCTGTGTGTGAATCTGGGAGTATGAGTGTGTGTATGAACTGTGTGTGAACGTGTGTGTGTGAGTCTTTCTGTGTTTGCGTGTCTGAGAGTGTCAATGTGTGTGAATGTCTGTATATGAGTCTTTGAGTGTGTATATATCGATCTGTAAGCATGCGCCTGTGTGTGAATCTGGGAATGTGTGTATGAACTGTGTGTNGATGCTTCTGGTTTTAGGAAGAGGTGGGATTGGAGGGTCTGTTTGCTTCTCAAATGCTTCCTGGGAACCTCCTCCACCACCGCAGCCCTGCACTGTGGGCAGGAACGTCACTAACCCCTTTTACAGATGAGGAAACTGAGGCTCAGGCATCTGGGAGAATGTGCTGTGGGGAGCATCCCCGGCCAGAGCTGTGCTGGTACCCTCCAGACAGTGCAGGAGAAAGGCAGGCCCCACAGAGTCCCTGCTGTTCCCCAAGTCCTGAGGCCAGGGGGGCTGTCTTTACTCTCAGTCTCCCCAACCAGGACCTGTCCCCTGGTTCAATCCCAGGCAGACCAGTGGGGAGGGTGGAGTGGGAGACTCGGTTCTGCTGAGGCTGCAGCTTCCCCGGCCCACCTAGGCTGAGTCAGGACAAGCCAGGAGCCGAGGGCGGCAGCTTTCCCAGGGCCAGCCCGGGTGGCGTCTGCATTCCTCACTTGCAGGGTGTGTCTGGGCTTGGCTGAGCCAGGTGTGCTGTGCCCCACCCAGGCCCCGCCTGCAGCTGAGCCAGCTCAGTGCTCGGGCCTTGTAAGGAAGCTTCTGGCAGCCACGAGGAACGGGGTGTGGGAACTGCTTGGCTTGCATGTCCTTGCCGGGTGGGGTGCAGGCTGGGGGGGTCAGCCTGCTAGAGCCCAAGCTCCCACAGTGGCCAGGGCAATTGGGGTGTCCACTCCTCACGCCCTCTTCACGTTCTGCTCTTGCGTCTGCAGCTGGAGAGCTGGAGGCTGAGGCCCAGGCCCAGACAGTCTGTGGTCTGGAGGTTTGTCTTGGTCATTGCTCACCACTGCTCTTCAGCCCAGTAGATGCTGGAGGCGGAATGAAGGATGTTCTGAGAGCTGAGGTGGTGGTGAGGGCCCCACAGTGGCCAGAAAGCAGCAGAGGGACATGTTCTGTTTGCTGCCTCCAGCCTTTAAGGGAGGCCTTTGTCCTAAGCAGCTTGGAGCTCAGTGCCAGATGGGGCCCTGAGGCAGAGGCTATGAGTGCGGCCTTCTGCCCATGGGGTCACCATCTCCGGGGCTGCTGCTGACACCTTGCCACTTGGCCCTGCCTCCCCACATCCCAGCTGGGCTGTCTGCACTGACACCTGGGGCTAGAAGGGGTCTATGTGGGGTTGGCCAAGGTCAGTCCTTGCCATTTACTGCAGTGAAGTTCTTCTCACGACCCACTTCTCTTTGGGCCACTGTTTTCTTTCCTGGAAAGTAGGGGTAGGAACTCCCTTTCCCAATGTCCCTGGGATATTTTGTTTTTTACCTAATTAATTTTTTTTTTGTTTGTTTGTTATTTTGAGATAGGGCCTCACTCTGTTGCCCAGGCTGGAGTGCAGTGACGCCATCACAGCTCATGCAGGCTTGACCTCCTGGGCTCAAGCGATTCTCCCACCCCAGCCTCCTGAGCAGCTGGGATCACAGGTGCACACCACCAAGCCTAGCTGAATGTCCTGGGTTCTTGGTGGAAGGAATGTGACCGTAAGACTGAGGATGTGTGTTGGGAGCTGAGATGAGCTGTGCTGGGACCTGCATCTTCCCCACCACGGGACCCCCCAACTTAGTGCTGTAGCTTCTCCATCGCTCTCTGTGGGTCTGGCAGGGCCCCTGGCTGGTGACTGGGGAAGGAAACTTCAAGTTTGGGATTTGGGGACCTCTTTCACTGTTTAGGCTCTTCCTGGAGGGCTACTGGCAGGGCCAGCATCTCAATCACACCAACAACCGCCCATGGGGGGCCTCCTTGCCTCCCTGTCACCCAGTTCTGAGGCCTCAGCATTTCTGAGCACAGCCCAGGCTGGTCCCCTCTGTCATGCCTCGCAGTAGGCAGGGCCGAGCTGTTTCCTGAGAACCTGTGACGGGCTCAGGGCGGGCCCAGGGTGGCTTGGTCTGCAGAAATCACTTCCCAAGCCTCGGTGGGAACCAGCAGTTCCTGGCCCTGGGCCCAGGGTGGGTGTGGGAATTCTGTCCTGTAGAGAGGTCAGGAAGGGTGACAGTAGGGCTGTGGGAGCAGAGGCTGAGGGATGAGGTGGGACACTGGTCCTAGGCGTCTAGCGTAGCCTCCACGGTGAGGGCAGCAGGCTGAGCTCCGGGCAGCTGGGTTGGGGGGCAGGGACCAGAGCAGGTGCAGCCCCCCGGCCCCACCTGGCCCCTTGAAGAGCAGTGGTGGGCAAGCCTGGCCGAGGTGTCCCAGGCTGGGGCAGAGACCCCTTGGCTCCTCTTTCTGGGGCGACTCCCCACTTCCCCAGCTTTCTTTGGGCGAGCCCTGGGGCTGGCTCTGGGGTGCCCCATTCCAGGGACTCTCTGGGGACCTTGGCTGCTTTCCCTGCTTCTCTGTCCAGGGCCTTGTGGCAAGAGGGCAGAACTTTGTCCTGGCTGTTGGTGCTGCCTGCAGTGGAAGGAAGTGCCTCAGCTCCTGAAAATCTTGCTCTGTGTCTGTGTCCTGTGGTTGAGGATGGCTCCGTGTGTGTGTGCGCGCGCGCATATGTGTGTTGATGGCATGTGTGTGTGTGCGTGTGTGTGGGCATGTGTTGGTGGGATATGTGTGTGCGTTCATGTGTGTTGGTGGGGTTTGTGTGTGTGTGTGCATGTGTTGATGGCGTGTGTGTGCGTGTGTGTGGGCATGTGTTGGTGGGATATGTGTGTGCGTTCATGTGTGTTGGTGGGGTTTGTGTGTGTGTGTGCATGTGTTGATGGCGTGTGTGTGCGTGTGTGTGGGCATGTGTTGGTGGGATATGTGTGTGCGTTCATGTGTGTTGGTGGGGTTTGTGTGTGTGTGTGCATGTGTTGATGGCGTGTGTGTGCGTGTGTGCGGGCATATGTGTTGGTGGGGTTTGTGTGTGTGTGTGTGTGCATGTGTGTTGTTGAGGTGTGTGTGCAGTGTGTGTGTTCATGCATGTATGTATTGGGGTGTGTGGATGTGCGTGCGAGTGTGTGGTGGTGGGGTGTATTTGTGTGTGTGTGTGTGTTGGTTGGTGTTTGTGTGTGTGTGCATGCATGTGTGTGCATTGGTAGGGTGTGTGTTGGTGGAGTGTGTGTATGTGTGTGTGCATGTGTGTTGGTGAGGTGTGTGTGTATGTGCATGTGTGTTGGTTGGTGTTTGTGTGTGTGTGCATGCATGTGTATGTTGGTGGGGTGTGTGTGTGTGTTGGTGGGGTGTGTGCATGCATGTGTGTTGGCGGCGGAGGCACTTGTTTCTGTGGGGTGGGTTTCTGGACATTCGCACTGGGGTCCCTGTAGAGTCTGAACCCTGAAGGATTCTGGGAGCTGGCACTGAGAACTGGGCCCAGGGCAGCCTGGGACCTCATGGGAACAGGTGAGAACAGGCTGGCACTGGCTGGCGGGAGTGGCAGCAGCTGGAATGTGTGGGCTGCAGTAGCCCCACCCTACCTTACCCAGGAACGGGCCCTCATCGCAGAGCCAGAACCCAGCCCCTTTGCCCAGCTGTCCCAGCTCTGCCCCACCAGGCCTCCTGAGCCCCTGCTCCCTCCTGTGGGCCTCCCCCACTGCCCTTGCTCCTGGCTGGGCTGGAGCCAGCGGGCCAGCTGGGGAGGGCTGTCTGGGAGAAGCTGGCCCTGCTTCCTCAGGATCCCAGGTCTTGGTACTGTGTTTCCGGGTCTGCACAGACCGACCCTCTGTCACTTACAGGGGCCTCATTCTGATGAATCAGGGAAGAACGTGGCTGTACCTGTGGGGGGTTCCCCTAGACCAGTGGTGGGCTCCTGGGCCTTCTCTGCTCTTGGAATGGAGGCTGAGGGCCACCTGCCCTCCTGCAGGTTTTGGGTACAAGCTGTGCGCCTCTGCATAGCATCTGTGTCCTCTCCTGTCCTGTGCAGTTAATCAGGGCTCCATGTGGCTTTCAGGAGCAAGGCCCCGCTCCCTCGTGTAGCAAGCAGGGCCTCTCCAATGCAGGCCCCTGCCCACCTCACGAGGCTCAGCCCCCACCCCCTGCCTCTCCAGCCAGCTCCCCTGGCCCAGGACATCTCATGCTTCCCTGAGGGTGCCCCCTGCCATGGCATGTGCCTATCACCCTGCCTGGAAGGCTGGCGTCTGCTGTGTCTCCTGCTGTGCTGGGCCCGCTCAGATCCTTTTCCCAGCTGTTCTGCCTTGGGGCCGGGGCAGGGACCCCTCACGGGACTCCCACAGGCCGACCTGTCCAGACCTGCACGGTATCTCGTGAGGTCTGGGAGCTCCTCACGATTAGGGCCTGCTGTGTGTCCCGTCATGTCCCCAGGCCAGGCCCTCCCACGAACGGGCTGGGAGTGAGAGGATGAGCTAGTGAGTGGGTGCAGGAGGCCCAGGGAGTTCCTCTGAGGCCCAGTCCTGGCCCTGACTCTCCTTCCTCAGTCCGGGAGGAATATCCCTCTGCCCTGGGACTGGGGTCTCCTGGGAACCTTCTAGAAATCTCTCTTGCAATCAGGGAGGATACAGCCCCTCCTCTCTCCTGGTGAGGATGTAAGATTAACAGGCCAGAGTGGCAATGACATCTTTGTGTGAGTGTTTAAGGTGTGAACCCGTGAGAGGTTGTGTGTGAAAGTTTGCACAAGTGTGCCCATGAGTGGGTGGCAGTGTGGACGCGACTCTGTGAGTGTGAGTGTGTGTGAGTATGGGGAAGTCTGTGAGCATGTGCTGCTGTGTGAGTCTGGGAGTGTCAGTGTATGTGTGTGAAAGTACATGTGAGCTGCACGTGAATGGGTGTCTTTGTGTGTGTGTGTGTGAGCCTGTGAGCATGCGCATATGTGTGAATCTGGGAGTGTGTGTGTATGAGTTGTGTGTGAACATGTGTGTGTGTCTTTGTGTGCACATGTGTCTGAGAGTATCAATGTGTGTGTGTGGAATTTACATTTCATCCCAGGCTGGAATGAAATGGGGCGATCTCGGCTCCCTGCAACCTCCGCCTCCTGGGTTCAAGCGATTCTCCTTCCTCAGCCTCCCAAGTAGCTGGGATTACAGACGCGCGCCACCACCCCCGGCCAATTTTTGTATTTTTAGTAGAGACAAGGTTTCACGATTTTGGCCAGGCTGGTCTCGAACTCCTGACCTCACACATAGCATGTGAGCTATGTGTGAATGTGTGTATATGAGTGAGTGTGTATGTATTGATCTGTGATCATGCGCCTGTGTGTGAATCTGGGAGTATGAGTGTGTGTATGAACTGTGTGTGAACGTGTGTGTGTGAGTCTTTCTGTGTTTGCGTGTCTGAGAGTGTCAATGTGTGTGAATGTCTGTATATGAGTCTTTGAGTGTGTATATATCGATCTGTAAGCATGCGCCTGTGTGTGAATCTGGGAATGTGTGTATGAACTGTGTGTGTGAGTCTTTGTGTGCGCATGTGTCTGAGAGTGTCACTGTGTGTGTGCATATGCATGTGAGCTATGTGTGAATGTGTGTATATGAGTCTTTGAGTGTGTATGTATCGATCTGGGAGCATGCGCCTGTGTGTGAATCTGGGAGTGTGAGTGTGCATGTGAACTGCGTGTGAATGTGTGTGTATGAGTCTTTGTGTGTGTGTCAGCCTGTGTGTGAATTTGGGAGTGTAAATGTTCGTATGAGCTGTGTGTGAATGTGCGTGTATCAGTCTGTGTGTCTGAGAGTCTCAATGTGTGTATGTGCATGTGAGCTATGTGTGAACGTGTGTGTATGAGTCTTTGAGCGTGTGTGTGTCAACCTGTGAGCATGCACCTGTGTATGAATCTGGGAGTGTGAGTGTGTGTGTGAGCTGCGTGTCGATGTGTGGCCTACCCTGCAGGAGTGCTTGACCCGGGACTCCAGGTGGTAAAGAAGCCTGGGTCCAGGCTCTCCCCTTCCCCAAAGCCACAGGCAACCCCAGAGACACTCAGAGCCCTCTGCATTCTGGGGATTCTGGGGGCGATCTGGGGAGCTTGGAGGCTCACTTTGCTCCAGGAGTGTTTACTGAGCGATGAGTGGTCTTTCCACATTCTGGAGAGAGCTCAGAGGCCTTTATCTTAAACAGAGTAACACTGAATACATTCAAAATAGTATTTACAAAATATGTGTAGGATTTAAGAATGAAGGCACTGCTGGGCGCCGTGGCTCACGCCTGTAATCCTAGCAATTTGGGAAGCCAAGGCGGGTGGATCACCTGAGGTCAGGAGTTCGAGACCAGCCTGGCCAAAATCGTGAAACCTTGTCTCTACTAAAATACAAAATTGGCCGGGGTGGTGGCGCGCGTCTGTAATCCCAGCTACTTGGGAGGCTGAGGAAGGAGAATCGCTTGAACCCAGGAGGCGGAGGTTGCAGGGAGCCGAGATCGCCCCATTTCATTCCAGCCTGGGCGACAAGAGTGAAACTCCGCCTCAAAAAAAAAAAAAAAAAAAAAAAAAAGAACAAAAGCACAACAAACATCCGTGAACCCACTGCCCAGTTTTAGACATTTTAGCTTGGACGCGCGCCTGGCGCTCTGCCCGCAGTGTAACCGATAGCCTCGATTGGGGACTTGATTCCTTGCCGTCCTTTACAGATCTGAAGTTCTTCCCGCCAAGCCCTGGACGGGGAAACTCAGGACTCCTCTCCGGGTGGAGTCTGGCCCCAGTCGGGCCAGAGCAGCTCAGTGCTGCCCTCTGGGGGCGAGGCTGCGGCTTCCTCCTGCTCAGCCTCAGCCAGGGTTAGAAGAAGCCCACCCAGCTTAGCGTGGCGAGACCCCACAGAAGGGTGGGAGCAGTCACTGCGCACACACCTGCAGGGCACGCCTGGACGCACATCCGCATGTGGCCACGCACAGGTGCGCACACGGACTCTACCCTCGTTCGTTTGTATTGTGTCCCCCGTTGGTGTCACACGCCGCATGGGAAGCCCAGAAGCCGCTGCCGCTCCTCAGGAGTTGCCAGGAGGGAGAGGTCTCCCCGGGTTGACAGGAGGGAGAGGTCCCCGCGGGTGGAGCGTGTCTGCTCCAGGGACCCTCGGACTCGGGGCCGGGCAGGCTGGAAGGAAGGCTGGCTTTGGAGTTAGCAGTTTAACAGAGGGACCTGAGCGGGTGGGCGTGGGGGAGGGAGACGTGCCAAAGGCAGGGAAGGGCTTTTTTGAGATGAAGGATGGGGGATAGGGATGATACACAGCGCAGGTCAGCTTCAGTGGGGAATCTTGTGTTCATGCGCCTGGAGGCAGAGGCATGGACACACGGCCCAGCCCAGTCCCTGGCGGTTAAGGGACTGGAGACGGTGGAGCTGAAGATGGCGAGGAGGAGCCAGGACCCTGGGGGAGAAGGGGTGGTTTGAAGAGCGCAGGTGGAGGATGGGTCTCCAGGGCCCCTGCATTCCTCCCCCGGCCTCGCGGGCTCCTCCCGGGACTGCAGCGCAGAGGCGCTACCCAAAGTGGCCAGCAGAGGGCGCTCCTGCTACAGATTTGGGGATACGGGGCGGCCGGAGCCTGTCCCTGTTGAACAGGGCATCAGCCTTGGAAGGTGGCTGGGCCCGGGGTCTCCATGAAGAGCAATAGGGCCTGCCCGTTAGGAGCCACCGAGCAAAGGAGTGAGGAGAGACGACCTCATGACGTGGGAACCCCACAGGGTTCCATGCATCCCTTTCTGCTGCTGCCGGGTCAGGCATTTGTCTGGTCAATGCTTCTATCCTTTTGTCACCAGGTGGTGACTTTGAAATCACTCCCCGGAGATGTGACTGGCCCTCCTAACCTGCCCTGGAGGTCTTCCTCCAGGCCAGGGGTCTGTTAGGGCCAGCCAACCTTTCTAGAAAGTTCCCTGGGTTCTAGCCCCTGCAGCTTCCCTGGTGACCCCTTGCTCCTGCTTCCTGTCCCTGTCTCTGGGAGGAGGACTTGCTTGTCTGTCTCCTTCCTCACCCTGCCTCATCCAAGGAGCCTTCTCTATCGCTGCCGTTCTGTGGACCAGACGCACCCTTGGTCTTCTGCCATAAAGAGTTATGGGCGTCCACGCAGCTGGTGGGTGAACACTGCCAGGTCCCCTCCTTGGCTTGAGGCATGGCAACCCCCATCAACTACTGGGGGAGGCGATTAGGGAGGAGAAAATCCCTTCAGTTGTGAATTCTGCCTTCCACCTTCCAGCATCTCCACCTGGACAGGGGAGCACACACTCAAGCCATTTACTCACTGATTTTAAATTAAATTAAATTAAATTAAATTAAATTAAATTTAAAATATTA
>NW_016807094.1:474607-476573 GCF_001698545.2 Rhinopithecus bieti
AATTATATTTAAATAAATCTGTTTATAATATAAAATGAAATTTATAAATTTTAAATTATTTAACATAAATTTTATTTTATTTTATTTTATTTTTGAAACAGAGTTTCGCTCTTGTTGACCAGGCTGGAGTGCAATAGCATAATCTCGACTCACCACAACCTCTGCCTCCCGGGTTCAAGCGATTCTCCTGCCTCAGCCTCCCGAGTAGCTGGGATTACAGGAATACGCTACCACGCCTGGCTAATTTTTTGTATTTTTAGTAGAGATGGGGTTTCTCCATGTTGGTCAGGCTGGTCTCGAACTCCTGACCTCAGATAATCTGCCTGCCTCAGCCTTCCAAAGTGCTGGGATTACACGTGTGAGCCACTGCACTCAGCAAAATTTATTTTATCTTAATTTAGTTTTTTTTTTTTGAGATGGAGTCTCACTCTGTTGCCAGGCTGGAGTGCAGTGGCATAATCTCGGCTCACTGCAACCTCCGCCTCTTGGGTTCAAGTGATTCTTGTGCCTCAGCCTCCCGAGTAGCTGGGATTACAGGAACGTGCCACCACACCTAGCTAATTTTTGTACTTTTAGTAGAGACGGAGTTTCACCATGTTGGCCAGGATGGTCTTGATCTCCTGACCTTATAATCTGCCTGCCTCAGCCTGTCAAAGTGCTGGGATTACTGGCGTGAGCCATCGCACCCGGCCGTATTTTATTTTTTCGACACAGAGTCTAGCTCTCTCTCCCAGGCTGGAGTGCAGCAGTGTGATCTTGGCTTGCTACAACCTCCACCTCCTGGGTTCAAGCGATTCTCCTGCCTCAGCCTCCCGAATAGCTGGGATTACAGGTGTGTTCCACCACACCTGGCTAATTTTTGTAATTTTAGTAGAGTCAGGGTTTTGCCATGTTGGCCAGGCTGATCTTGAACTCCTGGTCTCAAGTGATCTGCCCGCTTTGGCCTCCCAAGGTGCTGGAATCATTCATTTATTAATTTGTTTATTAATTTATTCATATCTGCCGTTATTGGGCACTCTTTGCTATGGCCATTTCCAGGGACAGAGAGAAGGAGGCAGGGTCACTGCCCCATGTCTAGAAGGGGAGTCAGGTACACAAGAAGGTGTGATCACATAGGGTGAGACGTGCCTCAGAGAGGGGAGTTGCTGTGTTTCTGTGAACTCTGCTTGTCCTAGCTTCCCCATCCTACTCAGTGACGTCATCACCCACCCAGTTACTCAGCTCAGAGAATGCAGAGTCATCCTGCTGTTCCCAGCTCAGGCCTGGCTCCCTGTTGGCCATGGTGTGCCATCCTCACCTCACATCTCTCTCCTAGGCTGCCACTTCAGCCCTGGGGCCAGCTCTGCCCTATCCAGCATTCACACTGCCACCAAAGAGAGCTCCTTCTTCAAACTAGTCAATGTCCAGACACAGAAAAAAGAAGGAAGGAATGTGGCCTGAAGGAATTGTCTGTATGGAGAAAGACCTATAAACAAAGTTGGAAAATGAAAAAGTAACTGGGAACATGCATTCACAACACCTGTGCCAAGGTCTCTTCCCATGTTTATGAAAAGCTCACGCAAACCAGGAAGGACAAGACCCCAGACAAGAATAGGCAAAGGTTAGGAACAGCCAGTTCCTAAGACACAAGAAGGAGAACAAGAAGCAACCGCGAAATATAGGGAAGGATGTGGTCTTTGTCTGTTCTGTGCTGCTCTAACCGAACACTTGAGACTGGTGAGTTAACAGAGAACAGAAGGCCGGGCGCGGTGGCTCAAGCCTGTAATCCCAGCACTTTGGGAGGCCGAGACGGGCGGATCACGAGGTCAGGAGATCGAGACCATCCTGGCTAACACGGTGAAACCCCGTCTCTACTAAAACTACAAAAAAAAAACCGGGCGAGGTGGCGGGCGCCTGTAGTCCCAGCTACTCGGGAGGCTGAGGCAGGAGAATGGCGTGAACCCGGGAGGCGGAGCTTGCAGTGAGC
>NW_016807094.1:477993-514669 GCF_001698545.2 Rhinopithecus bieti
AAAAAAAAAAAAAAAAAAAAGATAAAATAGGAAAACAACAGCAACAAAGAAACTTTGATGGTGTCATTGCTAGTAGAAAGTTTAAGGGAAAAGATATTCTCAGTTATGATTAGGGCAAGTGATAATTTGTAGAACTTTTCAGGGTGACTTTTTTTTAACTGTGGAAAATTCCAGATGTACACAAAAATAGAGAGAATAGCAAAATGAGCTCCCATAGGCCCATCACCCGGTTTTGATAATTGTCAACATGATGCCATTTTGGTTTCTTCTCTTTCCCGCTGCCAGTTTTTATAGAAGAGGTAAGAATATTTTAAGGCAAACTCCAAGTATCATTTTGTTTTACTCTGGAAGAAAATTTGGCAATGGCTCTCGAAGTATAAAAGGATTTATCCTTTAACCCAGTCATCCCACTGCTAAACTTTCCCCCTGAAGATATATTTGCAAAAGTTCACCATGCTTTACATTTAGGGAGGCTTATGACACCATTGCTTGGGAAAGCAAAAAGTCTTGGAGACCAGAGAGGTGGTTGTCAGGGACGAAGTAGATAAATTATAGCTCATGGTCATGATGGATTAAGAAGAACGAGGTGGCTTTCCAAGAGATATTATTAACTGGGAAACTGAAGCATTGGAGATATCGATAATATCCCTTTTGTTTGATTAAAATCTATGTAAATAGACACATTAAGAACAAAACAGCACACAATCAGGCTTGGACGACTCCCTATTAATAAAGGATAAAGTCCAAACTCTTCAGCGTCCTATCATGGTGGTCTTCCTTTTCATCCTTTGTCCCAGTCATTTCTTCCACTTGTATGACCTATGAATTGGCCCAGAGATTTCCAAAATGGTTTCCCAGGAACCCTAGCTCCACCAGCTTCTCCTGGAAGTGGCTCCATGTCCACATGAGTTTGGGAAACACTTAGCATCGTGGAGGGTCACACATTGGCTTGTTCCAGGCTCTGAGAAGTTTGCAGAGAAACAAGCAAACAAAAACTGTCTGTCGAAGATGTGACGCTCCCAGGCCCACGGGCTGTGGATCATGGTTCTCAGTCCTGCTCTTCAGAGCACCACAGGCGTCAGCTCTGTACATCAGGGATGAGAACCTTTGCTCTGAGGGTCAGCCCTGTCCCTCCCTGACCTGATATGGCTTGACTGTGTTCTTTGTCTACTCCACCCCAGCCACACAGGCCCTACTTTCTGTTCCCCAAAAAGGAATACCTTGATCCGGCCTCAGAGCTCTTGGACCAGCTGCTACCCCCGCCTGGAGTGTCCTTCCCTGCACATGGCTGGCTCTTTCCACAGTTCAGTTCCCCGCTCAACTGTCACCCAGGAGAGGCCTTCCTCAGCCTTTTGAAGCACTCATAGTCCCCTTTGTATTTCCTTGGAGAATGGACCATCCGTTGGTTTGCTGATTGCCCATTTCTCTTGCTAGAATGTCTGCTCCACGAGAGCAAAAATGCGGTTTGTGGTGTTTATTCCTAGAGCTGAGACAGTGCCTGGCACAGAGCAGGTGCTCAACTAACAGGAGATGAAGAAACGCGTTTCTTTGCAAGATCCATTTTCCACAGCACTCCTACTGCATACCCCTGGAAACGCGGATGCAGCTATGGGTCTCTGGGTATTCGCCAAACACATCAGGCGCATTCTTGTCTCTACCTGGATGATTTTCCACCTCGTCTTCTCAGCCTGGCAAAGTGCTGCCCTGGCTTTGAAACCGAGCTTTGCTGTCCCTCCCTGTGAAACTATCCTCGGCGGCCTGGTCTGAATGAGTTGCTCCCTCCCTGGGCCTCCCAAGGTGCCTGTACACACATACCTTTGTCACTGCGCAAGAAACATTGCACTGCACTGAACTGTTCTGTGTCTGTCTCACTCACGGCCTGCTCTCATTAAGGGCAGGGCTTGGCTGACTCAGTACTGAATTCTGAGCACCCAACCCCGTGACTCCACACAATGAATGCAACAATTAGGTGCTGAATGAAGTCCAACTCTGGGCTCTTACTGCCTGCTTCCATTCAGCAAGCATCAATAGGGCAACTACTGCGTACGAAGCACTGAGTCAGACCTTGTAGTAGGTCCAAAGATGAACAGAAAACCATCTTTTGGCTGTAAAGGATTATCAGTCGAGAAGGGGAGCAGATCCGCCTCCCAGTAATTCTTTTTTTTTTTTTTTTTGTGATGGAATTTCACTCTGTTACCCAGGCTGGCGTGCAGTGGTGTGATCTCAGCTCACTGTAACCTCCGCCTCCTGGGTTCAAGCGATTCTCCTGCCTCAGCCTCCCAAGTAGCTGGGATTACAGGCGTTTGCCATCACGCCTGGCTAATTTTAGTACTTTTAGTAAAGACGGGGTTTCACCATGTTGGCCAGGCTGGTCTTGAACTCCTGACCTCAGGTGATCCACCTGGCTCGACCTCCCAAAGTGCTGGGATTACAGGTGTGAACCACTGCGCCCAGCCCCGCCTCCCAATAATTCTAACAGGAGTGTGAGAGGCTAGCACCTCTGGTGCTAGAACGAGCTAGGAGAGTGCGTTCATTTTCCATTACTGTTGTAACAAATTATCAAAAACTTAAAGCCAGAGGTCCAACGTGGGTCTTAGAGCGCTGACTGAGGTGTCAGCAGGGCTGTGTTCCTTCTGTGGGGTCCAGGAGAGACTCTGTTCCTTGCCTTTTTCGGCTTCTGGAGGCTGCTGCACTCCTTGGCTCAGGGCCGCGCATCAGTCTGACCTCTGCTTCTCTGGTTACGTCTCCTTCTTGGGCCCTGACTCCTGTCTCCTTCCTGTTAAGATCCCTTGTGAACCATCAGCTTCACATCTGCAAAGTCCTTTTTGCCCTATAAGGTGCATATTTCCAGGTTCTGGGGATTCAGATATGGACATATTTGGGTTTATTTTTATTTTTTATTTTTTGAGATGGAGTCTCGCTCTGTCACCTAGGCTGGCGTGCAGTGGCGTGATCTTGGCTCACTGCAAGCTCCGCCTCCCGGGTTCATGCCATTCTTCTGCCTCAGCCTCCCCAGTAGCTGGGACTACAGGCGTCTGCCACCACACCTGGCTAATTTTTTGTATTTTTAGTAGAGACAGGGTTTCACCATGTTAGCCAGGATGGTCTCGATCTCCTGGCCTCATGATCTGCCCGCCTCAGCCTCCCAAAGTGCTGGGATTATAGGCGTGAGCCACTGCGCCTGGCATATTTGGGGTTTATTATTCTGCCTACCACAGGCAGGGCAGGATGACTTCTCATGGCAGGGAGCCTTTGCTCAGCCAACTTTTGAAGTCACTGAAGCTTTATTGAATCGCTAGTTACTACAAGGCCTGTGCTAGCTACTTTGACATATTGACTCATTTAATCTCATGAAGAGTTTGTTACAAAAGTCTAGTCCTGGCTGGGCATGGTGGCTCACACCTGTAATCTCATCACTTTGGGAGGCTGAGGTGGGCGGATCGCCTGAAGTCAGGAGTTCCAGCCCAGCCTGGCCAACATGGTGAAACCCTGTCTCTACTAAAAATAGAAAAAATTAGCTGGGCGCAGTGGTGGGCACTTGTAATCTCAGCTGCTCTGGAGACTGAGGCAGGAGAGTCACTTGAACCCGGGAGACGGAGGTTGCAGTGAGCCGAGATCAAGCCATTGCACTCCAGCCTGGGCAACATGAGTGAAACTCCGTCTCAAAAAAAAAAAAAAAAAAAGGTCTAGTCCCCTCATTCTGCAGAGGAGGAGGGTTTGAGGCTAAGAGAAGAAAAATGACTTGCCCAAGAGCATACTTGGGCAAGAGTCCAGATTTGACCCCAGGTTCTTGGACTTGGAGCTCTTTTCATGACATCATAGAGTGATCGTAGCTAACACAATGCCTGACCTTGTGGTTGTGAAGATTAGAAACTCTGGTCCCTCCCCATGAAACTTTGCTGAAAGAAGTGTGTCAACCAGAAACGTTCAATAACACGGCTCCCAGGGCCCCTGGGGTCTGAGGCAGAGACGGCAGGGACCACAGCGCTGCAGGAGTCTGGTGGAGGGAGCTTGCTCCTGGCTGGCTGGAGGGCAGCTCAGCTTCATGGATGGAGGAAGCAGGCCTTGATGACGGGCTGGGGCTGAGGCAGAGCACTCCATGGAGCCCAGGCCTCTGCATAGGAATGCTCCTGCCCTGTCCTCCTGTTTTGCCCTAGGAAAGGATAGACGATGACTTGCTCTGGTCCTCCTCCCCTCATCCTCCCTCCCCTAGTCCTCCCTCCCCTAGTCCTCTCTCCCTTGGTCCTTCTCCCATAGCCCTTCCTCTGCTGGTCCTCCCTCCCCCAGTCCTCCTCCCTGGTCCTCTTTCCCCCGGTTTTCCTACCCTAGCTCTCCCTCTCCTCATGCCCTTCCCCTGGTCCTCCTCCCCTGGTCCTCCTTCCGCTGGTCCTACCCTCCTAGTCCTCCGTCCCCTGTTCCTCCTCCCCCAGTCCTCCCTGCCCTGGTCCTCCTCCCCCAGTCCTCCCTGCCCTGCTTCTCCTCCCTTGTTGGTCAGTCAGGTGTGTCACACTGTGGTGGGCTGGGTGGTCAATACAAGGACAAGGAGTTGAGAAACTCCCTTCACATCGGGGAGAAAGAGCCCCTATGTCAGGGGAGTCCCCAGTCTGAGGGGGAGACATGGCTGCTACCTTGAGGAAGTGTCCAATTTAAGGGGAGAGACACAGCCTCTGTTTCGGGGAGCCTGGCCCCATCTGCCCCTGGAGAAAGCCACTCAAGAGCATTGCAGAGCAGGTGCCAATGAGCTCTCATCAACAGGGAGAAACCAGCCTCCCCAGGGTGCGGGGAGGGAGAAGTGAGCTGGTTAGGTGGGTGAGGGAGGGAGGTGCAGCTAGGGGTTTGAGGTCTGCAGGGTGGGAAGGAGCCTGGAGTCCCTTTGGTGTCTCTGACATCCCATTCCCCCAGGCCCTCAGGGCCCCCTCAGCCAGGCTGCAAGGCAGAGTGGAGAGGGGGTATGAGCCCCAGGCCTGAAAGGGGAACCCACTGGAGTTTCTGCCTCTCACTCACCCCCATGCATCTCTCAGGCCAAGGAAGTTGTGGGGGGAAGTGAAAAGAGGGAGGAAAACGAGGAAGGGAAGGGCGGAGGGAGGGAAGGGCAGAGGGAGGGAAAGACAGAGGGAGGGAAGGACAGAGGGACGAAGCCATCTGGTCAAGGTGAGGTGTCCCATGGGTGACCCCTGAGGCCTGGGTTTCCTGTCCGTGATGTCCTCCCCACCCATTCCCGCTGGTCCCCAGCCTTCCCTCCCTTCCTCCCTTGCTCTGTCCTCCCACCCTGGGCCTCATCTGGGGCATTCAGTCCTCTAGGCCCTCTTTTGGGAAGGGCCCCTGGACAGCTACTGTGCTGCCTGGAAGGGTGGGGTGTTCCTGGGTGACCGTATCCTACGTCTTGGATCCACCCCAGGCCGACGGTTCCTGGAAACCAGTCAGAGGCAACTGAGGGATGCAGAGGGGAAGAAAGGCTGGGTCCACTCGCCCCTGGGTAGGGGAGCCCCTGGCCAAGCTCTGGGTATGCAGGGGGTCCTGGGGGATCCCCTTACCCTGTTTCTTCAAACTGGGGCAGAGGCTCAGGGCACCCTGCAATGTCCTGAATCTCCCAGGGCCCTGGGAAGGTGGAGGGCAGGGCCCTTTGCAGCCAGACACAAATCATTAGTGGGTGGATCTGGGCGGGGCCGCCTGGGGCCTCAGGAGAGAGGCAGGAAACAGAATAGAGGAAGCGGGATTCCACCTGCGAGCCAGCGGCAGGTGTGGCTGGGTGAGGGTGCACTTCTCAGGGGATGCTGGGCCAGGGGTGGGAGTGCCTGGGAGTGAGCGAGGGGCAGGAGATCTGTGAGCACCAAGGGCCCTGCAGGTGACAGGGGCTCTGTGTCTGAGGGGTAAATGGAAAGACCCCAGTGGGTCCTAGTGACAAGGGACTAGGGTTGGAATGAGGGTCTCTGGAGTTCTCTCCTCATCAGCCAAGCCAAGGTCTCAGCTGGGAGGCTGTTCCAGGCACCTGGGCCTCTCACTTTCCCTGACCACCTGATACTGACCCGTTTCCTTGGGGGGAAGGATAGGTGGCCATGTCCCTTTCCTGGGACCTTGTCTCCACCCCAGTCACCGCCCAGGCTCCACGATCCTAACAATTCAGCAAGCACTCACAGAGCACCTGCTGCACACAGCCCGCCCTGGTTCTGGGCAGCAGTGTGGGGTGTGGGGTGGGCACCATCCTACGGGTTGACAATTAATGCTTGGGGGGCCTGTAGGAGCCAAGGCCAGCTGGGCAGACAGGGCATGACCTTGTTTTTTTGTTTTTTGTTTTGAGATGGAGCCTCGCTCTGTCGCCCAGGCTGGAGGGCAGTGGAGTGATCTCAGCTCACTGCAAACTCTACCTCCCGGGTTCAAGCGATTCTCCTGCCTCAGCCTCCTGACCACCTGGGATTAGAGGTGCCCGCCACCACGCCTGGCTTGTTTTTGTATTTTCAGTAGAGTCGGGGTTTCACCATGTTGGGCAGGCTGGTCTCAAATTCCTGACCTCAAGTGATCTGCCAGCCTTGGCCTCCCAAAGTGCTGGGATTATAGGCATGAGCCACTGAGCCTGGCCAGACCTTGTCAACATCAATATGCATCTATTGGCTGGGCGCAGTGACTCACTCCTATAACCCCAGCACTTTGGGAGGCAGAGGCAGGAGGATTGCTTGAGCCCAGGAGCTCGAGACCAGCCTGGGTAATAGAGTGAGACCCCATCTCTATTTAAAATAGAAAAAAAATGCATCTATTGCATATCTCCTGTTCACAGGGCCTCAGATCATTCCACACCTTCTGCCTCCCCACAACATAATAGGGGTGATATTAGGGGACACCGTCCCCAAACCCTAGCCCTGCTCAAATTCCAGGCAGGTTCTGTCTGTGCTGCGCTCTCCAGCGTGCTGGTTTTTCTGCACTCTCTGCAGAGGAGACTGAGGGGCAGTCAAGGCTGGGCTGGCACCCAGGGCACTGGGGGAAGCTGCGAGTTCTCCCAGTCACCTCCCTGGGCCTCCCCCTCTCCCACCTGCGCTTGACTCCAGCAGCCTCTGGGGCTGGAAGAGCCATTGGACCTCTCCTTCTCTTCCCCTTCATCTCCCATGCGGGCTAGGCTGCTGCCACTGCTGGAGCTGCAGGCCTGGGCTGCCCCTTGGGGGAGACAGGGACCTCTCCCTGCTGGGGGTGAAGGACAGGCCCAGACAGGATGTGCCATGGCCCCGAGGACCTCCGTGTGGCCCTTCAGCTGGCCCCTGCCAGGTCTTCCTCCCTGGCTGGGAGAGTGGGACCTGCCGAGGCCTGCTCCAGGCCCGGCTCTGATGCCAACATTGGGCCGCCCGATTGCCCGCTGCTCAAGCACCCTGCGCGTTGGTGTCCTCAAGGTACTGTTGTGAGGGTCTCAGGAGGAATGTTTGCATTTTTGTAGCCCTGGTCAGGGAGTAGCCCCATGCTCTGGAGGGCAGGGGAGGCCTTCCTGGGGTCCCACTTCTATCTCTGCACTGAGCTGAGCTTGCCCTCCTGCCTGGCTGGCCTGGCCTCAGCATGTGAGGCCTCTCTGGGCTGGGGGCTAGAGGGAGATTCACAGGCAGTAGAGCCTCTAACGAGCAGAAGCAAAGGGGCCTGGGGGGGGGGGTCAGTGGCGTGGGGAAACTGAGGCCCAGAGAGGAAGAGGAGCAGGCCGGCGGCAGAAAGCCTGGCAGGGGTGAGGAAGCTTGTGGAGGCTAAATGGTGGTATTGAGGGTTGGAGGCATGGGTGATTTTAGAGGCGGAAAGAAGGTTAATAAACTCTCTGCCCCTTCAAATTGGGCGTCAAGACTAAGGTCTGGGTACTCTGGAGGTGGGGTTCCCAGGCAGGGTGAGCACTGGCGGTGTGGGCTCTAGGGGGAGGCAGAGGGGTGGTGGCGCCCCATGGCCTGGTCCCCTCCCCAGGGCCCTGGCTCTGCCCCACATTTGCTGCCGGAAGGTGGGGCAGTCCCTTTTCTGAGCCCAGAGTGAGGCCCACCTGGGCAGCCCAGCTGGCCTGGGGGAGGATGGGGCCTGGGAAGGGAGGCGTTCTTACTAGAGGAGTGGGATGGGGAGGGTCTTCGTTTCCTGTCTCTGTGTGTGAGTGCCTGCGGGTGTAGTCCTGACTCTGGCTGCTCAGGTGAGCACGGGTTTTACTGGGTCTCTCTCCTCCCTGAAGACAGTCCTGGATTACCAGGAAGTCCTTCCTGATGTCTAACCTCATGTTCATGGTGGTCTGACCTTGCTTTCTAGCCTTGGTTTTGAACCTCCCCCCATCCCTGCCTAGCACCTTTATAGGCTGGGCGGGAGCAGTAAAGTCAGGGCTCAACCGCTGTCTTCCAGATAGCTCCTGCCGTTCCCAGCTGGCACAGTCCCCAGCTGGCACTTTCCGTGAGAGACCACCCACCATCTGAGCAGGAAGTCTTTCTAGCAGTGTGGTCTCATCTAGGAGCTCTGGGCCACATGGAAAACCCAACTCCTTCCCTGTCCCGTGTGCGGGCAGAGAGCCCAGGCCACCCGTGCACTTCCCTCCCCTCTCCTGTTCCGCGGGCCCCGGCCGCCCTGGGAAACTCCACATTCAGACAGGCCTGGTGCAGACGCTGGTGTCCTGGCAGTGCCTAAATCATTAGCGCCGTGGAGATTAGGCTGCTAATCTCCTTGTTGGGTGGAGCGGTGCCAGCCGCCAGCCTGTGGATCGTGCTGCTCTCTTGCAGGGGCCGTTCCTCGGGGCACGACGCTGGCTCCTGCACAGATCCTGCTCCTTTGTGGCCTTCCTGGGCTGCCCTCCCCTCCTCCAGGACTGCCCTGGACTGACATTTCTCAGGTTCGAGTGAGCGGGGAGGCTGCCCTAACCCTCTGGTCTCAGACCTCTGCTCCCAGCCCCACCCCTGCTTCCTGTTTTGTTAGAGCCTGACTGATGTCATTATCTCTCCAGATTCCCTCAAAGACTTTGGGAGACAAGATTTGGTTCCCCTTTTACAAATGAGGGAACGGAGGCTCTGGAACTGACTTCCTGAATGGCTTGGATCCAAAGCTCCCTCAGTTCAGCCGCCACGTCTATTTCCCTCAGACACAGGGATCCTTGAACCTGTGGGCTGTATCTCCCCATGGACTGGGAAGAATCCCAAGAGAGTGGGGCTCCCACAGGTCAGAGGCTAATTCTGCCTCCTCTGACTGGGAGTCTCTGCCAGGGCCACGTTGTATCTGGGGGATGATGTCAGGCCCCGATCTCTCCACTCTCGCCCCGGGGCCCTGGAATGCTGGGTGGGGGGCCATGCCAGCCTCCCGCTCCTGCGCTCCTGGCCTGTGCAGCCTTGTCCTGTGCCCGTGCTGGCTCCCAGGGCTGGGTTCTCCGGACTCCACACAAGAATGAGCTCAGCCTCCTAACTGCGGCTGAGCGTGGAGGGCCACCCTACCCCAGGGCTGCAGCTCCAGCACCACCTCTCCCCTCCCCTCCCCTCCCCTCCCCTCCCCTTCCCACAGAGTTTTGCTCTTGTCACCTGGGCTGGAGTGCAATGGCGCAATCTCGGCTCACTGCAACCTCCACTTCCCAGGTTCAAGCTATTCTCCTGCCTCAGCCTCCTGAGTAGCTGGGATTACAGGTGCATGACACCATGCCCAGCTAATTTTTAGTAGAGATGGGGTTTCACCGTGTTGGCCAGTCTGGGCTCGAACTCCTGACCTCAGGTGATTCACCTGCCTCGGCCTCTCAAAGTGCTGGGATTACAGGCATGAACCACCGTGCCCCGCCACCACCTTTGTGTCTGAACAGACCGCTAAGAGGCCCTGGTGCTCAGGCTGGGCTCTGGCTATGGAGGGGCCCCTGGGGAGGCTCTCAATGTGTCCAGCCTGAGCCCTAGGCCCTGGGTGGCTGGGATGGAGGCAAAATACACTCCTGGGGTTTTGGCCTGATATTCAAGGGCCAGGGTCCGAGCCCCACTTCAGCCTGGCTATAATGGGCTACCCTGTCTCCATCCAGACCAGACCCTTCACCTGACCCATGGACACCCTGGTTGTCACCACTACCAGCATCTGCCAGTTCTCCACCTCTGGCTCTGTCAACGGCCTGTGGACACCTCGCGGGGGTTTCTCCTGGATGTCATCTGTCAGTGTTGGGGGTGCCTTTTGGGCCACCAGCCTCCTGGGAGCCAGCAGCTGTGGCAACATGTCAGTCACCTCCTCCTGCTTCTTGGCAGGAGGCTACAGCGGTGGCCACACCTGCAAGCTGGGTGGGGGCTTTGGCTCCAGTGTTGGCATGGCAGATGCCCTGCTGGGGGGCAGTGAAAAGGAGACCATGCAGAACCTTACTGACCACACATCACACACCTACACACACACACACACATCACACACGTACAGACACAAACACCACACACATCACACACATACACATACACAAACACGACACACACATCACACACGTACACACAAACACCACACAAACCACACACACATCACACACATCACACACACACACAAACACCACACACACCACACAGTACACACACACAAACACCACACACACCACACAGTACACACACAAACACCACACACATCACACAGTACACACACACAAACACCACACACACCACACAGTACACACACACAAACACCACACACACCACACAGTACACACACACAAACACCACACACACCACACAGTACACACACACAAACACCACACACACCACACAGTACACACACACAAACACCACACACACCACACAGTACACACACACAAACACCACACACACCACACAGTACACACACAAACACCACACACATCACACACAAACACCACACACATCACACACACGCACACAAACACCACACACACCACACAGTACACACACACAAACACCACACACATCACACACAAACACCACACACAACACACACATACGCGCACACAAACACCACACACACCACACACATCACACACACAAACACCACACACATACACACACACAAACACCACACACACCACACACACATCACACACACACACACAAACACCACACACACCACACAGTACATACACACAAACACCACACACACACCATACACATACACACACAAATGCCACTCACACACCACGCAGTACACACACACAAACACCACACACACACCATACACACCATACACATCACACACGTACACACACACAAACCACACACACACACACACACACAAACACCACACACACACAAACACCACACACATACCACACACACATCACACACACACACAAGCACCACACACACCACACACATACACGCACACAAACACCACACATACCACACACACATCACACACACCACACACCACACAGTACACACACACAAATACCACACACACCACACACATACACACAAACACCACACACACACCACATGCATACACATACAAATACCACACACACACCACACACATACACACACAAACACCACACGCACACCACACATACCACACATACATCACACACACACCACACACACCACACACACATACAAACACCACACACACACACCACCCACACATCCCCCACACCACACACGCCACACACATTCCATATGCACCACACACATACACACTACACACACACCATACACATATGTACCCACAACCACCCACATACCACACACACCACACACACACATATACACACCACACACACAATACACGCAGATTTCACACACACATTCACACCACACACACCACATATACACACACACCACAGGCATACCACACACTACACACACCACACACGCACACCACATACATATAAACACGACACACCACACACCACACACACATCACACACCACACACACCACACACACCACACACACCACACACACACACATACATACACACTCTCTCTCATGACCTCTAAGAACATGGCTTTGGCATTCTGTAAACATGGCCACTTTGTCTTCTGCACAAACCCTGCCCTGGAGGGTCCTACAGAGCAATGCCACCAGTGCCAGGTGAGGGGTGCAAGCGATGAGTACAGTGGCCGGGGGGGCCAAGGGAGCCAGGGGAGGCAGGGGCACCAGGGGAGCCAGGGGAGCCAGGCGGGAGTCAGGTTAGGCCCAGCTGGCCCTGGCGGTTAGGCCTGCTCAGTTTCCTGGGTGGAGAGCCAGGCCTGGCGCTGCCTATGAGGGGCTTTGTCTGTTCCTGCCCGGGACCTCCACTAGGTGGGAATTCCTGCAATTTCCCCTTGGAAGCAGAGACACTGGCAGTGCCAGATCAGATATTGGGGTTGGTCCTGGCAGCGGGGAACCCAGGGAAACCCTGGTGAGTCAGTGCTCCTGATGTTGGGACCAGCCAGCGCCTCGTCACCACCCCTTGCTGTGCCCCCAAAGCCTCCTGAGCAAGGAGATAGGGGCTGGGTGGGTCTCTGCCAGGTGCAGATGGGCCCGCTGAGGCAGAGGAGGCGGTGCTGGGAGCAAACTGGCCCTCGGCTCAGCCTGACCCAGGGTCACTTCACAGAACTTAGGGCCTCGAGTGGGGTCTGGGAGAGGTTGCACAGGATAAGCCTGTGGGGGCTATTAGTGTGTCCTGGGGCTTCTCCCTCTGAGGTCTTGGGTGGTCAGCCCTGAGCCTCAGCAAGTTCCAGATTCTACACGCACATGTGTCACCTTCACAAGTGCTTGAACTTCTGGGTTGCTGGAGGGGCCTCACTCTTTGGTGCATGCCCATGACCTCAATTGGAACCCCTCTTGGGCACTTCCAACCATGCCAACAACAGCAGCAGTAATCACAACCAACCTTATGCTTCTTCTGGGCCCCTCCCTCCGTGTTTGCATTGAAACCGCCCAGATGACCTTGTGGGAAAAGAAAGCTTTGCCCTAGGTTTGAGGTGAGGCCAGTCATAACCTCATTAATTAATTAACAAATCACTTAAACTAACGAACCCTTGGGGCCAACTCTGGGCCAGGGCACTGTGCCCAGGGCTGGGGATTCCAAAGAGAAGGAAACAGACATGGCCTTGTCTCCCTGGAGCTCACCGTCCAGTGGAGGAGGAAATGACCAAAAAAGTCATAGAAATAGGTATAAATTCACAACCTGGAGAAGGAAGGAGGTATGATCCAGAAAAGAGATGCAGAAAGGGAATCCAGGAGGGCTTTCTGGAGGAGGTGGCAGCTGAACCTAGAGGTGAATTTAGTTGGGAAAGAGGGAGTGAGACCTAGGCAGCCATGACCCCCATGGTGGCAGACAGCTGCATAAGGGTCTCTCTCCTGGCATCCGTGTTTACCCATGCCTGGGCATCCTACCCCCATCATCCTTTAACCCCCTGAGGGCCTTGGCTGGGTCCCAGAAATTCCCAGGAGGGTGCTCAGAGAAGACCACGGGCACTCTCATCACCCTCCCCCTGGCTCATTTCCGAAAAGGCTGCAAGAAGGGTGTTGGAGGGTCTCCTGGAGGCTGCCAAGGGCATTTGCTCATGGAGCCCACATCTCTCCCAGATCCCGCTGGCTGTGATCGGTAATTCCAGCTTCGTGCTGGCTGCAGGTGGATGATGCCCAGCTGGCTGCCGATGACTTCTGCACCAAGTGAGGCTGGGTCTCTGGAGCTGCCCCAGGGACTGGACAAGCTGACCCTGGCTGGAGCCAACCTGGAGATGCAGACTGAGAACCTCAAGGAGGACCTGGTCTACCTGAAGAAGAACCATGAGGAGGTGAGGTCAGCTCAGGGAACACAGCAGAAATTCACCTGGAAGCAAGCGAGGCTGGGGCCCAGAACCTCCCTGGGCCGGGCCACGTTTTCAGTCCAGTTCCCATCTCTTATGGATGCCCAGCCCTGACCCTCAGAGGACCCTGGGTGAGGGCTGGAGGAGCCTCTCTTCCCAAATAGACTTCATTTGTCCCTTGAGGCTCAGCTCACTGAAGCTAACTAACTAATGAGTAACTCAGTGTAAGAACACACAATGCTAATTATTATAATTAATTATAATAGTGATAGTCATTAAAACAAGGAACTTCTGCCCAGCACTACAAATGACTTGCAGCCATTATCTCAGCTGATACTACAGGTGGGAGACAGATACTTTTTCCTCCTTTTGACCCATAAAGAAACTGAGGCTCAGAGAGGTTAAGGGATTTATCTACGGCTGCACAGGGACCCTCCTTCAGGTCAGTTGGACTCGTATCCACTCCACCTCTCTGCCCCCTCTCCTGCCTCTCCTTTCCAGAAGGCTCTAGGTCCCAGGGACTCCAAGGCTCAACCCAAGGATAGAGAGCCAAGGTTCTGCCGGGGCAGTCAGGAGGCCTTACATGCCCTGTCCTGTGGCTTCCTTCTCTGCCAAGCTCTGTGCTGCTCTCGGGGAGCCTACTCCCCGAGAAGCGGGATACCCGGAAGGGGTTTCCCCCTGGTTTTGAGGCTGGTTATACTATTGCTTTCCTCCAGCAGATTAACATTTGCTAACGGGGCCTGGCGTGGTGACAGCAGTGTAAGGTTGCTTTCTGCATGGCTGTGCTGTGGGGTTGGTGGTGGGGGCAAGGTCAGGGCAGTGAGTGAGGTCGCCCGTGGTCATCCTCCGCTGTGCTGGGGGCTTGTCATCTCTCAGGGCTTAGCACTTGTTGGGGATGGATGAAGTCCAGTCCTGAGTCACGGTGTGTGTTGGGGGAGGCTGCTGATACTCACAGCCCTGTATGTTTGAGAAGTGACAACATCCACTTCCACCTTCAGGGTGAGGAGCTGTTGGCCTATCTGTGTCTGTCTGTCTGTCTGTCATCTGTACCTGTCTCCTCGAGGTAGAGAGGGCAGGTCCCAGGGTCTTTCCTCAGGATGGCCTTGGGTGAGCTCCTGCTGTACTCTCTGCCCAGGAAATGAATGCCCTTTGAGGTCAGGTGGACGAGGATGTCAGCGTGAAGATGGACACTGTGCCTGGAGTGAACCTGAGCTGCATCCTGAATGAGATGTGTGACCAGGACAAGAAATTGGTGGAGAAGAGCTGCAAGGATGCCGAGGGCGGGTTCTTCAGCGTGGTGGGTGGCCGTGTGTAAGCAGGTGTGCACACGTGTGGGCACATGTGCTGCATGCTGGTGCAGCTGGAACACTGGCAGATCCACAGGCCGTCCCAGTTGGAAGGACTTTTGGAAACCAGTTGGACCAGCCCCTCATGTTTTCGATGTAAAATGTGAGGCTCAGAGAGGACTCACGCTCACACAGCCCTTCACTGTGGTCTTCAAAATAGATCCAGGTCTCTACAAGCCTGGTCTTGGGTTTCCACCACAGTTGTTTACAAGATGTGTGTATTTGAATACATATGCATGCCATTGGCAAGCACAGGCTAAGTGTCTCCGGTGTCCTAGGGACAGCAACAGACACAAAAGAATAACACCCATGCCTGTCTTTGAGGTGCTGCAGTTCAGTAGGAGTAAGAAATGCAAATGACCGCAGAGCAGGCTGAATGCCTCCAAGTTCCAGTGTGGGTGCAGAGGGTCTCTGTGTGCAGGTGACTTTGGGGCCCCATAGAGGCCAGGGAAGGGCTAGAGGATGGTTCTGGGAAGTGAGGGTTCAGGAGCAGCCCCTTTCCTGTGCCCCACTTCTGAAAGCCTCCTTACTCCCCTGTGGCCCACTCTGTCTTCCAGAGAGAGGGGCTGAACTGCGAGGTGGCCACCAACACAGAGGCCCTACAGAGCGGCAGGATAGAGATATGGAGTTCTACAGCTCTGTACAGAACCTGAACTGTCCCAGCTCAGCAAGGTAGGGCCTCTGTCCCCTCCCCACCCTGTAGCTGTCACCCCAGGGTGAGCCCAGCCTTATAGACCCCTGCTTGGAGAAGCAGAGTCCCCTCCCAGCCTGTCCCTTCACACTCAGTGGCTGGGTGCATTGCCACCCCACTGTGCCGGCAGCACCCACGGCCCCATACAGTAGGGGCTCCTCTTTAGTGCTCTGCCGTGGGGAAGGGTCCCAGGTCTATCTTATCGCACCACCTATCTCTTGGCCCACAGAAAGCATCGCTGGAGGGCAGCCTGGTGGAGACAGAGGTGTGTTACGGGACCCAGCTGGCCCAGTTGCAGGGGCTCATCAGAAGCATGGAGCAGCAGCTGCGCGAGCTCTGCTGTGACACGAGGACCACGAGCACCAGGTCTTTCTGGATGTGAAGACATGGCTGGAGCAGGAGATCGCCACCTACCACCGCTTGCTGGAGGTTGAGGACATTCAGTGAGTGTGCACCCGGGTACCTGCTGGGTGGGCTGGAGGCCCGCTTCACCAGGGAGAAGTTGGTGTCTGAGCACCAGCGAAGTCCAGGAGGTGTGAATGTGGGAACCTGTGGGGGTTTGCAGGAGGTGAAACTGAGGATGCAGGCTGGAGTCTGACTGAGAAGCCTTGAATGCCAAGTTAAAGCGTCTGGACTAGATCATGTAGGCAATGGGGAGCCATGGAGGGATGTGGAGCAGAGGAGGGGAATGAACATCAAGATATTTTAGAACATTCACTCTGGCTGCAGAGGGAGAAATGAATCAGAGGAGTCAGGCTGGGACCAGAGAGATGCATCAGGGGGCTGGAGCAGGGAGTCTGGCCAGAGAAGTCCTGTGTGGGGGCAGGGGAAGGAAGGTGGTGCACGCAGAAGAGAGGTTATAGCTCAAAAGAGCAGGACTGCATGCCTGGATCTTGGGGTGAGCGTGGCTCACAGTCAGGACTCGATAAGTGTCAGGTGAACACATGAAGGAGTGGACATTGATGGCCCTGGGTTTCTGGTTCTGATGACTGTGTGAGTGGTGATACCATCAGCCACAGGGTGAGGAGCAAGGTGGGTGGTGGTCGGGTTTGTAGTGGGGAAGGGTGATCAGGCCTCCAGTTGAGAGTGTTCTGGAGTCTCCATGCTTAGTCACACGTTGCAGCTTTTTGCTTCCCGAAAATGGTGAAGTCCATCTATAGTCTAACCACAGTGTCTCCTGCTTTAATTGGGTTTATTGGTTGGGTCCTCTGGGATATGGAAAAGCCACTTGCTCTGCTTCTCCTTGTAAATTCCTGGTGAGTAGCCACAGAGTGCTGCCAAGCCTACACTGTGCTGTTTCTTTTTCTTCTTCCCGCTGCGCGGGGCCCCTGCCCTTTCATTCCTGGGCCTGTGCTGATTTCTGTGCATTCCCAGCTGTGATTTTCACCAATTTGGGGAACCTCCTCTGCCAGGGCCTGCTTCTCCCCAGCAGTGCTTGCAGGGGCCTGGGCTGGCTGGCATCCCTGGGCTGATGGGTGCTCCTCTCCCTGCAGGCTGGCCCCTCAGTACTCCTTGTCCCTGGCCTCACAGCCCACCCGGGAAGGTAAGAAGCTGCTCTGTCCTGCTGTGTGGACCCCAAGGCAGGGGACAGGCTGAGGACCCTTCTGTGTGTGAGACTGGGGGGAACACAGAGTGGGGGGCAGGTGGGGGGAAGAGCTCCTGCCTGATGTTCCCTGCGCCCCCCTCCTCCATCGCCTGTAGCCACAGTGACCAGCCACCAGCTGTGCCATCGTGGAGGAAGTCCAGGTTGGAGAGGTGGCCTCCTTCTGTGAGCAGATCCAACTCTCCACCGCTGAGGCCCCTTTCTGCCTGTGACAGCCCCACCTCAAGGGCTACGGCACAGCCCTCAGCTCCAGCTCCAGCATGATGCTGCCACGCCCCGAGTGTCCGACTGGGCCCTGGTCCACGCCCTGTTGTCTTTCTGTATCTACTTCCTGTAGCCCCACACTGAGGAGGCCTCCTGGGTTTGTCCAGTGCCTGCTATTAAAGCTTTGCCCCAAGTTCAATGCCTCGTGTGATCTGGTCTATTCATTGGTTTGGGGCAGTGTGGGCTGAGGGACTGGGGGAGGTGGAGAATTTATTGAGTGTTTGGGTATCAGCTTGTCACCTGCCAACCTGTGCTGCCCACTCCATCCAGGCCTGGGACTCCTGGGAAGATGAGAGGGGAGGAGGCGGAAGGATTAAGGGTGGAGGGATGGGACAGCCCCTTGTATTGGGAAAAGTTTCTACGAATCAGCCCCTGAGTCCCTGTCACCTGTGGCTGGTCCCTGGGAGGGCCACACAGACTTTCCAAGGACCACGCCTGTCGGGGAGCACTCCCTGCCTCAGCCCAGGGCGCGTTCGAGAGCAGAAGGAGAGGGGCTCGGTGGGGAGGGACTTCTGAAGGAGTGGTCCAGGGCATTGATGAGTGAGAGGGGGTGGCAGCGACGCAGCCAGCCCAGGAAACCAGAGCGACTCTGCCCAGCTTGGGGTGTGTGTGTGGGGCGGGGTGGCCGCTGTGCGTGTATGCGTGGGGGGCGTCCTGTTTGCTTTGGTGGCTTGGCAGCCACTTGGCTATTGAGGAATCTCTTTCAGCTGCTGGCGGGGCTGTCTGGGCCTGTCTGGGAAGTAGAAGCCATTGGCAGTCTGAAATATGACCACATTCCACCCAGTGGGCCTGGAGGGACTCTGGGACCCAGGGCTGGGCTTGGGGTGGTGGGCAGGGAAGGGTGGGGCTGTGGGGTGGGGCACATGGCACACCTGAGGGGCCACATTTTGGGGAGCCTGGAGGGGGGAGGGGGCTGGCTGGGGTCTCAGTAAAAGCCTCTTCTTGGGCAATGTACTTTAGGTTTCCTGTGGGCTGAGACCTGAGATAAATGCCCCTCACCTGATCCTGAGGTCTCTTGGGGTACAGAAGGGTGAGGGGAGTGGAAGGGGGCATCACCCTCTCAGTTGGTTTAGATCCTCTCTTAGCACAGCCCACCATTTCCCCATCCTATAGCTGAGCCCCTGTTTACCCACCCCAGCCTGGGGTGTAAACCTGGGGAAAGGTTTACATGAGGAGACTGGGTTAGCAAGGGCTTCTGGGGATGGGGCAGGGTCAGAAGCTGACTGGATGGAACTCGGGCCCCTAGAGTGCTTTTCTGAAGGGGCCAGTGTGGACACTGCACCCCTCTGGAGCCCCAATTTCTTTATCTGCGATGTGGGTTGGTCTCCGAGGCTTGATGGCATTTCTGTGCTGCGAGGTGGGCCTGGTGGGTTTGGGCTCCGTTTCCAAGGCAGGATAGGCTCTCAGTCCCCTCTGTCTCTTCAGCACCCAGCCCTGGGCCAGCACCGTGGATGGAGCAGTGTCGGGTGAAAGACAGCAACTTCAGGGGGGGTCACCTGACACTGCAACCCATTTCCCCACCAGACAGGGTTGAGGCAGGCCTGGCTGGGGTGGTGGCTGCCTGGGAGGGCCTGGGGACGGTGACGTCCTGCCTTCTGCTCTTCTCCGTATTAGGTCATGGGAAAGCATAGCTGGAGGGCCCGCCTGAATCACAGGTGACAGGCCTGAGACCAGAGGCACGCACACGCACGGCACCCAGCACGAGGATTTGGAGAAATGAGGCAAATTCCTGATGATGGGCGGGGAGGGGGCCCCCAGCCACCTGGAAGCTGGCAGGTGGCCAGTGGTGATGAAAGCCCAGGGGAATGGAAACAGAGGAGCAAGCCTGTTGTAATCGCTACGCCCACTTGGTGGCCTATAAAGGAAGCGGGCAAACCCTGGCAGCCCTACACACCTTGGGGTCCCTCTCCTCTCCAGCCCTTCTCCTGTGTGCCTGCCTCCTGCTGCTGCCACCATGACCACCACCATCCGCCAGTTCACCTCCTCCAGTTCCATCAAGGGCTCCTCCGGCCTGGGGGGCGGCTCATCCCGCACCTCCTGCCGGCTGTCTGGCGGCCTGGGTGCCGGCTCCTGCAGGCTGGGATCTGCTGGAGGCCTGGGCAGCGCCCTCGGAGGTAGCAGCTACTCCAGCTGCTACAGCTTTGGCTCTGGCGGTGGCTATGGCAGCAGCTTTGGGGGCGTTGATGGGCTGCTGGCCGGAGGTGAGAAGGCCACCATGCAGAATCTCAATGACCGCCTGGCCTCCTACCTGGACAAGGTGCGCGCCCTGGAGGAGGCCAACACTGAACTGGAGGTGAAGATCCGTGATTGGTACCAGAGGCAGGCCCCGGGGCCCGCCCGTGACTACAGCCAGTACCACAGGACAATCGAGGAGCTGCAGAACAAGGTAAAGCCTGCTGGTGGGAGGGGTCTCCGGGGGGCATGACTTCTTCCCCCCAACTCCTGCCCTGGCCAAAGGCCTGGAGTCCAGCCACAGGGTCTCAGGGAGCCAAGGGTGGTTTGGCTGTGGCTTCGCTTCTGGGAACCTGCCTTGGGGCCCCTGTGTGGCCCACATCCCCCTTTTCTGAGGCCAGCAGGCTGAGTCAGGAACAAACAGGCCTCGTGGAGCCCCTTGGAGCCTCAGTTTCTCCCTTGTGGAGCTCCTCCACCTGGAGAGGTTGTAGGGTGAGACAGGAGGATGCAGATGGAGGGCTGGGCCCCTGGGCCGCTGGATGCGTGGTGTCTTGCTCCTTTGGAGCGGGGGTCAGCAGGAGGGGGTTTTGGGTGATGTGGAGTGGGGGTGTCTGAGTGAGCTCCTGATAGCACCTGCTGCGGGGGGAGGTCCCTGCGGGGCAGGACCTCGGGGGGGGAAGGCCTCCGATGTGCCTTATTTGGGGATTTTTCTGGCTTCTTCTTTCCTCCTGCTGTCCCTTAAGACGCCTCAGCAAACCCCAGGGGGTGGGGCTGCTGGCTGGAGCCCAGGGTTAGGGATTAGGAGGGGTCCTGACTTCTGATTTGGAACCACTCTTTGGTGAGGGCTCCTTTAGCCTCCTTTTGGGGAAGCCTGTCAGGAGCACCCTCTAGCTGGCTGTGAGACGAGGGGATTGCCCACACCCCTCCCTTGTTCTAGAATTCTGGGACAGCTTCTGCCCTGGGGACATTTTCCCATTCTTTTCTGCTTGCCTCATACTCCCAGTCAGCTGTCTCTTCTTTAAGACTGAGCCTGGCATGGGGTCTGGTGGGGAGGCAGGTACTGAGTAGCGGGGGAAGAAGAGGCACCTTTCAGCCCTTCAGACTCCTGCTTGCCCCTCCTCTGCCAATAATACAGCACAGGGCAAGGGAGGGACTGGGAGGGAAGAGAGGCCCCCAGGCAGGAAGATCTGCTCAGAATGCTGATGTGGGCTCAGCCACCCCCATCCGATGACCTGACTCCTCTCCCATCTCCTCAGATCCTCACAGCCACCGTGGACAATGCCAACATCCTGCTGCAGATCGACAATGCCCGTCTGGCTGCTGATGACTTCCGCACCAAGTGAGTCCTGGCCAATGGGCTTGGGCAGCCTGGGCCAGCTGGGGGAGGATCTCGGGGTGTCCTTCCTGACCCCAGGACTTCTCAGTTGCTTGTGGCAAGGCCCAGGAGCTCAAGGTGGGGCAGTCCTAGGAGCCCCACTCCTTAGTCCAGGATGCAGTGAAGGCAGCCAGTTCTGAAGGTTGTTGGGCTTAGGCAGGGAATAGAAGAGAGGGAGGGGAGGTGGGAGGTGCAGAGAAGTAAGGAAGCTGGTGAGCATGGTATCTGGCCCTGTGATGGTCCCTGGGCCCCAGGACTGGAATTCGTTTCCACTCGACCTTCTCATCAGCCCTTCCAACCCCTTAGAGTCCTGGCAAAATGAAGGCAGGTGAGCAGCCAGGACCAGGACCTGCAGGTCCAAGCAGCCTGGGCTGAAGTCTCTGATTCCCATGGCAGGTTTGAGACGGAGCAGGCCCTGCGCCTGAGCGTGGAGGCCGACATCAATGGCCTGCGCAGGGTGCTGGATGAGCTGACCCTGGCCAGAGCCGACCTGGAGATGCAGATTGAGAACCTCAAGGAGGAGCTGGCCTACCTGAAGAAGAACCATGAGGAGGTGAGGTGGCTGGGGCAGAAGGTCAAAGAGGCTGAGGAGTGGGTGGCAGAGCCCTAGGGCTGGGCCATAGCTGAGGCCGTGGGAGAGAGCAGAGCAGGCACATGGGATTAGTCACCTTAGAGGGCTTCCCTGTCTGCAGAGCCCTGATCCTTCGGGTCCAGCATGCAGGGTAGACTCCTCTTTGTACTACACTGCTTCTCTGTACCCAAGGAACCCCCAGGGGCCCGCAGAGGCTCCCTCTACCTGCCCTGGCCTCCCTCACGAGGGCAGGGGATAAGTAAGGAAGTCTCCTTCTTGTTCCATTTCAAACTCTCAAAGCTGAACAGAGAAGCTTGGAAATTAGAGTGGAAATTTTTGGGGCATACGTCTAATAATTAGATTTTATTTTGAAGAGCCCTTGGTCTAATGGGGGAGATAGAGTCTGATGGTGGAGGTAATACTGAGCAGATGAATAAAAATCATTTAGAGGGTCAGATAGAGCAGAGGGAGAACAAAGGAGGGGTCCTTGTGGGGAGTGGGGTCCCCTTGCGGGGAAGGCTTGGGAGTGAGAGGTCAGGATGGGTCCAGATGTGCACACCCACATCCCCTTTTTCCATAGGAGATGAACGCCCTGCGAGGCCAGGTGGGCGGTGAGATCAATGTGGAGATGGACGCTGCCCCAGGCGTGGACCTGAGCCGCATCCTGAACGAGATGCGTGACCAGTATGAGAAGATGGCAGAGAAGAACCGCAAGGATGCCGAGGATTGGTTCTTTAGCAAGGTGGGGGCTGCTGGAGGCCAGAGGTCTCTCTTAGGGGCTGGGGCTCAGGGGCCTTAGCACTGACAGGAAGTCACGGCCAGGTGTCTTGGAGGTGCCCCCTCCTCAGTCAGCTGCATGGATCACAGGATCACCCACTGCATCAACAGACCTGGAGCTGAGCTCAAGCTGGGATCTGGGGGTGGCGGGGAGATAGGGAGCCCCCACAGAATAAAGGCAAAGGGTAAAGACCCTGGGAGTCCCCACCTTTCCCTCAAGAAGTCAGGAACTAGCACCAAGAGCCAGGCTACATGTTCTGGCTGGTTCTCAAGTTTCCGGTTTGTGCTTCCCACACACAGGGATTAACCATAAAATGTTAACATTTCAAATGGCATGTTTCTGGGCTTTGGGACGTGGGAAGCTGGTGAGAAGGCACCACTCTCTCCACAGTTAGATTTGGGAGGAGGCCTGACTCGGGAGAGGGATCTAGGCTCACACCGCTCTGTCCTGTGTCCTGTCTGCAGACAGAGGAACTGAACCGCGAGGTGGCCACCAACAGCGAGCTGGTGCAGAGCGGCAAGAGCGAGATCTCGGAGCTCCGGCGCACCATGCAGGCCTTGGAGATCGAGCTGCAGTCCCAGCTCAGCATGGTAGGAACAGTCCTGTGCATGGGGGTGGGCCCAGAAGAGGGCACTGGCCACCCTCACTGACCCCTGGTCTTCCTGCCCTCCTGCAGAAAGCATCCCTGGAGGGCAGCCTGGCGGAGACAGAGAACCGCTACTGCGTGCAGCTGTCCCAGATCCAGGGACTCATTGGCAGCGTGGAGGAGCAGCTGGCCCAGCTTCGCTGCGAGATGGAGCAGCAGAACCAGGAGTACAAGATCCTGCTGGACGTGAAGACGCGGCTGGAGCAGGAGATCGCCACTTACCGCCGCCTGCTGGAGGGCGAGGATGCCCAGTGAGTGGGGGCACCTGGGGTCAGGGCTGGGAGCCTCTTGGCAGGGGTGGGGCTCTCAGACCCACTTCTAATTTCCTCTATCTCTTTTTTTTCTTTCAGCCTGACTCAGTACAAGAAAGAACGTAAGCATCTTGGTGGCTGACACCCTGGGGACTGGGTGCATGGGACAGGCAGCCCACCTGCACATTGCTGGGGCAGGGTCCCCAGGAGCTCCAGGAGTTGATGGCTATCCCTCAGCAGGGGTGGGAGAAGTGATCCATTAGCACTGAGGATTGATACTCAGGAAAAGATCAAACGAGAGAGACACTGTCTGGTCTGATGGGGGTGGAGTAGGGAACTGGTCCTTACCTTGGAGATCCTAGTCTGATGGAGGAGACAGGTCCCAGCTCTGGAGATTGTCATCTGTTGGGAAGACAGGAACATGGTCTCATGATCTTTGCTTTTGACAGCTTTCGGATGAGCAAAAGCAGTCCTGTCTCTGGGGACTCTGGCCTGATGGGAGATAGGGACATGGTCCTTGTCCTCCAAATTCCAGTCTGAGGGAGAATATATGATCCTAGCCCCAGGGTTCCTAGTCTAATGGAGGAGACAGGGGCCTGAGTTTTGTCTTGGCGATCCCAGTCTAATGGGGGAGATAGGAACAAAGGACTATGTCCTGGAGACTGCAGAGAAATGGAGATGGATTTCATGGAGTCTACATGGCTCCTCCCTGGCAGGACACACTGGGTCAGAATCAAATAACCCATCTGGGGAGGCAAGACTCACACAGGGCCACCGGCAGAGGGATGGGATGGAAGGCAGGCGGTGGCAGGGACAGAAGGGATGTGTGTGTAGTGTGACATCGAGGTGCCAGTGGAGGCACTCACAGCACCTGGGGGAGGATGAGGGAGAGAGCCGGCTCCTGTCCATGAGGGCTATTGGGCAAGCGAGGGTCTCCTGGTCCCTACACACTTTCAAGCACCTGCTTCTCCTGCAGCGGTGACCACCCGTCAGGTGCGTACCATTGTGGAAGAGGTCCAGGACGGCAAGGTCATCTCCTCCCGCGAGCAGGTCCACCAGACCACCCGCTGAGGACTCAGCTCCCCCTGGCCAGCCCCCCAGGAGGCAGGGAGGCAGCCGCCCCATCTGCCCCACAGTCTCCGGCCTCTCCAGCCTCAGCCCCCTGCTTCAGTCCCTTCCCCATGCTTCTCTGCCTGATGACAATAAAGCTTGTTGACTCAGCTATGAAATGTGCTCTTGTTCTGGCCCCTGAAGTGGGCACTAGGGACAAAAGGGTGAAATGGGAAGGAGTGAGGGTGAGGGGAGATGGTGCTTAGATACCCACTGTTGTTGACTGGCAGGTCAGGGGTCAGCTTAGACCAGCATAAAGAGTAAGTCTGGGGAGAGTTTGGAGGGGGTGCTCGCATCTCCCAAGGGCTAGAGATTTTCAGGGGGTGGTCCAGGCTGCGCTAGACTGGGGGTGGAGTCGGTGTATCAGGTATGGTCCTAGGTGGCCTCTGCTTGCCCTGTGAGTAGCTCTGTGACCTCCGGAAGTTAGGCAGTCACTTCTCCTCACTGAGTCTTGCTTTCTCATCCATAAATGGATGGGAAGATCTCAGGTGTGGGAGCCTGAATCCTCAGAGATGACTCACTCAATCAGTTTGCTCCTCCTGGTCCTGTGGGCTGTGCCCTCCCCCTAGATGGGGCAGGAGGTGGGCAAGGGCTGGGATAAGCACAAAGGGAGGGTGGGTGGGGAAGGCAGCCTGGGTGGTTGGGTCCTAGACTCCTGTGTGAGTCTCAGGAAATCCCCAAGAGGGGCTCCCATTGCCTCTGCCCTGGGAATGTGAGCGGGAGGCTGGTGTTTTCAGGGAAGGCTGCAGACCCCCGGCAGGTGCGGGAGAAAGGATGGGGCCTCTCTCAGGAATGTTTCCTCACATGGTCAGCTGTTGCTCAGGATGGGGACGGGGCAGAGCGGGGGGCACTGCAGATGGGGTGGCTGTGCCCAGGGAGCAGTGCCACTCTCCCTGGTGGTCTAGACCCTCTTTGGTTCCCCACTAGGGACAGGGGTGGCATGAGGGAGGGTAGAAACTGCCTCCTAGGAAAAGGAGGAGGAACAGTTCTGCTCCAGCCACTCCTGGCACCCTCTGAGCACCAGTCCCAGCTCTTGCTGTTGGCAGCAAACGTGGCTGTGGGGAACAGCCCGTGGGAGGTGAGCCTGACACCTGGAAATCTTCCTTCTAGTAAATCCGGAAACTGCCAGGCAGGATGGCCTGCTTTCCTGGTTTTCTTCAAACAGGGGGTTAGTGGGAGGAGGGTGCCTCCACCTCATCACTGCTGGACCTGGGGTGTCATCAGACCAGGGCCCCCAAACACCCTCTCTCTCCCGGTGCCTGGAGGCTGGGGGTGGGGCCCAGGCCCGAGGAGAATGGGAGTGACCAGAGCCCTCTAAGCCTGGGTTGGTGGGGATTCGGGACTGGCAGAGGCCAGGGATGGGGGTGGGTACTGACCATTGGAGTATGGGCGACTTTGGGCTGGTCACAGGCCCTCCCTGGACTTCGGAGCTATGACATCCTGGGAGAGTGCTTCTCTCTGCAGGGGAGATGACTGCCTGGAGTCGGGGACTTGCGCCTGCAGCAGCATCTGCACGACTCAAAGCAAGGTCAGGTTCTGCTCCGTCAGAGGCTGACGTCTCCCTGCTGTCTGGCAGCAAATGTGGCGCCATGGAGGGAAGGAGGGAGGCACTGTTTGCACCAGGCCCCCACCACACATCCTGCCACAACCAGAAGAACCAGCCCTGGGCTGCAGATGGCTCATTCTGGAGGGTGACTTCATTTATCTGAATAGTCCCAGGAAACAGGGAGGATCTGGGGGAAGGCGCCTCATTGTGTGGATGGGGACACTGAGGCTCCAAGGAGCAGTGACTCAGCCCTTGTCCTGGAGCCTGGGGGGTCAATAATGGAGACAGGCATGGGAGGGGAAGTGGGCCCTGTTTCCATCCTGGGAAGAGGAGCTGAGTCCCACCTCCTGCCCCACCTCAGGCTCCAGGCAGGGCTCTCTCTCCCTCCTGTAGATCCTGGGGTCCACAATTACCGATGGCGCGAGTGAGGAGGGGTCAGAGTGTGGGGAGGACCAGAGACAGCCCCAGACTGTGCCCCTCTGCTGGGGAAGAAGCTCCTCTTCACAAAGTGGGGCTGTGACAGCCCCACCTTCAGAAGGGGGGCATCAAACATGCAGGAGGGGAGGGGATCCCGGGAGCTGGGCCTGGCACTCACAGATTCCCCCAGATCCCGGGAGCTGCCACAGGGGCAGAGCTTGGGCCTGGACATTTGTTCTCCCCCAGGGACCCTGCTCCCTCTGTTTCTCTGCAGCCCGTCAGCACCTCATCGTGACCTGACATTAGTGTATTGGGATTGTCTTTCCCACGTTCTTCCCCAGAAGACTATGTCTCCAGGGCTTCTCTGTCTTGATCTTTGAGTCTGAGTGCCCAGCACAGTGCCAGGCACCTCCTAGTAGAGGCTAGGAGTCCAGAATGGTGGAGCCCCCCAGTGTGCCAGAGAGCTGAGCCAGTAGAGGCAGTGGTTGCCAGGGGATGGTGGGGAGACTTGAGTGACTTTGTCCAAGGACCCCAAGTGGGCCCAGGCTGCTGGAAACATGTGCCTGGGCTGGATCGGCGACCCAGCTATGGGACTCACGGAGAGACTCACAGTTTGTCCACACATGCCCTGCCCACTGCACAGAATGTTTCACCTCCTGTCATCAAGGCAGAAGCTGCGGATCTGTGGTTGCCCTTGGAGCTGCCACACCTGGTCTCGTGTGATGGACACACACATACGATTCTCAGGTCAGGCTCATGCCAGGGGCCGCCTGCCTGCAGACCCCCCTTGCAGGGGCTGACCTGGCAGCACGTCTTGTAGGGAGACAGATGTAGTGGGGGGGACACTCATCCATGGCATGCCATCGCTCTGCGCCTGGTTTGCACTGAGTCCAGGGGAAGGAGGAGACACCAGTCCTGACCCTGAGAGACAGTGCCTGCCCCAAGGGGACCTGAGGGACTGACAATAGTCCCTCAGCCCATATGCAGTGTGGTTCTGTGGTGGCAACCCAGGTTTTGGGGAGATGAGGGGAACAGAGGGAGCAGAGCCAGGTGGGTTTACCCCATGCACAGAGCCAAGGGGTAACTGAGCTTGACAGAAGCCCATCCTCACCCTGAGCTGTAGTGACCGTTTGAAGAAACATCCCTGAGAGAGGCCCACTCTTTCCCCCACACCCTCCTGAGGTCCGCAGCCTTCCCTGGAGGCACCAGCTTCCTGCTCACATTCCTTGGGTGGGGGCAATGGGAGCCCCTCTTGGGGGTTTCCTGAGACTCACACAGGAGTCCAGGTCCCTTGTTTGTGCAGAACAGGCACCCCAAGTGGGCCCAGGATGCTGGGGACATGTGCCTGGGCTGGATTGGGGACCCAGCTATGGGACTCATGGAGGGACTCACAGTTCATCCACACCCACCCTGCTCACTGCACAGAATGTTTCACTCCGTCATCAAGGCAGAAGCTGTGGATCTGTGGTTGGATTGTGAAGGGCTGTGACAGCCCCACCTTCAGAAGGGGGGCATCAAACATGCAGGAGGGGAGAGGATCCCCGGAGCTGGGCCTGGCACTCACAGATTCCCCCAGATCCCGGGAGCCGTCACAGGGGCAGAGCTTGGGCCTGGACATTTGTTCTCCCCCAGGGACCCTGCTCCCTCTGTTTCTCTGCAGCGCCCCAGCACCTCATCATGACCTGACATTAGTGTATTGGGATTGTCTTTACTGCCTTCTCCCCCAGAAGACTATGTCTCCAGGGCTTCTCTGTCTTGATCTTTGAGTCTGAATGCCCAGCACAGTGCCAGGCACCTAGTAGGTGCTTTATAAACACCTGCTGATAAACATAACGCTAGCCACCAGCCTTTGCCAGGTGCTTTATTTATTTGACCTCTAATCTCCTAATATGCCATTTCCCAGAGAAGGAAACTGAGACTCAGAGGGGCTGAATGTCCTGCCCAAGGTTTCGCCCTTGCTTGCCCCGATTCCAGGCTGCTCTGTCCTGGCTCGGTGGGGCTCTACTTTTCCTTCCTCCTGCCCTGAAGCCTGTGGCTCTGGCTTGTCCAGCCGGGGCTGGGGGCCCTGCAGCAGCCACCTCTCTCCCGTCAGCTTCTCTGCCCTCCTCCTCAACCCCCTAAGCTGCCTCTTGCCTGCCCAGGCTGAGCTGGCTGGGGAGCTTGCAAAACAGCCCCACCAGCAGGCTTGTCCTGAGCGGTGCTGATGCAGGAGTCGGAGAAGGGCTGTGAATCTTCATGGGGACTCTGAGGATCTGTCTGGTTGGAGAATCACTGCAAGTCAAGGCATGGTATTGGCCAATGATGTTTCCCGGCCGCCTCAGGTATGCCATGATCTCATGCCTCATGCTTGACATGGGCAGGACGAAGGAGGGAAGAAGGAGGCAGGGCACGGGGAGGAATCCTCTGCCTAGAGGATGCCCACTGGGCTTCTCTGTGCTCACCAGGCTTAGTGGTCCTGGTTTTTGGCCACCTTGGGGCAGGTGTGCATCACTGGTGCAGAGGAAACACCTCTTCCTCCTCTGTCAGCTCAGATCCTCTGAGGCCCTGCTGGTGCCTCCCTCTGCTAGGAACCTTCCAGAGGTCAACGCCAGGAGGGCAGCCCCCTCCTCTACTGCTGAGGCTCAGGGGGGCAATGCCTACCCCAGTTGCCTCCTGTGGTGTGGGCATGGCAGGCAAGCCCAGCACCCCAGGGCTCCTAGCCAGGTTCTATATTTTCCATTGTTAGTTTTCCCTCCAGGGTCAAATGATAAGTTCTTTGAAGGTCAGAGACTATGTCACCATCTCCCTCTTCACCCCCAGCCACTGAGAGCTGTGCACAGGGCAGGTGCGTGATTTATGGAGTTGGCTGAGCAGTTTGGCGCATTGGTCAGCAACTTGCTGCAGCTTCTCAGCCCAGGCAGATCCCCAGGTCTGCAGTGTTGGGCTTGTGTGTAATCCCACCCTGACACCTCCTGGAATGGGGAACTTGGCGGGGGGCAGTGTGCCAATGAGAAAGGGGTGTGTGTGCACGCACACACGATGGGGGCAGGGAGTGGAGTTCGCAGAGACTCCACTGCGAGAGTCGGTGTGAATCCTGGCTTGGGAGGTGGAGCTGGCTTGAGTCTCTGCTCTCTCGCTTTTGGGCTGCTTTACCTGGATAAGGATTTCACCCTCTCCAGTTGGCCTAATGATAGCCTTTGGTGACCTTGAAGACCATTTTTAGTTCTGAGGGTGATGGGTCTGTGGTTGGACTGGAACTCCACGCCCACCCTGATACCTGAACACTGAGGTTTTTGTCCAAGATTCTGGGGTCCCCTTTGCCCCTCTTTGGGGTGGGGGTGGGGAGTGACGGGTTCCCTCTCCCAGGTTTGGCTCTGAAGGCATGTGCATCCATTCTGCTCTTCTCTCTGGGGTGAGTGGCCAGGGGAGATGTAGCAGTGACAAAACCCTGGTTCTGCTGAGACAAGGAATTGCCTGCCCCACTGGAGTTCAGGCACAGGCAGGCCGTCTCTGGGCTCCTCACCTCAGCAGAGGCACTACAGAGCAAGGCCAGTGGCCAGCACTAAGGGACACCCCACAGCACCCTGAGGAGGCCCCGTCTTGGTGCTCCCTCCTCCTTCCAGGACTTGGTGCTGGACCAGGCTCTCAGGCCAAGGCCACGCCCACTGTGGGCAGACCTTGTGCCAGTGACCATGGGGAGGTGGGTGACAGTCGGGTATACTGGCCCCATCTGCAGGCATGGTGGGAGCCTGGAGAGGGCCAGAGCTCTGGGTTCTGGTTGCAGCTCTGCAGCTTAAAGCAGAGTAACTTTGAGTGAATCTCCGCCTGTCTCTGGTTTCCCCTCTGTTCCCTCTGATCAAGAAAATGATGTAAATTTGAGATGCACAGAGAGAGGGCTCAGGATGATGGAACTGGCTTAGGCAAGGAGGACAGGCAGGCAGGTTCACATCTCAGTTTCCAGTGACTGGTGTCTTGGAAAGCCCACTTACCCTCCCTGAATCCCAGCTCCTTCACCTGAGAACTGGTGTCAGGAATAACGCACCTCTCATCCTCGCTCACAGAACCGTACAGCACACACCAGGCTCTCCATGCATGCCTGAGTGTGCCCATGATGAGTGTGCTCCCCCAGCTCAGCTGGATGAATGGAGCTGCCAGGCCCAGTCTGGGATCTGTGGACATGGGAAAGAGAACTGCTGGGAATGGATCCCCAGCCAGTCCTGTTTCTACAGGGTCGGGGACTCTGAGGCCCATGGCGGAGTTAGGGGTCACACTTGGCTATAGTGGCAGGACGGGCTCCCTCCCATCAGCCTGCAGGTGGGGTGCCTGTGATTAGGAGAGGGTGGTAGAGGAGTGGAGGAGCTAGGTATGGGGCTGTGGTGTTCTTCAGCTGGGAGTGTGGGGGGAGGGTGCAGGGTCCCGAGTAGGGGTGCGGGAGGGTGCCAGTGTGTAGAGGTGAGTGTGAGGAGCAGGTGGCTGAAGGGGCAGGATGGGGAGGCTGAGGGGCAGGGCTGGCCCTCAGGGAAGGGCCGGTGGGGTCCTTCGCACATGTTTCTTTGTGGCTAGTGGTGTGTCATCCCCTTTTACAGATGAGAAAACTGAGGACCAAGGGGTTATAGGACTGGCCTGTGCTATGCAGCTGGTAAGGGCAGAGCAGGGACTTGGTGCTGCCTGTCTGGCTCCAGGGCCGGTGCTGTTTGTATGGTACACACACTTCTGGAGATCCCAGGGGCTCAAAGCAGCCTGAAGAGCTGGAATTACATCCAACAAGGGAAAGAGAGTCATAGGAGTTTTAGAACCAGAAGGGACTCTGCAGTCACCCAGTCTAGCCTTGTCACCACTGAGGGGAAACAGGCCCAGAGATGGGAGGTGGGGAGCCTCAGGCCACACAGCAAGCAGAGTGAAGACATGAACTCTGCCCCTGCCCAGAGTGGGACATGTAGGATCCCCGCAAGTGCTCCCCAAGACAGCCTGGGATGGCATCACTGAGGTCTCTTTCAGCCAAGGCTGTCACTGTGGGGCAGGGAGTTCTTCTGAAGGGCTGACTCACTGCCTGGGGACGCAGTTGCCACAAAGCCACCTGTGCCAAGGCCCCACTGGGCCTGAGGGCTCCAGGAACGGGAGCCTGATTCCCGGCTGCCTAGCCTGAGTCACCACCGACTTGCATTTGTGTGTTTTTCTCTCAGCCCCACACCCCCAAAGCTGGGTGGGAACTCCGAGGCGGCACACGGCGGAGTTGATCCTGGGCTGAATAATCCAGAGTGAGGTGTAGGACCAGACCGGGAGTGATGAAATCCGGAGGGGAACCCGGAGTCAGCAGTTAGGAGAGCCCCGCCTTCCCCAGGTGCATATAAAGGTCTCTGGGATTGGAGGCAGCCACAGCACGCTCTCAGCCTTCCTGAGCACCTTCCTTTCTTTCAGCCAACTGCTCGCTCGCTCACCTCCCTCCTCGGCATCATGACCACCTGCAGCCGCCAGTTCACCTCCTCCAGCTCCATGAAGGGCTCCTGCGGCATCGGGGGCGGCATCGGGGGCGGCTCCAGCCGCATCTCCTCCGTCCTGGCCGGAGGGTCCTGCCGCGCCCCAGCACCTATGGCGGGGGCCTGTCTGTCTCCTCCTCTCGCTTCTCCTCTGGGGGAGCCTGTGGGCTGGGGGGCGGCTATGGCGGTGGCTTCAGCAGCAGCAGCAGCTTTGGTAGTGGCTTTGGGGGAGGATATGGTGGTGGCCTTGGTGCTGGCTTCGGTGGTGGCTTGGGTGCTGGCTTTGGTGGTGGCTTGGGTGGTGGCTTTGCTGGTGGTGATGGGCTTCTGGTGGGCAGTGAGAAGGTGACCATGCAGAACCTCAACGACCGCCTGGCCTCCTACCTGGACAAGGTGCGTGCTCTGGAGGAGGCCAACGCCGACCTGGAGGTGAAGATCCGCGACTGGTACCAGAGGCAGCGGCCCACTGAGATCAAAGACTACAGTCCCTACTTCAAGACCATCGAGGACCTGAGGAACAAGGTGGGTGACTTTGGTGTATGGAGCAGAGAGAGAGGCTGGCACTACAGTGGCCCTTGGGATACCTCTTTTTAGCAATTACAGTTTACAAACAGGGAGACTGGGCACCTTTGGAGAGTGGCCAGGATCACCCAGGGAAGTGGTGGCAGAGGGTCCCTTTTCAGCATCTCTGTGCCCGGGCTGGGGCTGGAACCCTGAATCTCTTATTTCCTGCAAGGGTTCAGCTGCAAGTTCAGCTTCCCTGCTTTGGGCCCAGGAAGGGGGTGATTGGGATGGAGTGCATCCCTACATACCCTGAGCTGGTGGAGAAGGCATTCCAGTCCTGCCAGCCAGGAGACTTACAGATTTGGGGAGGTTCCTTTTGCCCCTTTCTGCCTTTCATGCTCAAGTAGTAAGGTCCTTGGCTGACCAGGGCTCCTGTCCTCCATCCCCACTCCAGATCATTGCAGCCACCATTGAGAATGCGCAGCCCATTTTGCAGATTGACAATGCCAGGCTGGCAGCCGATGACTTCAGGACAAAGTGAGCAGCCAGCATGGTGGGCTGCGGGCAGAGGGCAAGGGACAAAGAGTGGGGCTCTGTCACTGTGGGGCAGGGAGTTCTGTCCACCCAGCAGGGCCAGCAGACCCCGAGCCTCAGAATCCTCAGGGCTGCAGCTGAGGACCTGACCTCTGTTCTGCCAGGTACGAGCATGAACTGGCCCTGCGGCAGACCGTGGAGGCTGATGTCAATGGCCTGCGCCGGGTGTTGGACGAGCTGACCCTGGCCAGGACTGACCTGGAGATGCAGATCGAAGGCCTGAAGGAGGAGCTGGCCTACCTGAAGAAGAACCATGAGGAGGTGCGTTTGCTGCTGGCTTCCGGGGTGGGAGGCTGGTTTGGTGGGGTTGCCAGATGCACCCAGGGCCAGGAGAGGAGTCTGCTGAGCTGACTGCCTCCTGCCATCCCTTCCCAGGAGATGCTTGCTCTGCGAGGTCAGACCGGTGGAGATGTGAACGTGGAGATGGATGCCGCACCTGGCGTGGACCTGAGCCGCATCCTGAATGAGATGCGCGACCAGTACGAGCAGATGGCAGAGAAAAACCGCAGAGATGCTGAGGCCTGGTTCCTAAGCAAGGTGGGGCTCGGGCCCTCAGTGAGCCTGCAGCACTTCCCAGCCGGGGGCTTTGGGAGAGCCTCACCTTTCGTTCTGCTTTCCTGTCTCAGACCGAGGAGCTAAACAAAGAAGTGGCCTCCAACAGCGAACTGGTACAGAGCAGCCGCAGTGAGGTGACGGAGCTCCGGAGGGTGTTCCAGGGCCTGGAGATTGAGCTGCAGTCCCAGCTCAGCATGGTATGAAGGACCCGGTACAGCAGCAGCCCCCAAGCCACCAGTAATGGCCACCATCCCCTCAACAAGCCACAATCGAGTTCCACCTTTCTTTTCTCAGGATGGGACCAGAGGACTCATGGGACCCGTTATATAGACAGAGAAACTAAGCCCTAGAGTAGTGGGCTAGCTTTTCTCCATATTGTCTGGCCCGTCAGTACCCCAACTGGGATCAAAATCCAGGCACCTCTCAAAAAGCATGCCCAAAGACCTGGAGGGACAGGAGTGAACGCCTCCATTGACTCTTTCTCTCTCTCGGTTGCAGAAAGCATCCCTGGAGAACAGCCTGGAGGAGACCAAAGGCCGCTACTGCATGCAGCTGTCCCAGATCCAGGGACTGATCGGCAGCGTGGAGGAGCAGCTGGCCCAGCTACGTTGTGAGATGGAGCAGCAGAGCCAGGAGTACCAGATCCTGCTGGACGTGAAGACGCGGCTGGAGCAGGAGATCGCCACCTACCGCCGCCTGCTGGAGGGCGAGGACGCCCAGTGAGTCCCAGGTCCCCCAGTTCTGCCTCCCAGACCCTTTAGCCCCCCTGTTGCTCTCAGCACAACTGACTGCCCTGCCTTTTCTCTCCCACAGCCTTTCCTCCCAGCACGCATCTGGCCAATCCTATTCTTCCCGCGAGGGTAAGGCTTCTGAGGCTCCCCCGCGCTGCAGCCCCTCTGCCTGTTTCCATGGAGTGGGGGCCAGGCCCTTCTCCTCAGAGCTCCCAGCCCTCCCTTCTCCCTGCCCTGGAGTCTGCTTAGCTCTCAGACTCCTTCTCACCTCCTCTTCTCTCTCCCACAGTCTTCACCTCCTCCTCGTCTTCTTCGAGCCGTCAGACCCGGCCCATCCTCAAGGAGCAGGGCTCATCCAGCTTCAGCCAGAGCCAGAGCTCCTCGAACTGAGCTGCCTCTACCACAGCCTCCTGCCCACCAGCTGGCCTCACCTCCTGAAGGCCCGGGTCAGGACCCTGCTCTCATGGCGCCGTTCCCAGCTGTCTCCCCTGCTCCTCCGCTGGTGGTGGGCTAATAAAGCTGACTTTCTGGTTGATGCAAACCTGTGTGATCTCTGTTCTTGAACTGATGGGAGGGGAGTTGCAGGTGCTTTCAAGAAACCTTCTGGAGCCTCACAGCCTGAGAGATGTGGGAAATGGGACAAAACTCAGAAGATCTTGAAGGGTCTTCCTGGAAGACCTCCATGCTCTGTGGAATTGGGAGGTGGGACACAGGACGGGGGAGTGTGGGAGTGTCCACACGTGTTGACTGACACCGTGGAGGCATTCTACAGAGGTTATTTTATGATATTGTCCTTGCAACCCTGTGAGGTGGGTGTGGTCAGGCCCATTTTGGAACTGACAACCCTCAGAATTCAGAGAGTTTCAGCAACTTGCATAAAATCATGCAGATCACGGCTGGAGCTCAAGCTCAGTCCTGTCTGTCTGCAAAGTCCATGCCTTTCTTTTAACACTACTCTATCTTTTTAGGTATTTCAACCCAAAGACTCCCATGCTTGAATCTTAACTCTACCCATGGGCTCCCCCACACCTGCACACAGTTTTTACATTGGAGGGTGGAAGGGAGTGCTTTCTGCCTTGAGAATGGTGTCCTTGTCAGACCTGAAATCCTCCTTCTCCCAACCTGCTTCTCCTCACACCCCATCAACTCCTCCTTCCTCATTCCCTTCAGCTGGTGAATTGCGTGCTGATGAGCACCCTAGGAAACACCTGCTGCCCCATGGCCGTTGCCATGTTCAGATCTTCTTCCTCTCTCCCTAGACCTGGGCACAGCCTATCTGGGTCCCTTTGAGAGTCAATCTCATCCACATTCAATTTCTGCTGAATGATTTCCACCAGAATATGGTCAAGATCAAGAACAAGGGTGAGATCAGGACTCCTCTGCTTAACAGCCCATAATGGATCCCATTTCCCTCCAGCACTGAGCCTTCTAAACCCAGCTTGGTGTCCTCCTACCCCTCCCAGCTCTAAACCCCTGAGTCACCCTACCTGACTGAGACATGGCCCATACCTCTCAGTTGCCGTTCCTTCTTCCTGGATGTCTTCCATATTTTAAATACTTAAATTAAAAAAAGTTATGTATGCACAACATCATAAGACTTTTTTTTTTTTTTTGAGATGGAGTCTCTTTCTGTCGTCCAGGTGGAAGTGCAGTGGCACCATCTCGGCTCATTGCAAGCTCTACCTCCCGGGTTCACGCCATTCTCCTTCCTCAGCCTCCCGAGTAGCTAGGACTACAGGCGCCCGCCACCATGCCCGGCTAATTTGTTTTTTTTTTTTTTTTTTGTATTTTTAGTAGAAACGGAATTTCACCATGTTAGCCAGGATGGTTTCAATCTCCTGACTTTGTGATCTGCCTGTCTCGGCCTCCCAAAGTGCTGGGATTACAGACGTGAGCCACCGCGTCCAGCCAAGTCTTTTTAAAAAATTATATTTTAAGTTCTAGGGTACATGTGCACAATGTGCAGTTTTGTTACATAGGTACACATGTGCCATGTTGGTTTGCTGCACCCATCAACTCGTCATTTACATTAGGTATTTCTTCTAATGCTATCCCTCCCCCAGTCCCCACCCCGCAACAGGCCCCAGTGTGTGATGTTCCCCACCCTGTGCCCATGTGTTCTCATTGTTCAATTCCCACCTATGAGTGAGAACATGCGGTGTGTGGTTTTCTGTCCTTATGACAGTTTGCTTAGAATGATGGTTTCCAGCTTCATCCATGTCCCCGCAAAGGACATGAACTTATCCTTTTTTATGGCTGCATAGTATTCCATGGTGTATATGTGCCACATTTTCTTAATCCAGTCTATCATGAATGGATATTTGGGTTGGTTTCAAGTCTTTGGTATTGTAAGACTTTTTTTTTTTTTTTTTTA
>NW_016807094.1:517631-528896 GCF_001698545.2 Rhinopithecus bieti
TTTTTCTTTTTTCTGAGATGGAGTCTCGCTCTGTCACCCAGGCTGGAGTGCAGTGGCACCATCTCGGCTCACTGGAAGCTCTGCCTCCCAGGTTCACGCCATTCTCCTGCCTCAGTCACCTGAGTAGCTGGGACTACAGGCGCCCGCCATCACGCCCAGCTAATTTTTTGTAGTTTTATTAGAGGTGGAGTTTCACCATGTTAGCCAGGGCAGTCTCGATCTCCTGACCTCGTGATCTGCCCACCTCGGTCTCCCAAAGTGCTGGGATTACAGGCATGAGCCACCGCGCCTGGCCGCTTCTCTGCCTTTTATACATATCTCTAGCTCACCCTCCCATTTCTAGTTCACTTGTTCCTCACTGTTGGAGGTACCTGGTGCCCCCCATTCCAGAGACTTTCCAAAGTTCTTAAAAATTCAGAGTTAAAAAGTTCCAGAGTATAAATATGCTTTGCCTCTTGGCTTATCTCTGGGCAAGTGCTGGGCTTTCTGTCTTTGTTTTCCAGATTCCAAAATTTGATTGCTATAATCTGCTCTCCTGATCTCTTTGACCCCATGGATGTTATCCATTTACAGGAATTGTAGTAGTGTTTAGGAGATGAAGATATACTGCATGCTTAACCTGAGTTTAGTCTGAAGTCTCTGCTTCACAAAACAAAACCATATTCATCTTCCAAGGTTGCTGAGCCCGATTCATTACTCTATAATGCACAATCATTGTTGGCATTGTTGGTTGTTCAGCAAATGTGTCTCCCTTTTTCTGGTCACCCCCTGTCTCCCAAGCCCTAGGGTGAGCCTATGACTCAGAGTGAACCCCAAATCTCGATACCAAAGGTAACCACTGATAGTATTTTTACAAGTTTCTTTCTCTCTCTTTCTATATATAGTCATGCACCATATAACAACATGTTGTTTTTCAGTGATGGATGGTAAATATATACAAGAGTGGTCCCATAAGATTATAATACTGTATTTTTACTGGACTTTTTCTGTGTTTAGATAGGTTTAGATACACAAATACTAACCACTGAGTTACAATTGCCTATAGTATTCAGCACAGGAACCTGCTGTTCATGTTTATAGCCTAGGAACAATAGGCTATATCATCTAGCCTTGGCGTGAAGTAGGTTATGCCACGTAGGGCTATGTAAGTCCACTGTATGGTGTTCACACAATGACAAAATTATTTAATAATGCATTTCTCAGAATGTATTCCTGTTAAGTAATCTGTGACTGTGTATACATATATACACATTTTTACATATATACATATATGTATAAATAAAACACATTTATGCATATATATTTATGTACTTATACATATATAAGTATAAATGAAGTAAACATATCTTACCAGCTATAATTACAACAACAATTACACTAAATGTCTACACCATTTTGCATTCTCTCCTTTTTTTTTGAGACAGAGTCTTACTCTGTCGCCCAGGCTGGAGTGCAGTGTCACGATCTCAGCTCACTGCAACCTCTGCTGCCCGAGTTCAAGCAATTCCCATGCCTCAGCTCCCACGAATATTTTTGATTATTTACTTAGGCTAGATTCCTAGATGTATACTAGATGAGAAGATACAGATGTTTTAAGGTTCTCGATTTGTATGGCCAAATTGATTTAAAGAGAAGTTGTGCCAATTTGCATATCTTGCAGTAGATGCCTATTTCAAAACATGCTCATCAACTTTGAGTATTATCTTTGAAAACCTCTTTGGTAAATTGATTCATCTGATTACTTCAAAGATGGTGTTGTGGAAGGGCCCTTACACAGAGACATAGTCCTGGCCTGGGCTACTAAACAACTCCTGGGCTGGCGCACGCATTCATGAGTTGTTCATTAAAGATGTCGGAACAGAGGATGTAGAATACCCTCCAACTGGGCATGGGGTGCTATTTTATTTTATTTTACCTTTTTATTTATTTTTATTTTTTTTTTGAGACAGAGTCTCACTCACCCAGGCTGGAATGCAGTGGTGCGATCTCGGCTCACTGCCACCTCTGCTTCCCAGGTTCAAGCGATTCTCATGCCTCAGCCTCTCGAGTAGCTGGGACTACAGGTGTGTGCCACCACAGTCAACTAATTTTTTAAAATTTTTAGTTTTTTTGTTTTTTTTTGAGACGGAGTCTGGCTCTGTCGCCCAGGCTGGAGTGCAGTGGCCTGATCTCAGCTCACTGCAAGCTCCGCCTCCCGGGTTTACGCCATTCTCCTGCCTCAACCTCCCGAGTAGCTGGGACTACAGGCGCCCGCCACCTCGCCCGGCTAGCTTTTTTGTATTTTAGTAGAGACGGGGTTTCACCGTGTTAGCCAGGATGGTCTCGATCTCCTGACCTCGTGATCCACCCGTCTCGGCCTCCCAAAGTGCTGGGATTACAGGCTTGAGCCACCGCGCCCGGCCAAAATTTTAAAAAATTTTAGTAGAGACAGAGTTTCACCATGTTGGCCAGGCTGGTCTCAAATTCCTGGCCTCAAACTCCTGGCCTCAAGTGATCTGCCTGCCTTGGCCTCCCAGAGTGCTGGGATTACAGGTGTGAGCCACTGCGTCCAGCCTGGGCATGGGTTCTATTTTAAAGAAGTTGTACCTGTGCCTTCAGAGTGCCTAACCCCAGGAGCAGATACTTGGAAAGCTCAACATGAAAGGCCTCTCCCTGACAGATGCAGAAATTCAGGTTTACAGTAGTTAAAGGAAAAAAAAACTTTCTTGGGGTCTCACAGTCACTTAGCAAAACTCCAGGAGAGCACGAATCATGTATCTCTTGTTTATACTGTTATCTTGTAGAAACAAATCATGAGCCCCTTTTAAACAGAAGGACAATATTGTTCGGAAAGATGAGTTTTCCCTTCAATAAGGGAACCAGAATTTCCATCTGGAAATGGCTTGCTGCCTGGATTTCTCAGACTAAGATTCAAGTCCCAAATCAGACTGCCTTTTGCTCTTGCCTGGTCTTTCCCACTTCCTAAGATCCTGGCACCCGAGCTGAGAAGGTTGAGTACTCCCAATGTTCCTTGAAACTTGTCTAATTTGAACGCACCTTCAGATTCCTTATACTTGACTTACTGTCAAAGTTTGGGAAATATTGTTTTAGATAATTGCATGAGGTGCAAAACAATGACTAGAGTGAGAATTAATGGCAGCCCATAAAGGGCATCTGCTGATGTAAATGAATGAGTGGTATGCTTGTAAAGTTCTGCTTTCTTTGGGTCCATTGTTTCTGAGAGCTGTAACAAGCTCAGTGTCCCTCCTAGTGTATGAGATAAGCAATTTCTTATGCTTGTCTTCTCACTGCTGTAGCTTATTGTTTAAGACCTTCTGTCTGCTCCCCGAAGCACAAACAGTAATGAAACTTGTTTTGCTAGTCACCAACAGCCTCTAGATGGTACCCAGCCCGCAAGGGACACTCAGTAAAGACGTGTGGAGTCAGGCTGTGGAGGTTTGGTTTAGAAGTCTCTGCTCTTTCAGGGCTCCACAGAACTTTCTCAGAAGAGAATTTCTTGAGGGCAGGCTTCTCTGGATTCCATGTGCCTCCCATCGTGTTGGGGCAGGGCGGTCTCCATGGGTAGGCATTGACAAGCTGGCATGGACGTGAAAGCAAATATCTTCTTGAGCCCTGGAGGGATGGCGCCCCATCTACAGAACTGAGGCACGAGGCAGTGGAGCTCCTTAGCTGGCCCTTCCTCTGATGTGCTGTCTGCATCCTGGAATCCCCAGCAGTCCAAGACCCCAAAGGGCTTTGAGCAGATCAGGAGGTGTTAAAACAATAGTGGCAACTATCCAGGAGACGCCATTTCTGACTTCACCCCTTGTTAATACACTTTTAATGGCAAGGGTCCCTCCTTCTCCTACCACGATAGGATTGTTACACATAAAACACATGAGTTGGCCGGGTGTGGTGGCTCACGCCTGTAATCCCAGCACTTTGGGAGGCCGAGGAGGGAGGATCACCTGAGGTCAGGAGTTTGAGAGCAGTCTGGCCAACATGGTGAAACCCCATCTCTCTTTTTTTTTTTTTCAGAGTCCATGAGGCATTTTATTTGTAAATGTATGTATTACATTCCTAGAAAAGAATCCCAGGATTTTCCCTCCTGTGTGTTTTCATCTTGCTTCTTCATGGTCCATGATGCCAGCTGAGGTTTTCAGTACAATGAAGCCAAACTGGCGGGATGGAAGCAGGTTATTCTGCCATTTTCTAGATCTTTGAGTTGCACATCAAATCTGGGGCTGATCACTCCACTCTTGTTTAGCCTGCCTGTAAGGTTCACAACAATTTCCCCAGCTCTGTGATCATCAATGATTTCAAATTCGCCAATGTAACCATGCTTCATCATCACAGTGAGAAACCGGACGATGACTTTGGAGCACGGCCTAATAAGCACCTGGCGTTTGCCTCTCTTTTTGGCATTGTTGATGCTCTTGGGAGCATCAGCCAGGACATTCATGCGCTCCATTGTGGTGGCGCGGAAAGATGGCAGAAAGGGCGTGAAACCCCATCTCTACCAAAAAATACAAAAATTAGCTAGGTGTGATGGCGCGTGCCTGTAGCCCCGCTACTTGGGTGGCTGAGGTGGGAGAATCGCTTGAATCCAGGAGGTGGAGGTTGCAGTGAGCCGAGAGTGCACCATCGCACTGCAGCCTGGGTGACAGAGTGAGACCCTGTCTCAAACAACAACAACAACAACAAAAAATCTCATATGTCTCTAGCTTTCATCTACCACATGAATAGTGTGATGAAATAAAAGGAAATATAGAAAATGAAAACATTCATCCATTGTTCTGTCACCAGAGCTTTTATTCTTCCAGGTTCTTTTCTGGCTTTGTTATATGTGATTGTACAGCAAAGATGATTTTCAGATTATTTAAGGGGCTTCACTTAATGTTAAATTAATAGAAAGACCAGTATAAAAAGGCATATGTGCAAAGATATTTGCTGCTGTTTATTTGTAGTGACAGAAGATGGAAAACACATTTTTAAAAATTGATAGTGGACAGGTGGAATAAATAATGGTCCACTCCTACCCTGGAGTATTAAGCAGCCATTATAGTCAATAAATTGGAGCTATTTATTGGATGGCAAGGAGGGATTCCTTCAGGGATTGGCGAGAGAGAAATGTGGAATTCAGAAACGTACATGTAGGATATTGATTTCACCTGTGTGAAATAAACAGCCAATCCTTCATCTCTCATTTATGTAAATGCATGTACATGTGTCTGTGAGATTATATAAGCACCAACAATATGAAAAGATACATACGGAGTTATTAACATAGATTACCGTGGGGTGGGGCTGAAGCCTGATGTGGGTGGCAGTGGTTGAGGGGAAAAGAGGAGCCAAGAAAAACAGGAAAGGAACAAAAAGAACGCAGACATTTTAATACATATGCATAAAATTGTGTGTGTGTGTATATGAATAAAGAAACTAAACAACAATTTAAGAACCAAAGAATCAATTAATTTGTTGAATACCACATCTACTTCCTAATTAGAAAGAGATTGCATGCACTAATATTCTGGCCTGTCAATTTTATGTGATCATAAAATAGATTTTAAATTTACTTTATGCTTAGATAATAATACAGCTATACAAATTAAAACTGACAACCAAAAGAAAACATTTTAAAAAAAGGTTAGATCACAGTCCTTTGCAGCGGGTCGTGTCAAATAGCTTGGGGGAGGGCAGAAATTAATCTGAGGCTGAACTTCCAGCGTGAACTTGGAGGGATCCTCCACCCGCCCCTGGTCTCTGTGACTTTCAGTTTCTTCGTCCGTACATTTAGGGGTATCAGTATTTACCTGAAGGAGTTTGAGGAATAAAGGAGACAAAGGGTGGATAAAACACACAGTACGTACCCCCAAAACATTGTTTTGTTCCTTCCCTCTCTTGTGACAATTTTTAATGTTGCCCAACCTGGTATTGCCTGATTCGATTCTGGCAGCAAGGCTGCAGACAGGCAGCTGTGTTCTGCTTCCTAAAGCTGAGCTGGAGAAAACGCCTCCTCCCTTCCTGCTCCCTGCAAGGCCTCCTCGCTGTCTCCGCACACCTGACTCATCCCATTTTACAGGTGAGGAAATTGAGGCTCAGGGAGTCTGAGCGACTTACTCAAGGATGCATGACTAGTAGGTGGGGTGTCCGAATGCCCCGCACCCCCAACCCTGTGCCGCCTCTGCATAGATCTTCCCTGGTGAGCAGATCCCTGGTCTCGTTGGACTTGATCAGGCTTGCAGAGAAGGTGGGTGCTAGCAGTAGGTCAGTGAATTCAGTCCAAGTCCACTTACAGGCTGCTCTGGGCCAGGCATTGTTCTGGGAAGGTGGGGGCAGGGTGGGGATACAGTGATAAGTCAGGAGGCACCTTGGCCTTAAATAAGACACTTACTTACAGCACCTACACAGGCAATGGTGCTTTTTGTCCTCCTTCTCCTAGAGGTGCCTTTGGTGTGTGAGGGGATGGGCAGTGCCCCTGCTGGCTGAGCTCTTTCTCAATGGCTGGGCCTTGGCTGATGCTTCCTCTCTCCCTCCGTCTCTTCTATGTAAGGGAGTGGGGACTGAGCTGTGAACCTACAGAGGCTTAAACAGTGACTGGTGTTTGCCCTATCTGCCCACATGGCCACAAGAATTGCAGCCTTAGTGAGTTCTCTACAGTGAGAATAACCACCCCCCACCCACCGCCAGGAGCAGATCTGCCTGGGCTTGAACCCAGTCCCATTTCCTCCCTGCCTTAATGTTGTTCTGAGGATTAGAAGACATGATGAAGTTAAGATCTGGCCCCTGGTAAATCTTCAATACAAGTTAACCTTTGGTGGAATGAGACTGTAAGAGGGTATGTTTTACCTCTAAGCTAGCTCAAGGGGATGACTGCTAAACTGGTTCTGTTCTGTTCTACAGAACAAGAGACTTGACTCAGGGGTTTCATTGTCATACTTACCTTCTCTAACACCACCAGCACCACCATCACCACCCTCATCATCACCACTCCCACCATCATGACCACCACCACCATTACCACCATAATCATCACTATCATTACCACCACCACCAGGACCACCAATACCCCCCCCACCACCACCACCATCACCACCACCAACATCCCCACCATCACCATCACCACCCCCACAACCACTACCATCACCACCATCACCACCACCATTACCATTACCACCATCACTACCATCACCACCACCATTACCACTACCATCACCACCATAATCACTGNTACCATCCCCACTACCATCACCACCATAATCACTGCCATCATTACCATCATCACCACCACCCCTACCAACACTACCACCACCACCATCATCACCACCATTACCACTACCACCATCCCTACCATCACCACCACAGTCACCACCACCACCACCAATGCCATAATTACCACCATCACCACTGCCACCACCACCACGACCACCATCACCATCATTCTCACTGCCACCATCCCTACCATCACCACCACAATCACCACCACCACCAATAATGCCATAATTACCATAATTACCACCACCACCACTGCCACCACCACCGCCACCACCACCACCACCACCATCACCACCACCATCCCTACCATCACCACCACAATCACCACCACTAAACCAATACCCCCACCACCATCACCCCACCATTACCACCACCACCACCAACACCCCACCACCGAAATCACCACCCTCACCACCACCCTCACCATCCTTGCCACCATTAACACTACCACCATCACCACCCCACCACCACCATCACCCCACCCCACCCACTACCAGCATCATTACCACCATTATCACTGCCACCATCCCTACCATGACCACCACAATCACCACCATCATTACCACCATCACCACCTCCATTACCACCATCACCACCACCACCATCACCACCGCTACCTCCAGTACCTCCAACACCCCCAGCACCATCACTTCCTTTCCCTCAATTACTCCTCTAGTTCTTTGAAGGGAGTGTTGTCCATATGGGTTAAGTTAGACGGGAGCAAACAAAGTCTTGGGACACACAGACATCACTCAAGCTGGGACAGTCAAAGGACAGATGCGGCCGGGCGCGTGGCTCAAGCCTGTAATCCCAGCACTTTGGGAGGCCGAGACGGGTGGATCACGAGGTCAGGAGATCGAGACCATCCTGGCTAACACGGTGAAACCCCGTCTCTACTAAAAAATACAAAAAAAAAAAAAAACTAGACGGGCGAGGTGGCGGGCGCCTGTAGTCCCAGCTACTCAGGAGGCTGAGGCAGGAGAATGGCGTAAACCCAGGAGGCGGAGCTTGCAGTGAGCCGAGATCCGGCCACTGCACGCCAGCCTGGGCGGCAGAGCGAGACTCCGTCTCANTATGTGCCACATTTTCTTAATCCAGTCTATCATGAATGGATATTTGGGTTGGTTTCAAGTCTTTGGTATTGTAAGACTTTTTTTTTTTTTTTTTAATGAAAAAGCCATCCCCAGGCTGGATACTACAGCTCTGTTCCTGCCTCCCCCTTTCAGCTTCAGCTGTTTCTTTTGGGATTTGTCTCCTTCCTTCTAAATAACAACAGGCTTTACCCTGTTATTATTTGATTTTTCTGCTTTAGTTTTTATTGGCTTGACTTCTGGCTGTGAAGGATGAGGATGTAGATGTGTTAGACAGCATTGCCCTCCTCATTTCTTTTTTTAAATCCCTTCTTCCCACCTTCTCAATATATTCATATTTTTGTTAGATAAATGTTTACATTATTATGACTATTTAAATGTTATTCATAGTCATACCATATATTATACTATATTACATTTTATGTTATATTAAATTTCCTTGGAATAAATATCTCTTTTTCAATTTGCCTAAGCTTTGAGATGGAGTCTCGCCCTGTCGCCCAGGCTGGAGTGCAGTGTTGCGATCTCAGCTCACTGCCAGCTCCGCCTCCTGGGTTCCCGCCATTCTCCTGCCTCAGCCTCCCGAGTAGCTGGGACTACAGGCACCCGCCACCACACCTGGCTAATTTTTTGTATTTTTAGTAGAGACAGGGTTTCACTGTGGTCTCGATCTCCTGACCTTGTGATCCGCCCACCTCGGCCTCCCAAAGTGCTGGGATTACAGGCGTGAGCCCCCATGCCCGGTAATTTGCCTAAGCTTTCTATGTATTGATCATTAATTTGTTTCCTGATTCACCACTGGAAGTATACATCTCCCCAATATTTTAGAACCCTGGGTGTTCCATCAATTTCATCTTCATGAAGATGTGTCTCCTAGAGCCTTCTGTCCTGCTCTTGTCTGTTTTGGGTGCTGTCTGGGTCTCCTGCCCAGCTGTGATCCTGGAATCTCTCTTCACTATCATCCTGAAATTCCTTCTTTTTCCTGTGTTGCATTCATTGTTTTGTGGATCCAATGTCTTCTTCCTTCCTGTTTTTATTTTTCTCTTTGTTTTAGTGAAGCACATCCTCAAGTAGTTTCCTGGGAAGGGAGTTATCAGGGTTAAATTTTTTGAGACCATTTGTGTCAAAAAGATCTTTAGTTTACCCTCACTCTTGATTGATAGTTTGGCTGGGTATGGAATTCTAGCTTGGAAATCATTTGTCCTCAGCATTTGAAGGTACAGTTTCACTGTTTCTTGGCTTCTGGTGTTGCTTTTGAGAAGTTATGCCATATTGATTCTAGATCATTTCTTATTATCCTATTCCCACTCTCCTCCCTAGAAGCTTTTCAGTTCTTCTCTTTCTCTCCAGCAGGCTGAAATACCATGTGTTCAACTGATGCAGCTGTGACTTCATCCACTGGCTGGACACTAGCAGAAACTTCCAATGTGGGAGCTCATCTTGTTCAATTCTGGCCAAATTTCGTGTTTCATGATTTCTTCCCTCCATTTTCTCTCTTTCTGGAATGGCTCTTTTTCCTATGTATCCTGTTTTATTTTCCATCTCGTCTTTGTTGTTGTTGTTGTTGTTGTTGTTGCCGTTTTCTGAGAAATTTCTTTAACTTTGACCTCTAACTCCATTATTCAGAGTTTTAAAAAGTCTGCTGTATTTGGCTGGGCACAGAAACTCATGCCTGTAATCCCAGCACTTTGGGAGGCCAAGGTGGGTGGATTGCTTGAGTCCAGGAGTTCGAGACCAGCCTGGGCAACATGGTGAAACACTTTCTCTACAAAATATATAAAAATTAGCTGGATGTGGTGGCCTGTGCCTGTAGTTCCAGCTGGTAGGGAGGCTGAGGTGGGAGGATCACTTGAGCCTGGGAAGTCGAGGCTACAGTGAGCTGAGATCACACCATTGCATTCTAGCCTGGGCAACAGAGTGAGATCCTGTCTTAAAAACAACAGCAATCTTTTATATTTTTCATATCTTATAGCTCTCCACATTTTTTCAACAGTATCTTGTTCTTGTTTCAAGATGCAATCGTTTCTCTGATCTCTTTGAGCCTATTAGTCCTGGCTCCAGCAATGCTTCTATTTCTGTCATCAGCTCAGTTTCCTCAGTTCCTTTCTTCTTGTTTCTCTTGCCTCCATCTTTCAAGCCAAAGGCTTTTCTCAGATGTCTAGTAGTCCTTGGTCGTCATTCACATTTAAGAGTAAGTCACTGAGAAACTGACTGGAATATGTGTGTATGTGTGCGGATAGCCTGGGAGCTTGCCACTGGTAGGTCTCAGTATAGAGTAATTGGTGGAGAATAAGCTGTTTCATTGGGGGACAGTTATCTGTAGGACTTTTCTTGGGTAGGATCTTCCTCAGAAGGAATACCTCTAATTTCCTGTCTGGATTGTAAAAGCTACCAGCTTTCCGGAAGCTGAGTGTGGAAAGGGGGCAGAGAAGGTCAGTCTCAGCTACTCTGCTACTAATTGATTTCAGTTTATTGGCCCTGCTTGGTGTCTCAGGATTCAGAGTCCCTCCGGGGAAATTCTTCAGTATAAACATCTAGTTTCTCCTGGAGTAATCGTGTAGTGGTTGGGATCAGACCAGGAGGGGAGAGAGGAGCTATAGGGGCTTCTCTGCTTTTTTTTTCTTTTTTTTTTGAGATGGAGTCTCGCTCTGTCGCCCGGGCTGGAGTGCAGTGGCCAGATCTCAGCTCACTGCAAGCTTCGCCTCCCAGGTTCACGCCATTCTCCTGCCTCAGCCTCCGGAGTAGCTGGGACTACAGGTGCCCGCCACCTCGCCTGGCTAGTTTTTTGTATTTCTTAGTAGAGACGGGGTTTCACTGTGTTAGCCAGGATGGTCTCGATCTCCTCACCTCGTGATCCGCCCGTCTCGGCCTCCCAAAGTGCTGGGATTACAGGCTTGAGCCACCGTGCCCGGCCTTTTTT
>NW_016807094.1:530964-536350 GCF_001698545.2 Rhinopithecus bieti
GTCTCGATCTCCTGACCTCGTGATCCACCCGTCTCGGCCTCCCAAAGTGCTGGGATTACAGGCTTGAGCCACCGCGCCCGGCCAAAATTTTTAAAAAATTTTTAGTAGAGACAGAGTTTCACCATGTTGGCCAGGCTGGTCTCAAATTCCTGGCCTCAAACTCCTGGCCTCAAGTGATCTGCCTGCCTTGGCCTCCCAGAGTGCTGGGATTACAGGTGTGAGCCACTGCGTCCAGCCTGGGCATGGGTTCTATTTTAAAGAAGTTGTACCTGTGCCTTCAGAGTGCCTAACCCCCAGGAGCAGATACTTGGAAAGCTCAACATGAAAGGCCTCTCCCTGACAGATGCAGAAATTCAGGTTTACAGTAGTTAAAGGAAAAAAAAACTTTCTTGGGGTCTCACAGTCACTTAGCAAAACTCCAGGAGAGCACGAATCATGTATCTCTTGTTTATACTGTTATCTTGTAGAAACAAATCATGAGCCCCTTTTAAACAGAAGGACAATATTGTTCGGAAAGATGAGTTTTTCCCTTCAATAAGGGAACCAGAATTTCCATCTGGAAATGGCTTGCTGCCTGGATTTCTCAGACTAAGATTCAAGTCCCAAATCAGACTGCCTTTTGCTCTTGCCTGGTCTTTCCCACTTCCTAAGATCCTGGCACCCGAGCTGAGAAGGTTGAGTACTCCCAATGTTCCTTGAAACTTGTCTAATTTGAACGCACCTTCAGATTCCTTATACTTGACTTACTGTCAAAGTTTGGGAAATATTGTTTTAGATAATTGCATGAGGTGCAAAAACAATGACTAGAGTGAGAATTAATGGCAGCCCATAAAGGGCATCTGCTGATGTAAATGAATGAGTGGTATGCTTGTAAAGTTCTGCTTTCTTTGGGTCCATTGTTTCTGAGAGCTGTAACAAGCTCAGTGTCCCTCCTAGTGTATGAGATAAGCAATTTCTTATGCTTGTCTTCTCACTGCTGTAGCTTATTGTTTAAGACCTTCTGTCTGCTCCCCGAAGCACAAACAGTAATGAAACTTGTTTTGCTAGTCACCAACAGCCTCTAGATGGTACCCAGCCCGCAAGGGACACTCAGTAAAGACGTGTGGAGTCAGGCTGTGGAGGTTTGGTTTAGAAGTCTCTGCTCTTTCAGGGCTCCACAGAACTTTCTCAGAAGAGAATTTCTTGAGGGCAGGCTTCTCTGGATTCCATGTGCCTCCCATCGTGTTGGGGCAGGGCGGTCTCCATGGGTAGGCATTGACAAGCTGGCATGGACGTGAAAGCAAATATCTTCTTGAGCCCTGGAGGGATGGCGCCCCATCTACAGAACTGAGGCACGAGGCAGTGGAGCTCCTTAGCTGGCCCTTCCTCTGATGTGCTGTCTGCATCCTGGAATCCCCAGCAGTCCAAGACCCCCAAAGGGCTTTGAGCAGATCAGGAGGTGTTAAAACAATAGTGGCAACTATCCAGGAGACGCCATTTCTGACTTCACCCCTTGTTAATACACTTTTTAATGGCAAGGGTCCCTCCTTCTCCTACCACGATAGGATTGTTACACATAAAACACATGAGTTGGCCGGGTGTGGTGGCTCACGCCTGTAATCCCAGCACTTTGGGAGGCCGAGGAGGGAGGATCACCTGAGGTCAGGAGTTTGAGAGCAGTCTGGCCAACATGGTGAAACCCCATCTCTCTTTTTTTTTTTTTCAGAGTCCATGAGGCATTTTATTTGTAAATGTATGTATTACATTCCTAGAAAAAGAATCCCAGGATTTTCCCTCCTGTGTGTTTTCATCTTGCTTCTTCATGGTCCATGATGCCAGCTGAGGTTTTCAGTACAATGAAGCCAAACTGGCGGGATGGAAGCAGGTTATTCTGCCATTTTTCTAGATCTTTGAGTTGCACATCAAATCTGGGGCTGATCACTCCACTCTTGTTTAGCCTGCCTGTAAGGTTCACAACAATTTCCCCAGCTCTATGATCATCAATGATTTCAAATTCGCCAATGTAACCATGCTTCATCATCACAGTGAGAAACCGGACGATGACTTTGGAGCACGGCCTAATAAGCACCTGGCGTTTGCCTCTCTTTTTGGCATTGTTGATGCTCTTGGGAGCATCAGCCAGGACATTCATGCGCTCCATTGTGGTGGCGCGGAAAGATGGCAGAAAGGGCGTGAAACCCCATCTCTACCAAAAAATACAAAATTAGCTAGGTGTGATGGCGCGTGCCTGTAGCCCCGCTACTTGGGTGGCTGAGGTGGGAGAATCGCTTGAATCCAGGAGGTGGAGGTTGCAGTGAGCCGAGAGTGCACCATCGCACTGCAGCCTGGGTGACAGAGTGAGACCCTGTCTCAAACAACAACAACAACAACAAAAAATCTCATATGTCTCTAGCTTTCATCTACCACATGAATAGTGTGATGAAATAAAAGGAAATATAGAAAATGAAAACATTCATCCATTGTTCTGTCACCAGAGCTTTTATTCTTCCAGGTTCTTTTCTGGCTTTGTTATATGTGATTGTACAGCAAAGATGATTTTCAGATTATTTAAGGGGCTTCACTTAATGTTAAATTAATAGAAAGACCAGTATAAAAGGCATATGTGCAAAGATATTTGCTGCTGTTTATTTGTAGTGACAGAAGATGGAAAACACATTTTAAAATTGATAGTGGACAGGTGGAATAAATAATGGTCCACTCCTACCCTGGAGTATTAAGCAGCCATTATAGTCAATAAATTGGAGCTATTTATTGGATGGCAAGGAGGGATTCCTTCAGGGATTGGCGAGAGAGAAATGTGGAATTCAGAAACGTACATGTAGGATATTGATTTCACCTGTGTGAAATAAACAGCCAATCCTTCATCTCTCATTTATGTAAATGCATGTACATGTGTCTGTGAGATTATATAAGCACCAACAATATGAAAAGATACATACGGAGTTATTAACATAGATTACCGTGGGGTGGGGCTGAAGCCTGATGTGGGTGGCAGTGGTTGAGGGGAAAAGAGGAGCCAAGAAAACAGGAAAGGAACAAAAGAACGCAGACATTTTAATACATATGCATAAAATTGTGTGTGTGTGTATATGAATAAAGAAACTAAACAACAATTTAAGAACCAAAGAATCAATTAATTTGTTGAATACCACATCTACTTCCTAATTAGAAAGAGATTGCATGCACTAATATTCTGGCCTGTCAATTTTATGTGATCATAAAATAGATTTTAAATTTACTTTATGCTTAGATAATAATACAGCTATACAAATTAAAACTGACAACCAAAAGAAAACATTTTAAAAAAAGGTTAGATCACAGTCCTTTGCAGCGGGTCGTGTCAAATAGCTTGGGGAGGGCAGAAATTAATCTGAGGCTGAACTTCCAGCGTGAACTTGGAGGGATCCTCCACCCGCCCCTGGTCTCTGTGACTTTCAGTTTCTTCGTCCGTACATTTAGGGGTATCAGTATTTACCTGAAGGAGTTTGAGGAATAAAGGAGACAAAGGGTGGATAAAACACACAGTACGTACCCCAAAACATTGTTTTGTTCCTTCCCTCTCTTGTGACAATTTTAATGTTGCCCAACCTGGTATTGCCTGATTCGATTCTGGCAGCAAGGCTGCAGACAGGCAGCTGTGTTCTGCTTCCTAAAGCTGAGCTGGAGAAAACGCCTCCTCCCTTCCTGCTCCCTGCAAGGCCTCCTCGCTGTCTCCGCACACCTGACTCATCCCATTTTACAGGTGAGGAAATTGAGGCTCAGGGAGTCTGAGCGACTTACTCAAGGATGCATGACTAGTAGGTGGGGTGTCCGAATGCCCCGCACCCCAACCCTGTGCCGCCTCTGCATAGATCTTCCCTGGTGAGCAGATCCCTGGTCTCGTTGGACTTGATCAGGCTTGCAGAGAAGGTGGGTGCTAGCAGTAGGTCAGTGAATTCAGTCCAAGTCCACTTACAGGCTGCTCTGGGCCAGGCATTGTTCTGGGAAGGTGGGGCAGGGTGGGGATACAGTGATAAGTCAGGAGGCACCTTGGCCTTAAATAAGACACTTACTTACAGCACCTACACAGGCAATGGTGCTTTTGTCCTCCTTCTCCTAGAGGTGCCTTTGGTGTGTGAGGGGATGGGCAGTGCCCCTGCTGGCTGAGCTCTTTCTCAATGGCTGGGCCTTGGCTGATGCTTCCTCTCTCCCTCCGTCTCTTCTATGTAAGGGAGTGGGGACTGAGCTGTGAACCTACAGAGGCTTAAACAGTGACTGGTGTTTGCCCTATCTGCCCACATGGCCACAAGAATTGCAGCCTTAGTGAGTTCTCTACAGTGAGAATAACCACCCCCCACCCACCGCCAGGAGCAGATCTGCCTGGGCTTGAACCCAGTCCCATTTCCTCCCTGCCTTAATGTTGTTCTGAGGATTAGAAGACATGATGAAGTTAAGATCTGGCCCCTGGTAAATCTTCAATACAAGTTAACCTTTGGTGGAATGAGACTGTAAGAGGGTATGTTTTACCTCTAAGCTAGCTCAAGGGGATGACTGCTAAACTGGTTCTGTTCTGTTCTACAGAACAAGAGACTTGACTCAGGGGTTTCATTGTCATACTTACCTTCTCTAACACCACCAGCACCACCATCACCACCCTCATCATCACCACTCCCACCATCATGACCACCACCACCATTACCACCATAATCATCACTATCATTACCACCACCACCAGGACCACCAATACCCCCCCCACCACCACCACCATCACCACCACCAACATCCCCACCATCACCATCACCACCACCACAACCACTACCATCACCACCATAATCACTGCCATCATTACCATCATCACCACCACCCCTACCAACACTACCACCACCACCATCATCACCACCATTACCACTACCACCATCCCTACCATCACCACCACAGTCACCACCACCACCACCAATGCCATAATTACCACCATCACCACTGCCACCACCACCACGACCACCATCACCATCATTCTCACTGCCACCATCCCTACCATCACCACCACAATCACCACCACCACCAATAATGCCATAATTACCATAATTACCACCACCACCACTGCCACCACCACCACCAACACCCCCACCACCGAAATCACCACCCTCACCACCACCCTCACCATCCTTGCCACCATTAACACTACCACCATCACCACCACCACCACCACCATCACCACCACCATCCCTACCATCACCACCACAATCACCACCACTAAACCAATACCCCCACCACCATCACCCCCACCATTACCACCACCACCACCAACACCCCCACCACCGAAATCACCACCCTCACCACCACCCTCACCATCCTTGCCACCATTAACACTACCACCATCACCACCCCCACCACCACCATCACCCCC
>NW_016807094.1:536608-559962 GCF_001698545.2 Rhinopithecus bieti
AAAAAAAAAAAAAACTAGACGGGCGAGGTGGCGGGCGCCTGTAGTCCCAGCTACTCAGGAGGCTGAGGCAGGAGAATGGCGTAAACCCAGGAGGCGGAGCTTGCAGTGAGCCGAGATCCGGCCACTGCACGCCAGCCTGGGCGGCAGAGCGAGACTCCGTCTCAAAAAAAAAAAAAAAAAAAAAGGACAGATGCACACTGAGTGCTGCAGTAGAAGAGTCCTTACTAGATGCTGACAGAGGGAACAACCAACAGAACACTGATGAGATAATTGAGATAATGAGGTAGCACAGACTTGGATCCCCCCATGGGGCTCCCTGGGAGGCAGATGGTGCCTGGTCTGCCTTGTGAAGGCTGGACAGCCTCTGAGTGCTGCCTCTGCTCCTGTCACTTAGGCTGTCTCCCTGACCGTGGGGGCCCACCAACTCTTCTTTCCGTTCCCTCACCAATATCCTCCCCCAATCTGGTTTTCCCTCTTTCACTTTGTTTTATCCAGAAGCAGAGTTGCTTTGCTTTCCCTTTGTCCCTCCTAGTCTCTTGCTTATGGCCTAAACCTCGAGGCTCATTGGCACACTGGAGCTGGCTCATGCTGACTCTTGAGGGCCAGATATTAAAATTTCAGGAATTTTGCAAGGTGATTGTTAAATATGGCTCTCATCAACGATTAAATTATATGAACTTAAAATTAAGTGAATTATATTGAGAACAAAGGTAATGCATACTGAAAACTCATTCTTTTCAAATTATTTTACTACATTGTACTAATATGTGTGCTCTTGATGTTACTTATGACCATTTTATCTATATAGGGGACATAGTATAAGGCAGTGAGCGACTGCACGTCTCTTCCCAACCCTGTGTTAAGTGACTCCCTGTTGGTTGCTTGAAATTGGCCACAGTGGGGGTATTTATAACACCAAAAAAAAAAAAAAACATTATAAATTGGGGCTTGATTTATTGTTTTATTGATTATTATTATTATTTTTTAAGATGGGGTCTCCCTGTAGCACCCAGGCTGGAGTGCAGTGCTGTGGTCATGGCTCACTGCAGCTTTGACTTGCTGGGGCTCAAGCAATCCTGCCACCTCAGTCTTGCAAGCTGTTGGGACTACTGGTGCATGCCATCATGCCTGGCTAATTATTTAATTTAATTTTTTTTTTTTTGTAGAGATGGCATTTCATTATGTTGCCCAGGCTTGTCTTGAACTCCTGGGCTCAAGTGATCCTCCTGCCTCAGCCTCCCAAAGCCCTGGAATTACAGGTGTGAGCCACCATGCCCAGTCTCTTTTAGAAGCTAATTCAAGCTGAGTTTCTGTTGCTTGCAACCAAAATGTGCCCATCAATATATCCTGTTACCTAATTCTTGATTTATTTTTATTCTATCCTTGCTGGATATTTTTAGTTTTATTATAAATGTGTCTTTTATCACAAGCTGTCCATACCCTCTTTTGGAACTGGGAGACAGAAATGGTCATTTTTTTGCAGATATTGCACTGACAGCCAGGATGGCCTCATTGGAACCTGAGAGGCTGGTTCCCCATTCCACAGAATGTGGGCCTTGCTGGAAGCTCCCAGGCCTTCTCCCCTCACACCTAAACCATTCACTGACTCTTCCTCATCAGTTTCCAGGCCTGCCCTGTTCCCACAGCCTCCACCCTGACCAGGGCCTTGCAGACTCATCAGCCCATCACCTGGCCGGCTGACCTCAGCAGTTCCTGGCTCCTGCAACAGGAGCTCCAGTAACATCCTGGACTCTTCATTGTTCTCTGCCTCAAGGTCTTTGGCTGAACCTTGACACCTGTTCTCCATTTGTACCCCACACCCCCTTTGGTCCAACTCCAGGGCTTAATTTAAGTGAACTTTTAATAAACATTTCCTCTGTGCCAAGCACCATGCTGGCCACCTGCCCTGACTTACCCACTCCTCTCAATTATCCTGCCAGGCTGAACTGGTGCTACTCCCATTTGAGAGAAAACCAAAGCTTGGACGGCTGCAATGACCTGTCCAAGGTCACATGGCTTGTCAGTGATGGAGCCAAGACCTGAAAGCTGGTCTTTCTGATCGGGGAGGCCCTGCTTCTTCCTTGATCCCATGTGGTATCACATCTGGGGGAGGGAGGTGGGGTGCAAGATGCTGAATCTGTTCCCACACATCTGACTGTGGGAAATGACTCTTTCTACCCACGAGGCTAGGACTACCTGGCGACCCCTTCCCTTCCTCTTTCCCTTTCCCTCTGTCCTGCCGGCCAGAGCTCAGGACTCCTGACACAGGCATTCCACCTCCCAGGTGCTGACTCTCCCCGCGACTCACCACTGTATGCTGGAGTTCCCACAGCCACGCCCTCTCCCCACTCTACCCTCCAGGGTTCTTCCTTCTTTCAAAACCTGAGTCAAAGCGCACCCTTTCCAAGAAACCTTCTGTGTGCTAATCCACCCCACCTTGTGGCTCCTGTGCTCCCAGCTCCCTTCAGCCTATGGCACAGAGAAAACTCTGGGCTCTGCAACCCTCCTCCATCAGACTGGACAGCCCACGGGCAAGGGTTGTGTCTCCCGCATCAGACCAGAGTAACACTGAGGACTGACTATGTGAAAAACACTTTGTGGTCCCCTAAGGCACTATAGAAAGGTATAATCAAGGGTGGGGGCACAGATCACAGAGGCAGTGGGAAGGCTGAGAAATGGGGAGAAAGCCAGGTGACCTGAGCTGATGGGGTGGGACTTCCTGGGAGAGGAGAGGTCTGAGCCAACAACATCCCTTACCTGGATATGGCAAATTCTCCCTGCTTGTCCCCTACACCATGGCAAAGTATGTTCTGCATGGACACCAGGGTGGCCTTTGTGAAACATCCGACAGCATCACTCACCAGCTTAGGACCCTTCAGTGGCTCCAGTGTCGTCAGGATAAAGTCTGAGCTTCCCAGCACCTTTATTACCACCTGGCCTAAGGCTCTCAGTTTCATCAGGCAGGCCCAGCCTTGGCTGTGAACACCAGCAATACATAACTGCTTGCAGTTTCCATCAGACCAGTCTTTCACACGTCTGCACTTCGCCCGGGTGCTTCCTTGGGCAAATAGGACGTCCATCCTCACTTCCACTGCTTGCTCAGCATGTACTCATCTTCAAGGTTCAGATCAGTTAAGAGCTCCTCTAGGATGCTGGCCCCTGCTGTCCCCAGCTGGGCTGGTTGTCCTTTCTCAATGCTCCACCATCCTTCACCCACCTGCCCACCCACCATCCACCCACCTCCTGTTCATCCCTCTATCCTTTCATCCATTATTATTTCTTCCTTCCATTCATCCATTCATCTACTTCCCTGCCTGACCACACCCCACCCGTTCATCCCTCCACTTTCTCTCCTTCTTCCCTTCCTTCCACTCATCTATCCATCTGTCCACCTGTCATCCATCCATCCATCCATCCACCCACCCGTCCGTCTATATATCCATCCATCCATCCATCCATCCATCCATCCATCCATCCATCCCCCTTCTACATTCCCATACCCTCTTCCCTTTCCCCTCTTCCTGCTCTCCCTCCTCCCTCCCTCTCCCTATCCTCCTTCTCTCCTCCCTCCTCTTACTCTCCCTCCCCGCTCCCTCCGTCCTTCCTTTCTTCATTGAGCACCTACTTTGTGCCACATAGTCTGCAGGAATCTGCATAAACCATATGTGGAACTGAGGCTTGGCCTTAAAGAACGTGAGGGGTTTGGGTAGGAAGAGAGGACATATGTGGAGATTCAGGCAGAGATTGGAAATGGATGGAGATGTGGGGACCAGCAAGGGGACAGGACTGTTGGGGAGGGGACCCAGTTTACAGTGGGGCCTCATGAGTGATGGGCTGGAGCATTTAAGATGCATTTTGTCTGAACTGAGAGCTAGCAGCAGGGCTGTAAACTAATCTATTCCTTGCCTTTGGCCACCTGACTGTCTGCATTTTTAACAACCTGAACATGATTCTGGGATGCAGGCACAGCCCTTTTCACCCCAGGCATATTCTTAGGCTGCCTAGCTCAGAACCCCAGGGGATACTTCTGCTGTGTGACCTTGAACATGTTCCTTCCCTGGCTGGGACTCACATTTTCTATCTGTAAAGTTAAGAGCCTGGTCTAGAGGCTCTTTTTGGCTCTGACCTCTGGGGAGTTTCTAGCAAGAGGGGACGTGTCATGAAAAAGTGAGGCCTGCAGCCAGCTGAGCTGAGGTGGAACCCTGAATGAGCAGCTGGCTTGCTGTGGGCCTTGGGGGAACTCCTCCACCTCTGAGCTTTCTTCTTCTATAATATGGGCTGGCCGAGCTCTGTTGTCAGCCTTGTGGCACAGCTCGGGGGCTCAGACAAGGGCACAGACACTGAAACGCTGGCTCAGCCCATCTCTGGTGTCAGCCCAGATGGGCAGGCTGGCCTGGGAAATCAGCAGGCGGCATAGCTGTCTGGGGAAAAGGGTACCCCAGGGCCTCAGGAAGTGTTCTAGGCTCCTGCTCTCTGGGGGAAAGGGGATCCTGGGGCCTCAGGAGGTGCTCTAGCCTCCTGCTCCCTTGTGCTGCAATCCTGCCTTCTAGCCAACTCATGGCCTCCCTGCAAGCCCTGCCCTTCTGGAAGCAGAGGCTGCTCCCTCCCCAGCCCACTGTCTCAGCCCACTCTGACAGCCCTGAGCTCTAGGAGTTTTACCCACTCTCCACACAGTTTTCTGAGGCTTGGCGGGGAGAGGGATGGGCAAGGTGAAGGGGGTGGGGCTCTTGGGGGGGTGCCTCGCCCTGCCCGCTTCACCTGTTTGGATTGGCACGGGGCTCCCCCATGCAGGGTGGTACAGGGAGACTCACTAACCACAAGAGGCCCTGCCCTAGGCTCCTCCTTTACCCCACTCCTTCTGGGGCAGTCTGGAGGGAGGGTCAGGTAATGCTGCTCACACAAAGCCTGCCTAGAAGTCCAGAGGTTGGGGGTACTCCAGGGGAGGGTGCAGAGGGGCCGAGAGGAGAGGAAGGGGCGCAGGACTCTGCCAGGAGGAAAAGAGAAGCTCGGCCCCGGGCAGGTTCTGGGGGCCTGGGAATCACAAGGGGGGCTCCAACTTGTTACTTGATTCTGGGCCTTTCTGGACTCAAGACTTCCCATCTGCCACATGAGAGGAGCCAGATTCCACATTTCTTTCCCCAGGGCTGGCGGGGGCCTAGCAAGGCTCTAGACAATCGTGAGAGAAGTATGTGCTATTTCTCCAAGATAAGACATTGTGAAGGGAAGCCGGCATGGGAGTGTCTCAGGGAAGGGGTCCCCAACTCCTGGGCCACAGACTCTACCAGCTGTGGCCTGTTAGGACCCAGGCCACACAGCAGGAGGTGAGCTGCTGGTGAGTGAGCATTGCCTGCTGAGCTCCACCTCCTGTCGCCTGAGCTCCGCCTCCTGTCAGGTCAGCAGTGGCATTAGATTCTCATAGGAGCATAAACCCTCTCTTGAACTGTGCACGCGAGGGATCTAGGATGTGTGCTCCTCATGGGAATCTAACTAATGTCTGCTGATCTGAGGAGGAACAGTTTCATCCCGAAACCCTCCCCACCCCCAGCCCCCTAGGTCCATAGAGAAAGGGTCTTCCATGAAACTGGTCCCTGGTGCCAAAAGGTTGGGGACTGCTGTCTTGGGGCACAGAGAGGGTCTGAGGAGGCCTAGTCTGGCTTTGGGGCTGGACAAGAGAGTAGGAAAGAGTTCTTTCTCTGGGCTTGGGTCTCCCAAAGTCTCTCCTGAAAGCCACAGTCCCTCAAGGAGTTCCTTCAAATGAGGCTCTTAAACTCAGGTTGACGTGAGCTCGTTCCCTCCACTGATGGAGGCAAAGTTCAGTGGGTCAGATTTTAAGGAGAAACGGAATTTTTGCATAGCCTCTAAGTACCTTCCTCAAGGTATTTATTAATTTCAATGGGAGAAACAGAAACGTGACAGTAGAGAAATCCAGCAGCTCCACCTAAGCCAAGTGAACAAGGCTGACGGTGCCAGCGGTAAGACACACGACATATCTGTCCAACGTGCCTGACGGGATGCAACCTCATTTCTGTGGTTTTCTTGCCAAAGTGCATAACCTCAATGTGATCATGAGGAAACATCAGAAAAACCCAAACTGAGGGATATTCTGCAAAATAATTGATCACCCTAGTACTCTTCAAAAGTGACAAGGTCATGAAAGACAAGAAAAGACTGAGGAGCTGTCATGGATAGGAGGAGACTAAGGAGAAGTGAAAGCTAAATGCAATGTGGAGACTGAAATTGGACCCTGCCCCAGAAATGGAACATTTGTGGAAAAACTGGTGGAAGTTCCAATAAAGCCTGTAGTTCATTAATAGTGCGTGGTGGCTCAGGCCTGTAATCCCAGCACTTTGGGAGGCTGAGGTGGGTGGATCACCTGAGGTCAGGAGTTCGGGGTCAGCCAGGCCAACATGGCAAACCCCGTCTCTACTAAAAATACAAAAAATTAGCTGGGCTTCATGGTGAGTGCCTGTAGTCCTAGCTACTCAGGAGGCTGAGGCAGGAGAATCACTTGAACCTGGGAGGTGGAGGTTGTAGTGAGCCGAGACTGCACCATTGTACTCCAGCCTGGGCAACAAGAGCAAAACTCCATCTCAGAAAAAAAAAAAAACAGTATTGTGTCAATGTTAATATATTGGTTTCAGAAATCGTATGATTCTTATGTGGTATGTTCACATTAGGGGAAGCTGGGTGAAGGGTACACAGGATACACGGGAACTCTCGGTACTATTTTGTAACTTTTTCTTAAAGGCTAACATTATTTCATTATTTATTAATTTTTTTTTTTGGAGACAGAGTCTTGCTCTGTTGCCCAGGCTGGAGTGCAGTGGTGCGATCTCGGCTCACTGCAACCTCCGCCTCCTGGGTTCAATCAATTCTCCTGCCTCAGTTTCCCAAGTAGCTGGGTTTACAGGCACTTGCCATGACACTCAGCTAACTTTTTATATATTTTAGTAGAGATGTGGTTTCGTCATGTTGGCCAGGCTGGTCTCAAACTCCTGGCCTCAAGTGATCCACCCATTTCAGCCTCCCAAAGTGCTGGGATTACAGCTATGAGCCACTGTATTCAGCCAAGTGTAACATTATTTCAAAATAAAAATTAAAAAAAAAAAAGAAGCTGGGTATGGCATTACATGCCTGTAATGCCAGCAGTTTGGGAGGCTGAGGTGGGAGAATCCTTTGAGCCCAAGAGTTTGAGACCAGCCTGGGCAACATGGTGAGACCTCGTCTCTACAAAAAAGTGAAAACTAGCTGGGCATGATGGCAGTCCTGGCTACTTGGGAAGCTGAGGTGGGAGGATCCCTTGGGTCCAGGAGATTGAGGCTGCAGTCAGCTGTGATTCTAGCACTGCACTCCACTCTGGGCGACAGAGGGAGACCCTGTGTCAAAAAAAAAAAAAAAAAAAAAGTGGATGATGTCAAGTACAGACCCAAGACCTGAGAATTCCGTGGCTCCCTGCCATCCAATCCCTGGCAACTTGATGTGTCACGCTAAAGGCTGTTCCCAGAAGCCTTCCAGATTGGACCGCCCCCACATCTCATCTCAGCCATCTCCCCACCAGTTTTTACTATTGCTTTGTGAGGTGACGAGCACCCAGTCTGTTCTGTGGTATAGTGGGTCAAATAGGGTTCCCCCAAATCAGGTCCACTGGGGACCTCAGAATATGCCCTTATTTGGAAATAGGGGATTTGCAGATGTAAGTAAGGTAAGGTTTGAGATGAGATCCTACTGGAATAGAGAGATTGCTAAATCCAATGAGTGTCCAACAAGAGACTGGAAAGGACAGAGACGAAGGCTGCATGAATATGAAGGCAGAGATAGGGCGATGCTGCCACAAGCCGAGAACTCAGGGAGGCACCAGAAGCTGAAAGAGGCAAGGAAGGGCTCTTCCCCAGAGCCTTCAGAGGGAGTGTGGCCCTGCCAACACCTTGAGTCAGGGCTTACGGTTTCCAGAGAGAATACATTTCTGTTGCTTTTTTCTTTTCTTTTCTTTTTTTTTTTTTTTGAGATAGAGTTTTGTTCTGTTGCCCATGCTGGAGTGCAGTGGTACAATCTCGGCTCACTGCAACCTCTGCCTCCCTGATTCAAGTGATTCTTCTGCCTCAGTCTCTCGAGTAGCTGGGACTACAGGTGCCCACCACCACACCTGGCTAGTTTTTGTATTTTTAGTAGAGACGGCGTTTCACCATATTGGCCAGGCTGGTCTCGAACTCCTGACCTCAGGTGATCCACCTGCCTTGGCCTCCCAAAGTGCTGGGATTATAGGCGTCAGCCACCATGCCCAGCTAGTTGTTTTAAGCCATCAGATTTGTGGTAATTTGTTATGGCAGCCCTAGGAAACCAATCTCTCTTGTCTGTGCTTTTCTTCTGTTTGTTTGTATGTTAAGTAATGTTGATGTGCATTCCTGCTTCTCTTTGATGCTGGGACCTTCCTACAGGCCGGGATTGTCTCTTCCACTAGGCCGTGCACTCCAAGGGCAGGGGCTGTCCTGAGGTCTCCTCCTTCCTTAGGATGGCATCTCCTGGTGCCCAGCAGAGTCCTCAGCACACAGTGTGGGCTCTGTGGGGGCTGCCTGGCCCTGCCTGCTTCACCTGTTTGGATTGGCACACGGCTCCCCCATGCAGGGTGGTGCAGGGAGACTCACTAACCACAAGAGGTCCTGCCCGGGGCTCCTCCTTTATCCCCCTCCTTTTGGGGCAGGCTGGAGGGAGGGTCAGGTAATGGTGCTCACACAAAGTCTGCTTAGAAGTCCAGAGGTGGGGCGTACTCCGGGCCTCAGCAGTCAAGACTGGCAACCCCTTAACCCCTGATGCCCCAGAAAATGCCCTCCCTTAAAATGTCTGAGTACCATGCTTCTTCGGCATCAGGGAGGGGACGGGAGTGTGGTGTCCTCTAAGTCTGCTCCCTGCTTGGCCGGGCCGTTTGCAGTTCCTTGGTCACTGAGTCCTTGTCTTCAGGGGAAGAGAGGTTAGCCTCAGGCTCCAGGTTGGGCCACGGTTCTAAGGCCGGGTGTGGGGGATCAGGCTTATATTCCATGCTAAGGTTCTGGAGTTGGTGCGTGGGGTTCGGGTGGGGCTGCAGAAGTGCCTTTTCAGATTATGTGCATGGCTGATCTGTCATTGTTTCCCTGCCATCTTTATCTTTTGGATTCCCCTCGGAGGAGGGGGAGGAAGGAGCTTCTTTTGGGTTCCATTGAATCAAATGAAAGGGAAAGTAGAGCTGTTCCTATGTCCTGGGATGCGCAGCTTCTATTCCTGATCCCTGCAGAAGAAAAAGACCGGGTGGTGGTGGTGGTTCGGGTGGCGGGGCACAGAGGCACAGAGGAAGCTGGTATTGGGCTGTGCACCCCATTCCCGCTCCCAGATCCCTCTGGACACAGCATTTTTCTCCAGTGAGCACAGCCTCCCCTTGCCCCACAGCCAACAGCAACATGCCTCCCAACAAAAGCATCTGTCCCTCAGCCAAAATCCCTGTTGCCTCTCTCTGGGGAAATTGTAGGGCTGGGCCAGGGTGGGGGGACCATTCTCTGCAGGGAGATTAGGAGTGTTTGTCAGGGGCGGGTGGAGCGGGGTGGGGCCCTGGCTTACTCACATCCTCGAGAGTCCTTTGCTGGCAGATTTGGGGAGCCCACAGCTCAGGTGTCTGTCTCAGCACTGTCTTCCAAGCTCCTAGGCCACAGTAGTGGGGGGCTCCCCTCCTGGCTTCTGCTTTGGTGACAGTCAAGGTGGGGGTGGGGGTGAGAGAGGGTCCTGCTTCTCTTCTAGGAGCAGTTGATCCCAGGAAAAGCATTGGAGCCTCCAGCAGGGACTGTTGGGGCCTGTCTGAGGAGATAGGATGCGTCAGGCAGCCCCAGACACGACCACATTCCTCCCAACATGCCTGCCGGGGTCTGTGCAGCTGAGGGGCTGACGGGAGGGTGGGGTGGGGGCCAGAAGGGTTTGCTTTGGGAGGTTGTCTGGGAGATTGCTGAAGTTTTGATATACACACCTCCAAAGCAGGACCAAGTGGACTCCTAGAAATGTCCCCTGACCCTTGGGGCTTCAGGAGTCAGGGACCCTCGTGTCCACTTCAGCCTTGCCCTTGGCACAGCCCGGCTCCACTCCAGCCTCTACTCCTCCCCAGAACATCTCCTGGGCCAGTTCCACAAGGGGCTCAAACGAGGGCTCCTGAGCCAGACTTCTGCCCACACTAGGGATGTTCTGGGTGTCTGAGAAGATATCTGGGGCTGGAAGAAAAAAAGGCCCCCCAGGCTTGTTCCTGGATGCAGTTCCATCCACTTTGGGGCTAAGCCTGGGCTACAACGACACCAACCAGGCTTCTCGTCATACTCGGTTTACAAAACCCTTCCACACATGCTGTCGCATTGGCTTCTCAGAGCTGACTGCAGTAGGCAGAGTAGATGCTATGACTCCCACTTTGCAGGTGAGAACACTGAGGGTCTGAGAAGTGTCAAGCCCTGGGTCACAGAGGTGTAAATGGCAGAGCCAGGACCCACCTGACTCCAGGCTGTTTCCTGGCCTCCATGAGGCCACCTGCCCTATGCTGTGGGCCCATCCGCTGGTGTGTGGTGGATGTGAGATCCTCACCATAGGGAGGATATTAGCGTCTGTGCGCAGGGCTGGGGAGAGCTGTCTGGATTTCTCTTTGATGGGGGTGTTGGGGTGGGAATCATGATACCCGTGACTGGCTGGGTGTATTTCAGGGATGGGGCAGGCTTCTCAGCACAGCACGGCAGGTCAGGCCTGGGAGGGACCCCCAGACCTCCTTGTCACTAATAGAAGGTCACAGTGAGGGAGGCCTGTCTGTGCCCAAGGTGACCTTGCCATACTGGTACCCTCCAGCCGGGTGTCCGTCCCCTGCAGCGGCGGGCTTCCTCTAAGTGGACGTTACAGGCCCATCCAGTTCATGGAGAGCCAGCAGGTCACCAGGTTTAAGGTGCAGAGGCCCTGCTCTCTGTCACCCTGGCTGAGCCCAGTGTGCGGGTTCCTGAGGGCTGGGACTCCCAGGGCCCGATGGGAAAGTGTAGCCTGCAGGCCCACACCTCCCCCTGTGAATCACGCCTGGCGGGAGAAGAAAGCCCAAAACACCCCAAACAATGAGTTTCCAGTAAAATATGACAGACATGATGAGGCGGAGGAGAGGAGGGACCTGGCTGGGAGTTGGCGCTAGCCTGTGGGTGATGAAAGCCAAGGGGAATGGAAAGTGCCAGGCCCGCCCCCTACCCATGGGTATAAAGCACTCGCATCCCTTTCCAATTTACCCGAGCACCTTCTCTCCACTCAGCAGCTGCTCGCTCGCTCACTTCCCTCCTCCGCACCATGACCACCTGCAGCCGCCAGTTCACCTCCTCCAGCTCCATGAAGGGCTCCTTCGGGGGCGGCATCGGGGGCGGCTCCAGCCGCATCTCCTCCGTCCTGGCCGGAGGGTCCTGCCGCGCCCCCAGCACCTATGGTGGAGGCCTGTCTGTCTCCTCCTCCCGCTTCTCCTCTGGGGGAGCCTACGGGCTGGGGGGCGGCTATGGCGGTGGCTTCAGCAGCAGCAGCAGCTTTGGTAGTGGCTTCGGGGGAGGATATGGTGGTGGCCTTGGTGCTGGCTTGGGTGGTGGCTTGGGTGGTGGCTTTGCTGGTGGTGATGGGCTTCTGGTGGGCAGTGAGAAGGTGACCATGCAGAACCTCAACGACCGCCTGGCCTCCTACCTGGACAAGGTGCGTGCTCTGGAGGAGGCCAACGCCGACCTGGAGGTGAAGATCCGCGACTGGTACCAGAGGCAGCGGCCCGCTGAGATCAAAGACTACAGTCCCTACTTCAAGACCATCGAGGACCTGAGGAACAAGGTGGGTGAATGGGCAGCAGAGGTGCCATTCCAGCTAGCTCCTTCTGGGAACAATAGACGTCCCAGGCCACTGACACCTTAAGATTTCTCTATAGGACAGAGTCCACCCCAGATTCCTTCTTTCGAGGTCTTGGATGCCCTAAAAGCTGATCAGTGAGAAGATGCTCTCCCTTCCCCAGCCTCCTCATCCCCTTCCGATCTCAAATCCTCAGACCATGTGAGATCAGTGATTCCTGTCCTTACATTTTACAGAGGAAGCAGTTGAAGCTTCGAGAGGTGCTGTGACCAGCTGTAGGTCACATAGCAAATTAATGCCAGAGCCAAGGCTGGGGCCCTTGTGCCCTACCTTCCAGCACAGGAGGCAGCTACTTGTTCTCCAGCACGGGGGAGGAGTGAGGCTCTAACGGGACCAGGCAAGACATCCAAACCGCTCATTAGCTCACTAGTCTGGGTTGTGGCTGCCGCCGCCCATAAGCCTTGGTAGAGGCTGGTCCCTCCCTACAGCCAGGCGGGCATGGAGAGCCTGCAGAGACAATCAGTGTGGCCCCTTGATGTGCCCTGCACAGAGGGAGACTGGCAGGCTTGTGCCCTCTGACTCCGGCCCCCTGCTCCCACATCACCTGGGAGCCCTCCCAGCAGGAGTCTGCTGGGCTCTAATGCCTTGCATGGATTAGGGAAATTCAGTGATGAGGTAGGGAACTCCAACCAGACTCAGGGCCAATATATCTTCTTATTTTTCCTCTGAGTCCTCTTTTCTAATCCCCTGTATCAGTTGGGTTTTACCTCTTAAGAAAGTTCCATTTGAAGTCCCATGGCCTGTAAGCTTGAAAAGGAATGTGCACATCTGCAGAGGACTGGCAGGGCTGGCTGATGCAGAGAGAAGAGAGGCCAGCTCAGGAAGGAGGGCTAGGGAGCCTCAGATTATTCTCCTCACCTGGAGGCGGGGACCTTGAAACCCCAAGACCCATCAGATTTTGCAGCAAGTCAGTGGCAGAATCGGGGCCAGAACTCCTGGGCTTTTGATTCTAAGCCCTGGGCTACATCTACCCTGTCTGGTGACCAGGAGTTAGCAAAGTCTTAGGACAGGCTTGGGGCATCTGGGGTTTTCCTCTAGGCTGTTGTGGTCAAGTTTTGTGGAGGAAGAGGGGAATTCAGGCAAGAACATGAGGCAAGAGCTTAACGTAGGTTACAGTGAAGTCCAGCTTGTGAAGTCCATTTGACAAATTACTTGTGCCCTTTCCAACCTGCAGATTCTCACAGCCACAGTGGACAATGCCAACGTCCTTCTGCAGATTGACAATGCCCGCCTGGCCGCGGATGACTTCCGCACCAAGTGAGTTTGCAATGGTGGGCCAGAACACCCAGTGTCCCCAAAGTAGGGCATTTTTGGAGCAGTGTTTCCCAAATAGAACTAGCCAGTGCCAGGATAGCTGCATGAAAACTCCCTGTGGTGCTTATAAAAGAATAAGACTCTTGGGCCCCACCCTTGGAGTTCTGATTCAGCTATTTATAGCAGGTTACCTGGGTGATTCTGGTCCATAGCCAGGTTTCAGAACCGCTGCTTTAGGGAGAGGCACTTTCCACTCCCCCAACTGCCCTTGAAGTATAGGAAGGAATCATAGTTGGAGGACTTACGCATTATTTGTTGGCTGAAGTTAGAAGCGCAACCCCCTCCTGAATTCTGCAGCAAGATGAACTGCCTTATCCCCAGGCCCCAGGAATGTTCATATCTGAGCAATCAATGGGCACTTTGTTCCACCATGCCATTTTCAAGATCGGCTCCTTAAACCACCCACAAGGCACCAGCTCTGGGAGAAGCTGCAGGGAGACGAGAACAAAGCCCTCACTGTGGTCAGGGTGGGTGTCTCATTCCTTTTCTCTGGGGTCATTACAGGTATGAGACAGAGCTGAACCTGCGCATGAGTGTGGAGGCCGACATCAATGGCCTGCGCAGGGTGCTGGATGAACTGACCTTGGCCAGAGCTGACCTGGAGATGCAGATTGAGAGCCTGAAGGAGGAGCTGGCCTACCTGAAGAAGAACCACGAGGAGGTGAGAACTATATGGAGAAGCCAGCTTAAAAGAAGCACAGGGAGGCTGGGTACAGTGGTGTGTGCCCATAGTCCCAGCTGCTTGGGAGGCTGAGACGGGAGGATCACTTGAACCCAGGAGTTTGAGTCCAGCCTGGGCAAGGCTAGACCCTGTCCAAAAAAAAAAAAAAAAAAAAAGAGAGAGAGAGAGAGAGAGAAGGGAGAGTCAAGACAGAATTGTGATGGTGGGAGGGCAGTATTCAGGCCTTACTAAGGAACCCCAATCCGCTGCCATGGTGAAACTTCTGACTGTGGACTGTCCCTGGTTGTGCAGGAGATGAACGCCCTGAGAGGCCAGGTGGGTGGAGATGTCAATGTGGAGATGGACGCTGCACCTGGCGTGGACCTGAGCCGCATTCTGAACGAGATGCGTGACCAGTATGAGAAGATGGCGGAGAAGAACCGCAAGGATGCTGAGGAATGGTTCTTCACCAAGGTGGGTGTCATTTGAGGTGGAAGGAACCCAGACCACCTGCCTTTTGGGGCCTTCTGGTGTGAACGGCGTTCTCTTTTTTGCAGACAGAGGAGCTGAACCGCGAGGTGGCCACCAACAGCGAGCTGGTGCAGAGCGGCAAGAGTGAGATCTCGGAACTCCGGCGCACCGTGCAGAACCTGGAGATTGAGCTGCAGTCCCAGCTCAGCATGGTAGGAATAGTGCCAGGCACGGTGGTGCGCCCAGGACTGGCAGGGAGAGAACGGCCACACTCACTCATCCTGGATTCCCTTTCTCTCCCTCACAGAAAGCATCCCTGGAGAACAGCCTGGAGGAGACCAAAGGCCGCTACTGCATGCAGCTGGCCCAGATTCAGGATATGATTGGCAGCGTAGAGGAACAGCTGGCCCAGCTACGCTGCGAGATGGAGCAGCAGAACCAGGAGTACAAGATCCTGCTGGACGTGAAGACACGGCTGGAGCAGGAGATCGCCACCTACCGCCGCCTGCTGGAGGGCGAGGACGCCCAGTGAGTCTTGGCCCTCCCCTTAGTCCGTCCCCCCATGGCACTCTGACGGCCCCACCATGTATCTAATGATCTTGCCCTTCTCTGTCTTCACAGCCTCTCCTCCTCCCAGTTCTCCTCTGGCTCGCAGTCATCCAGAGATGGTAAGACCTTCCTCCTCTGCAGGCCTGGGCTCCAGGCCACCCTCTGTACCCCAAGTGGGTCTAGGCATTGGCTAGGGGCTCTGTGAAGGGCTGAGCTCTAGTGCTGTCACCCAGTTTCCCTTGTGAACCTCCTTGGGTGGAAGAAGCTATTTTCCAAACTCTCCTTAGGACTAGGAGAGGCAGCCCCCACCTCTTACTTCTTCCTGGTGTCTGTGGCAGATCCCATTGCTGTGGTGGTCAGCACCATGAACAGGGCCCTGCAGGGCTCTTCCCACTGAGGCCACTCCATTGGTTGCATATGAATGGAACCAGCCGGGTGTGAGCTCTTAGGAAGCTCTAATCTGAGGACAAAGACTCTGTCTCTGACCTTTCGGAGCCCTAGTCTGAAAGAAAAGTGTTGATGGTATCAGTGCTTGGGCAACAGCAGGGAGTGAAGCAGTAATCAGGGGAGAGGACAACGGGGAGTCAGTTTGAGTTTCCTCACCTTCTTGGCCTCCTTACTTCTGATTAGTCTGTTGTCTGTTCACCTCTCGTAACGTCCTCTTCCCGCCTCTTCCCCAGTGACCTCCTCCAGCCGCCAGATCCGCACAAAGGTCATGGATGTGCACGATGGCAAGGTGGTGTCCACCCACGAGCAGGTCCTTCGCACCAAGAACTGAGGCTGCCCAGCCCCGCTCAGGCCTAGGAGGCCTCCAGTGTGGACACAGATCCCACTGGAAGATCCCCTCTCCTAACCCCTAAGCACAGATCCCACTGGAAGATCCCCTCTCCTAACCCCTAAGAACTTCACACCTGGACCCTGCTTCACCCTCACCCCCTCCTGGCAATCAATACAGCTTCATTATCTGAGTTGCATAATTCTCGCCTATGTCTGGTCATTGTTAGGAGTGGGGGTGGGGAGAAAGTGGGAGAAGCATCTTTGGAGCTTGTCATAGCACCTGGCTATGGCCCCTGGAACTGGGAGAAAGGTCCTGGGGGTGGATTGGGCTCAGGTCCCAGGATATCTTTCGCCATCTCAGAAGACACAGATGGATGTGTGTACCAGGTTATGTGGTGTCTCCTAGGATATGGAAGGATATTCATTCATTTACTCACTCATTGTCATGTGTGTTTATTCATTCACTAGATATTGAGTGACTCTATGTCAGGCACTATGTTAGGTCAAGGATTCCTAATGTTTTTGTGATCAGGGATTCCTTGGAGAATATAGAAAACTATAGATATTTCCTCTGTCCCCTACCTTCAAATAAGCATACATACATTTGCATACAATGTCATAGGGTTCAGGGGTCTCCTAGAGCTCCTTACTGGAGGTCCATGAACTGAAGGTAGGAACTCAAACTCTCCTGACATTCTTGTCTCCCTCCACCCCACCTTCCCTTGCCTCCAGCGCTGGATCTAATCCTTCTTACACTTGGTTGACCTAGGGCAAGTTGATGACCATCTCCCAGCCTCAGCTTCCATTTCTGTAAAAGGGGCATAATGATAGTACCTACCTCATGGGTTTGTTGGGATAATTCACTGGAAGAATGTACAGGGCCTGGCATAGTGCTGGCTCAAGGCATGGCTGTGCTGGCGATACTGGGTAAACTATCTCTAGGGTATGGTGATTATCTATCCATGATGAGAGCATTTTTAGAGGGTTTGGGAATATACTGGTTTTTAACCCTCGCTCTGTTCTGTAACAGATGTGAGCTTGGGAAGTCTGAGTCTCAGTGTCTTTACTTGTATAGTAAGGATGCTGAGCCCTGCTTCTTGAGGTTGATACAAGAATCCAATGAGTGACTATACCTTAAGAGTCAGGACTGTAGGAGCCTCCCCTGGGTGGGGAATTCCTTTCCTTCTCTTTGGGGGGCTAGAAAAGGAGTGGGAAGGGAAGGAGCCTCACCCTAGTAAGTGGTGAAGATTCCAGAGGTGGGTGGGGCTCACTGCCCCAAGCTAGGAAAGAGTTGACTAGTCCTGTGTCAGTTTCAACAGCTCATTCATTGGGCTGCGTGAAGAAAACTTGTAGGGGGAGTCAATGGTAGGGGAGAGACTGAAAGAAGACTAAATTTGGGCAAGGGATCTAAAAGCCTGAGCTTTTGAATCAGACTACCTGGGTTGGAGTCCTGGCTCCTACGCTGAATAGCCTTGAAGAGTTTGGGCAAGGTACTGAACCCCATATTTCCTCTTTCACAAGGTAGGGAATAAACACCTTTACTGCATAAGGCTGATACAAGAGTGAATGACCTCATGCAGGCAATGAATTTGGCATTGTGTTTGGCACATAGTCAGCACCCTATAAATGGTAATGGGGTGAGTTATTAGGAAAAGGAATGAAGAGATGTTGGTTTCTCTTGTTCCTACCTCCACCCCAGGAAAAAGAGGACTGCTTTGTGTTTCTGAAACTCTGGGATATTTTTTAAGCTAAGTTTTGTCATCAAAAAGGTTGACCTTGGGTGACCCTGGGTGAGGATGGGCCATCCTGGAGGTGAAGTACTAGAGTTTCAGGGGTACAGGGGACAACTCAGGAAGGAGGAAGGTTTGAGGGTGCTTCCTCAGAGAATGAGAAGAGGTGGGTTTGAGGACCCTAGAGGGTACAGGACCCTAGTGTGATGAGGGGCTTTGTGATACTCCTGGGGGTGTTGGACTCTGGTTCCTAAGGTTCCCAGTGGGGCAATGAACCTCCTGTCCAAGTGTGGCAAAGAATCTTGGGAGTGGCCCACATTTGAGAGGTCACATGGGCCTGGACAGAGAGCAAAATACCGCAAGAGTCACCAGTGGGGCCTGAAGCCCAGAACGCCCTGAACTTCATAAGAATCCCCAGACACCTCTCTACCTTGGAGGCGGTGCCAGATTAAAGTCTCTGCCCAAAGGAGATCTGCTTTAGAGGAATATAGAAACGTGAGGTCTCTTAGACTGGGGTGCAGTGGGGCAAGCCTCCTCTCTGAGTGGTTGCCGTTACTGTTTGCAGGGAATACATAGGAGACCTGGGCTTGCTTGTGGGTAAAAATGGCGGGATCACCTGGCTGAAAGCAGGCTCAGAACCAGGAGACGAGGAAGTCAAGCAGGGAGGCTGGGAGGTGGTCCCACTCTGTACTGTCAGGCTCCAGAGGAAGAGGTCAGACAGGGCAGTGGCCCCAGGGGTCTCACATGGACTCCCCTCCTCCCGGGATTTCCCCACCATACGTCACTGGGGAGGGTAGGGCTAGTGTTTGGATCCTGCTGATAAACAGGGCTCTTATTCACAGAGCTTGGCAGCCACAAGCATCCATCTCAAGATACGAGCCCAGCAGCTCCGACAATGCTGACTGCCTTCCCTTGGCCTCCACTCAGCTAAACAATAGACCGGCAAGGTGACTCGATAGCACAGTCTAGTGGAGGCAGGTGGGATTGCGTCTCTGAATCCTGGGGCTGGTCAGGTGACCTCTCTGGCTCCGCCTCCCTGTAAACCCTCTTTCCACCCTCCAGCACTCAGAATGGGGCAGTGCTAGGTGAGCCACCTAGAACACTCCTCCAACCTCACCGTAGCGAGACTGGCTTGCTCCAGGTCCTACAGACTGAAAGTGGCAAAGTCCTGTCCATGCTCAGGCTTTGCCACGTCCTGGGTGGCTTCATTCCTGTTCCGTTCTTTCTCAGGGATGAGATAAAACTGAGAGACGCATGGGATCAGTGTGCGTTTTTCTTAGCTTATTCCATCGTTTTTGCTTTATGGGGTGGAACCGACCTTGAAATTCAGGATTTTGGGAGCTTTTTTTTTATAGTGAAAAGATCTCTAATGTGTCCAGGGAACTCTATAGGCAGCAACTGGCGTACGTCCTACCTAATCAGGCAAATGGCACTTCCCCAAGGCCACAGACAACCTGGCTTGGGTAACATAGGCGACAGGAAGATGTCAGAGGAGGCAGCCCCAAGGAGGCCTGATCCCCAGGGGCTGGGGGGTCCTGATATCCTGGTGGGACCCCAGGAGGTTCCCTGGCCCACCTCACTGAGCTTGGAGGCTGCCACAAAGGGGAGAAGGGGATGTCAGGGACTTCCAGGGCAATGGACCGGCCTCAGGCAGGTGCAGGGCAGTCACCAGCTCCTCCTCCATTGCTGTTTGCTGAGCGCGAGCTTTCCCGATGGGGCTTCCCTCTGTGCCACTGTCACCTGTAAGGCCAGGCCTGGAAAAGGAAGCCTTTTTCCTTTAAGATGCTCTGGTGAACTTTGAGGGTGACTTGGCATGAGAGAGAGGGCAAAAAGAGACACACAGAAATAGAAACAAATGGATATAGAGTTGAGAGACAGAGAGACAGAGTCAGGGAAAGAGAGGATAGTGAGGGCCCTGGGCCCATACTAGGCAGGGAGGAGCATTCATTCATTCATTCATTCATTCGTTCATTCACACATATTTATCGAAATTTACTGTTTTAGGTGTAGAGGAGATAGGGGTGAATTCAGACAGACTGAATAAGAAAAGAGACGACATGAGGAAGAAGGTAGAGAGGGACCCAGCGCATGTGTGGGGCTTGGGACAGAGAGCAGGAGCTCTGAGCCTGTGTCCACTGTAGCTCCTGCTCACTGGAGGGCAGGCCCTGGCTCCATTCCCGCCTTGTTTAGCTCTGTAACTGTGGCCAAGGTACCCTCTCTGAGCCTAAATTTCCTTACCTGTAAAATGATTTCAAAATTAACACATACCTCCTAAAACAGTTGGTGAAGATTAAATTCGACAGTGCAGGCAAAGCAACGAGGGTCTTTTTTTTTTTTTTTTGAGACGGAGTCTCGCTCTGTCACCCAGGCTGGAGTGCTGTGGCCGGATCTCAGCTCACTGCAAGCGCCGCCTCCCGGGTTCACGCCATTCTCCTGTCTCAGCCTCCCGGGTAGCTGGGACTACAGGCGCCGCCACGTCGCCCGGCTAGTTTTTTGTAGTTGTTAGTAGAGACGGGGTTTCACCGTGTTAGCCAGGATGGTCTCAATCTCCTGACTTCGTGATCCGCCTGTCTCGGCCTCCCAAAGTGCTGGGATTACAGGCTTGAGCCACCGCGCCCGGCCAACGAGGGTCTTGCCTGCAACACTGGACGCTCCTTGATGGAAGGAACTATGATCCTCCAACCATCCTGTGTCCTCCCCAGGCCCCACAGGCACAAGTCTTTGATCTTAATGGGGGCTTAATAGGCCAGAGGGATGGGCTAATAATAAGCAAGGGAGCTGAGAACCCGAGTCGCCCAGACGGTCCATGGGGAAGCCAGGAGCAGCCACAGTGCCGCCGACAGTCAGGACGATGTCTCATTATGTGCTGGGCCCCACACCAGCAGTTTTACAATATGAGCTCTTTTAAACCTCACAACAACCTCATGAGGCCAGAACTATTTTAAAAAAATGTTTTTTATTTATTTGTTTTTTTGAGACCGAGTCTCGCTCTGTCGCCCAGGCTGGAGTGCAGTGGCGTGATCTGGGCTCACTGCAACCTCAGCCTCCCAGATTCAAGCAATTCTCCTGCCTCAGTCTCCCAAGTAGCTGGGATTACAGATGTCCACCACCACACCCAGCTAATTTTTGTATTTTTAGTGGAGACAGGGTTTTACCATGTTGGCCAGGCTGAACTCGAACTCCTGACCTCAGGTGATCCGACCGCCTCGGCCTCCCAAAGTGCTGGGATTATAGGTGTGAGCCACTATGCCTGGCCAAGGTCAGATTATTTATTTTTTCCCAATGAAATCCTTTGCTTGACTTAACCCACTGCCCTTTAGCCACACAGGACTCCTGCCCTGGCAGTCACTTTGCTTGTTCCTACCTCAGGACATTTGCACGTGCTGTATGCCCCTCCCCTTTTTCCTCCCCCTTCACTCAAGTGTCTCTTTCTCAGGGAGAAGGTTGCTGGTGCCCCAGACCATGCCACACCCTTTATTATGTGCTCTGCATTCTCCCACCAACCATGCTCACCTCAGTTGTGAATTGCATGTTTATTTTTGTAGGTCTATTTTATCCCATAACTGTTCATCAAGATTACTTTATCCCCAGCACTCAACCCAATGCCTGGCACATAGGAGGTGCTCAATAAAGGATGAATCCGAATTTACAGTGAGGAAACAGGTTGACAGAGGGGAAGCAACTTTCCCCAAATAAGTGGAAGAATCTGACTTTACACTATGACCTGCCTGGCTCCGAAGCCAGTGCTCTCAGCCTCTCTGCTAAGTGTGTTCTAGCAGACACAAGCCTGGGGTGCCTAGACTCAAGTGGAGGCAACTATGTGGGCCCACTCCATCCCCTCACTGTGGTTTGAGAGGGTTTGGCTGGGCAGGGTGGTGGCAAGTGCCTGTTATGTGAGAAAGAATCAGTGTTGACAGACAGGTGCAGGTACCCACAGCCCTGCGCCAGTGGGCAGTGCACACCTGCCTGGATGGCTCATGGATGCTCCAGGGGAGGAGCCGTGACTCAGCTGGTGCTCCCTCTCCCAGCAGCCAGCCACATGCTGACTCAGGTCCCTCCCTGGCCCCACCTGGGGATCAATGACAGACAGCAATGGGGAGTAAATTGGGGGTGTGGGAGGCTGCTTGCAGACAAGCAAGAGGGCTCCCACGACCAGAGCAAAGCTGTCCTTGTGCTGCTTCCAGGTCTCCATGTCCCCAGTGGATGATACCTTTGCCTCTGGGGACACCTTGCAAGTGGAATCTTTTGTTCCCTCTCTGTCCCTCTGTCTGCCTGTGTGGGTCCTTGCAGCCCCTTCTCTCCTACTCCATCCACTCCCCAAGGGGAGGGCCTGCATTTGGGATCCTGGCACTGGGTCTAGGCTGCAGCCTTGCACATTGGCTGGTGAGGCAGTGTTGATTCTCGCTGGGTCTCAGGTGCCAGGGTGCCATGGGCTCGCCCGTTTCCATTCCTGGTTCATTCTTTGGAGGGCTCCCATGGGAGGTGTTGAAGGTGGGGCTCAGAGGGCAGACCCTGAGCCCTGAGAGGTTGGAAGAGTGAGCCATGTCACATGACTTAGAAGAAATCATTCACTCAGGCCACGGCTGTTGGCCTTCCTCATCCCTGGCCCCATCTTGCCCAGTCTGGTTCCTATGCCAGGCAGAGAGCTTGGGAGAAGGGAAGAGATGGTGCTCTGCTGCAGCTGGAGCAAGACCGCCTATCTGGACCGTAGGAGCTGCAAGCACAGCAAGCTCCTCTTTGTATTGGAACAAGGCCAGATGTGGGGGGAGGAGGGCCAATGTGGCAGGGGCTACATGTGGGCAGCAGTTGGGCATTCATCTAGGGAATCCTCTGCCTTTTCTTTTTCTTTTTTTTTTTTTTGAGACAGAGTCTCACTCTGTCGCCCAGGCTGGAGTGCAGTGGTGCGATCTCCGCTCACTGCAAGCTCTGCTTCCCGGGTTCACACCATTCTCCTGCTTCAGTCTCCCGAGTAGCTGGGACTACAGGTGCCTGCCACCACGCCTGGCTAATTTCTTTTGTTTTCAGTAGAGGTGGGGTTTCACCATGTTAGCCAGGATGGTCTCGATCTCCTGACTTTGTGATCTGCCCGCCTTGGCCTCCCAAAGTGCTGGGATTACGGGCGGGAGCCCTCTGTCTTTATGGCCCTTGGCAACAGTGCATGAAGGAGCTTCTCATGAGGAAACTGAGGCCAGCTTTGAGGATCACAGAGGAAGGGAGGGAGAGGCTGGCCGGTGACCCAGCCCTGCCTGGCTGGGGGGCTACTGTGCTCTCCACCCCACAGTGGTCCTCATGCCCAGCTCACTTTCCCCGGCAGCTGGGAGGAATTCTGAGGGACAAAACCTGCCGCTTTGGGCTGGGTGAGGCTTAGGACAGGGCTGGAGGGTGGGAAGTGGAGAAGGTGGGTGAGGACAGGGGTTGGGGTTTGGCACCAGGGCTGGAAAGCAGGGCCATCTCTCAAGAGGCTTAGCTGGCCGGGGTGCCCCAGCAGGGAGCTTCTGCTCAGTCAGGCGGGTCTCAGCTGTTCTTAGGATCCCCCAACACAGATACATTTGCAGATGACAGAGCAGGGTTCTGAAAATGCCACTCTGCTGGATCTTTCCAGGGTGGCCCACCCACAGCACCACCGACTTCTTCATCCAACTCAAGGACCCAGGACCTGGGGCTTATGTCCCAACCAGAGTGGTGGCATCAGCATGGGCATGGGAAAGAGGGTAACTTCTCAGGCCTTGGAACACATTGCAGGAGATTCTGGGCTTCCCAGCAGAGCTTGGCAAAGACCTTGAATTGTTTAAAACTGTTTAAGAAAGTAGAGGCTGGGTGCGGTGGCTCATGCCTGTAATCCCCCAGCACTTTGGGAGGCCGAGGTGGGCGGATCACGAGGTCAGGAGATAGAGACCTTCCTGGCTAACACAGCGAAACCTCGTCTCTACTAAAAATACAAAAAA
>NW_016807094.1:560467-604198 GCF_001698545.2 Rhinopithecus bieti
AAAAAAAAAAAAAAAAAAAAAAAAGAAAGTAGAAAGGGAATCAATTAAAGCCACTAGCCTTGATCTAAGAGTCTCCCATGTATTAACCATTCATAAAATGCCTTCAGGATTCTCTGAATATTGAATAAAAGAGAATTGCATTCTCTTTTAATTTTCAAAACTTAAACTACTTGCTTAATTTTTAATTTAACATATTTTGTACCATCCATTTATATATTTATTTAACACATTTTGGTAAATTAACTCACCTTTCATTTCAACTAATACATTTATAAAGGAAATCTTACATTACTACCAAAAAGAAAATCATACTCACTTGCCAGAAGCAGAAGGAAATGATATACAGAAATATGTAACTTCTAACTAGATGCCGTTACTTTCTAAAGGTTCTGAGCCCAAAGCTGGCTCTCTTTTTTTGAACAGGGTGATTGATAAGTGTGGTGGGGCATTGGAGAGGCCATAGCGTCCAAATGAGATTTCATCCTTGACTAATCAGAAGATAGAAAAGTAGAAAAAGAGGCCAGGTACAGTGGCTCATGCCTGTAATCCCAGCACTTTGGGAGGCTGAGACAGGAGGCTCATTTGAGCCCAGGAGTTCAAGATCAGCCTGGGCAACATAGGGAAACCCCATCTTTATGAAAAAAAATTAGCTGAGCATGGTGGTGTGTGCCTGTAGTCCCACCTACTTGGGAGGCCGAGGCTGGAGGATGGCTTGAGTCCAGGAGGTTGAGGCTGCAGTGAGCTGTGATCATGCCATTGCACTCCAGCTTGGATGACAGAGTGAGACTCTTGTCTCAAAACCAACCAACCAACCAACCAACCAACCAACCAACCAACCAACATGGAAAAAAGACATCTTCTCTCCAAGTGCTTCATTATTATTATTATTATTTATTTTTTTTGAGACAGAGTCTTGCTCTGTAGCCCAGTCTGGAGCGCAGTGGCACAGATCTCAGCTCACTGCAACTTGTGCCTCCTGGACTCAAGTGGTTCTCATGCCTCAACCTCCTGAGTAGCTGGGATTACAGGCGTGCACCATGACGCCCGGATTATTATTTTATATTTTTAGTAGAGACGGGGCTTTGCCATCTTGCCCAGGCTGATCTCAAACTCCTGAGCTCAGGCAATCTGCCCGCCTTGGCTTTCCAAAGTGCTGGGATTACAGGCGTAGACCACTGTATGCGGCCACTTCAGTATTATTTGACAGTCGCTGAGCATCAGTTAAAAGCCCCTCAAGAAACACCAGTCATCTATGCCTCCTAAACCTGCAGGCATTGCTTCTTTCAGGCCCTTGCTGACCATTCTGGCCTCTCTTTCCTTACCTTTAGCTCCTTTTCAGCAATGAGCATCTTTCTGGAATGACTGGTATCTGTCCTCCATCTCGTATGTGTTGGCATCTTACTTGGACCAGACGTGGCGCTAGGCAATGGGGCAGGTACAAGATGAGCACAGGCAGGTTTAGAGGAGCTCTTGCTGCCAACAGAGAGAGCTTTCTTCTTTTTTTTCAGTACATGAACTTTTATTCTTCATCAAGTGCTTCATAGAGCCATGGAGATAAGTGTGAGACACTATAACAGAGCACAGTACAAACCCAGGGGGTGAGAGTACAGGAAGACAGAGGAGGAGGCACTCAGAGCGATCACTGAAGATGAGTAGTTTTCTGTGTAGAAAAGATGGAGAGGGACATTTCAATTAGAGGTCACGGCAAGTGCCGAGTATTCTTAGAGGGAAGAAGGGCGTTTGGGGAGCGTTGTATGGTTTTCTAGGGGGTCAGGGGGATGGTGGGAGATGGGGCAGGAATGGAAAAATGGGGACTGGCCTATGTGCCAGCAATATGGACCTTATCTTGAGGGTAGAGCGAAGCCAGTGAAGTGATGTTGTCAGACATGGATTAGAAAGATCATTCTGGCTGCTCTGCAGGAAGAGTCAGAGGGACATGGGAGAGGCAGGGAGGGCAGTTAGAAGCTCATGGCTAAGGTCCGGGTGAGGGCAGAGTTGACAGGGAGTTAGGGGGCTGAATGATCAGAGACAGTCAAACATTTTTTGAGCATTTCTCACAAGTCTCTTACTAGGAGATGGACAAACTATTCATATCAACGTTTTTCAGAGGAGGAAACTGAGGCACAGAGTAGTTAAGTAACTTATCAAAGTCCCACAGCTCGTGAGCACAGAGCTGGATGGAGCTCAGGTAGGCAGACCAGAGACCAGTGCATTCTTCACCATTCTCTTCTGGCCTTGGTGACGAGAATATACATCCAAGTTTCTGCCAGGAGCAGGGATAAGTCACACGTCTCTGTATCCCCTCCCGAGCTCCGTATTGGGTACGCACTCGACCAAGGTCAATTCCACACTCCCTGCTGGGCCCTGCAAAAGGACCAGGACAGTCGAGCCACTTGCATTCCTGCTCAGAGGTCAGCTAGTGTCGGCACCCCCTTGTTTATTTGGTCCACTTTCTTCTCCCAGCCCTTTGTGTGGACTCTGCACGCTGTCCTTGAGCACCGGCGGGCAAGGTCTGGGTGCCTCTCTCCATCTTTTGGCCATGCCTGTTGTCTTCTTATCAAACTGGAGTCTCTCAAGGGCAGAGCCTCAGTCTCCGCAGAAAGCCTTGAGGATCCTGAGAGCAAGGACTGGTTTTCATCCTTTTGGGGCTCTACAAGGGCAGGGCCTATGCCTCCCCCTCCTCTATGATAACTCCTTAGTACCCTGGTTCCAGCTCAGCCCACAGTGGGCACAAGGTGGGAGCAAGGAGGGATGCAGACAGCACTGACCATCAATAGAGGAGGTGACTCTGCTCCTGCGAGTTTCTATCCTGAAGGGGCTAAGTCTCAGACCTGCTGTTGGGGCCAGCCAGAGACCAGGCTCCAGGATCTAGGTCACCCCTGTGGCAGTGGAGCTGATTTATGGTGGCCCTGACAGCCTAATATCATCAAATTATCCCACACAATGGAGAGAGGCTGGGTTGCCTCCAGGCAGTCACCAAAGGACGCTGAGCCTGGGGCAGCCGAGCTGCCTCTGTATCCCAGACCTCTCTCAGGTCTGTGGGGGGAGGCTGGCACAGACCAAGGGCACACCTAGGTGTGCCACCTTCAGCTGGGGGTATAAGTAGGCAGTCCCAGGGACAGCTCTGTACCCTGCACTTGGGAGCCGGCAGCACTCCTACCACTGCTTCTTAACCCGTGAGCTACCAGCCGTGTCATGAGCTGCAGACAGTTCTCCTCGTCCCACTTGAGCCGCAGCGGCGGGGGTGGCGGGGGCGGCGTGGGCAGCGGGGCAGCATAAGGTCTTCCTACAGCCGCTTCAGCTCCTCAGGGGCGGTGGAGGAGGGGCCGATTCAGCTCTTCCAGTGGCTATGGAGGGGGAAGCTCTCGTGTCTGTGGGAGGGGAGGTGGCGGCAGTTTTGGCTACAGCTACGGCGGAGGATCTGGGGGTGGTTTTAGTGCCAGTAGTTTAGGCGGTGGCTTTGGGGGTGGTTCCAGAGGGTTTGGTGGTGCTTCTGGAGGCTATGGTAGTTCGGGGGGTTTTGGAGGTGGCTTTGGTGGTGGTTCTGGAGGTGGCTTTGGTGGTAGCTATGGGGGTGGGTTTGGTGGTGGCTATGGGGGTGGATTTGGGGCTTTGGAGGTGGTGCTGGAGGCGGTGATGGTGGTATTCTGACTACTAATGAGAAGAGCGCCATGCAGGAACTCAATACTCGGCTGGCCTCTTACTTGGATAAGGTGCAGGCTCTAGAGGAGGCCAACAATGACCTGGAGAATAAGATCCAGGATTGGTATGACAAGAAGGGCCCTGCTGCAGTCCAGAAGAACTACTCCTCTTACTACAACACTATTGATGATCTCAAGGACCAGGTAGGTGCAGGAAACTGTCTCTGTCTTGGTCTTTTCCTCCTACATTCTTTATCTTCCAAAAAAGGTAAAACGCTAAACTCTAAGCTCAGATAATAGCCAGGGAGTCCACGTTTTGGAAATGTACGCTTTCATCAGAAACAAACTTGTGTTTGGTTTCTGGGGATCCCAGGATAGGACTTTGGCCTGTGCTCTGAGGGTTCATTTCCATTTCTTCAACTTTCAGAGTTTGGGCAGAGCAGAGAGGAGGCCTGGGTTAACATGAGCTGAGCTGGGACTGGATGTGGAACCTCCTTTAGGTCTGGTCTAAGTCAGTACTCTGTCTTCCTTTGTACTTCTCCTAGGCTTCTTTAGGAGTGTATCTTGATCTTTTGAGGTATTTTGGACCCGATTGTACATTTGGTTATTCAAGTGATGGAGAGGATCCAGAACTCTGGGAAAAGAAGCTATCTATCCATCCATCCATCCATCCATCCATCCATCCATCCATCCATCCTTCCCTCCCTCCCTCCCTCCCTCCCTCCACCCACATGTCCATCTATCTATCCATTTATTCAGCCATTCAGTTCAGTGAGTGCCTACCCTCAGGGTTGCTCTGGGTAGACACAGTGATGTGCTAGACTGAGTTCTGGTGGAGCTCACAGTCTGACTCTTCAATATGCTCAGTGATTCCTCTTGTTTTCATTCCTGCATGTCTCTGGATGTGCTGTTTCTTCTACTCCAAACCTCTTCCATTTATTTATTAATATTACACCCTAGCCATCCTTCAGCACCCAATTCAATTGCCAGCCACCTCCTTCCTGAAGTCTTTCTTGATCTCCCATTGCCATAAGCCACCTCTCCTTTCCTTGAACTCTTTTAGGACACTTTTGACTTTGTAGTCAATGGTGGGCTCCTTGAGGAACAGGATGTCAGTAATCTCTAAATCCTACAATGCCCTTTGCAGTAGATCTTCAAATATTTGTTGAATGAACGAATGAAGGCCACACCAAACATCTTCGTTGAAGGCTGGAAGGGGTCTGTGCCATGTCCCAGCTGTTGGAAGTTCCTCATTCCTCTTGAGAATCTTCCTGAATGGAATCCTCACCTCTTGTGGCTTTGCCTGACCTCTTGCCCTCCCAGCAGTGGTCCACAGTGTGATTTCATGGTTGGGTCATTTTTTTTTCAGATTGTGGACCTGACAGTGGGCAACAACAAAACTCTTGTGGACATCGACAACACTCGCATGACACTAGATGACTTCAGGATAAAGTGAGTCCTGCTTCTCCTTTCCTCTCCTGTCATCAGCCCTTACCCCCTGAACCTCAGTGCTCTGGAGGTCCTGGTAGGGCCTGGTTCCCTCTTGATTATTTTCTACCCCTGGCTGGTCTGCAGGTTCGAGATGGAGCAAAACCTGCGGCAAGGAGTGGATGCTGACATCAATGGCCTGCGGCAGGTGCTGGACAATCTGACCATGGAGAAGTCTGACCTGGAGATGCAGTATGAGACTCTGCAGGAGGAGCTGATGGCCCTCAAGAAGAATCATAAGGAGGTAGGGTGCTGGGGCTTATGGGTTACTGGGGAGAGGGAGGAGCAGAAATGCTGAGACAGCAGGGGAGCTTTGGAGAATTACCTGGGAGACACCCTCTCCTTTGCTCTGGAGGACACTTTCAGCTTCTCCTTGGCATCACCTATGATAGTGGGTGGGCTTTGGCTTCACAACTGTGTCCCCTTTTTGTACCCTGTGGGGACCACAGGAGAAATCTGAAAGGTGGTGCAGAGGACTTTATCCCTGACCTCATCTCCCTTTCCTCCCTGGCAGGAGATGAGTCAGCTGACTGGGCAGAACAGTGGAGATGTCAATGTGGAGATAAACGTCGCTCCTGGCAAAGATCTCACCAAGACCCTCAATGACATGCGTCAGGAGTATGAGCAGCTCATTGCTAAGAACAGAAAGGACATCGAGAATCAATATGAGACTCAGGTGAGCAGAGTGGGCTGCCCATTCAAACTCCTCCCCTCCATCTATGCATATCTCCATCCCTCCGGCCTCCCATTCCTTCATCCTCCTATCTCTCCATCTCTCAGTGCAGCTGTCATTTATCCATCTTCCAATGGAAGTCATTCAACCATCTTCATTCACTGCATACCAACATCATTACAAAGTAGTTTCTTAGTGCCATGTTATATGTAAAGTATTGATGTCTCAGAGGTATTGATGTCTCAGATATGAGCCAAAGAAGATTGTTGCCTTGAGAAGCTCACAGTTTATTAGATGTGTGTGAACAAAAGCAGAACGTGAACAATTTAATCTAATGCTATGTAATGTAAGACTACAAGAGAGGGATACAGTATGTCTCCCATACTGTACTGAACTCCTTGGTGGTTCTCTTCCTCCTTGAGTCTCCAGTGCCTAGCCAGAGTCTGGCACATACATGAAGGCATGGTCTGTGGTATGTGTGTGTGTGTGTGAAAGGTGGGGGAAGTTCGGAATAAGGTTAGATTAGAAAGATGGTTGTGAGACAAAGTGTGAAGGGTCTTGCAACCTTGTTGAGAGGGAATGTCATGTTGAGAGGACTGGACAAACCTGCATGGCTGGAGGGTACCCAGAACTCAGAAAGACTTGTCCTTGGCTTTGGATCAGCCTTGGCCCTGCAGGTGAAGATCCTGGTTGAATGGGGCAGAATCTCGCCCACTGAAGCTCCTGGCCCAGCCTGATGCTTACTGAGCCTTTGGTTTTGCAGATAACCCAGATCGAGAACGAGGTATCCAGTAGCGGTCAGGAGGTGCAGTCCAGTGCCAAGGAGGTGACCCAGCTCCGGCACGGTGTCCAGGAGTTGGAGATTGAGCTGCAGTCTCAGCTCAGCAAGGTTGGTAGCTCTGCTGTAGACTCATTGCCAAGGTGGGGCACAGGAAGGCTTTGCAGCCCAGGAGTGGGAAGAAGAGGAGTTATGATGTAGCATCCCTCTCAAAGCCTTCTCCTGACCCTTAGAAAGCAGCCCTGGAGAAGAGCTTGGAAGACACGAAGAACCGCTACTGTGGCCAGCTGCAGATGATCCAGGAGCAGATCAGTAACTTGGAGGCCCAGATCACTGATGTCCGGCAAGAGATTGAGTGCCAGAATCAGGAATACAGCCTTTTGCTCAGCATTAAGATGCGGCTGGAGCAGGAAATCCAGACCTACCGCAACCTCCTTGAGGGAGGCCAGGAAGACTTGTAGGTGCCCCAGGATTCGGTGGAACCCCAGGGGTCCCTTAGGCCTCTAATACTCCTTCTGCCCCTCTGGATAGAGGCAGCTGGGGGAAGTTCTTATACACAGGGTCTTATGGGTTGAGGACTTCTTCATCCTGGGGGCGGTGGGGATCTCACTGCATTTGGGCTTTGGGGAAGGAGGATGGTGACACTGAGAGAAGGCGCTGCCTCCCTGCTCCAGGGAGGGGAAGGCTCCACAGTCTAAACTGGAAGCTCTCCCCTCCCAGCTATGGTGCCAGCCCAGATTCTGTCCTTCCAAGAAGGAAAACAGAAAGATTCATGTTTGGGTCCTGACTCTATCCAGGTCCATCCTTATATATGTGTGTGTGGGCCACTCATTTTAACTCTCTTGTTTTCTTTCTTTCCTAGTGAATCCTCCGGAGCTGGAAAAATTGGTCTTGGAGGTGGCCAAGGAGGTCGAGGAGGAAGTGGAGGAAGTTATGGAAGAGGTTCCAGGGGAGGAAGTGGAGGCAGCTATGGTGGAGGAAGTGGTTCTGGAGGTGGCTATGGTGGAGGAAGTGGAGGTGGCCATAGCGGAGGAAGTGGAGGTGGCCATAGTGGAGGAAGTGGGGGCAACTATGGAGGAGGAAGTGGCTCTGGAGGAGGAAGTGGGGGTGGCTATGGTGGAGGAAGTGGGTCCAGGGGAGGAAGTGGAGGCAGCCATGGTGGAGGAAGTGGTTTTGGAGGTGAAAGTGGAGGCAGCTACGGAGGTGGTGAAGAAGGGAGTGGAAGTGGTGGCGGCTATGGAGGAGGAAGCGGAAAATCATCCCATTCCCAGTCTTCTTCCTCAAAATCTGGTGACCAAGATGAGACAAAAGGTAAGGGACAATCCTAGGTTGTGGGGTGGAGGGAGGCACAACTCTAGGTTGTGGGGTGGAGAGTCAAGGTATCACCTTCTTTTTTTGTTTTGAGTATTTTGGAATCTCTGGGAAATACAGATTCTGAATAGAGCTGGATGTTAGGGAAACCTCTAGTGAGGTGCCAGAGACATGTCCTTGGTTCTCAATTGATCATTATTTTTGACAGAGCCTCGGATGAGGCTAGGACTAAATCTATACATGGCTGAGTCTCAGTAGTGTAGGAGATGGGCTGAAAATTGTGCATTATCATGATACACCCTTTGAGTTAGGTTTCATTATAATCCCCATTTTAAGGAAAATGAGGTTCAGAGAAAATAACTACTTTGGTCAAAGTCATACAATCACAAATGAGGGGTTCAGCTCTGTGGGGCTTCACAGCCGGTACTTTCAACCCTCATGAGGATGGGGGACCTGGATCAGCAACAGTTCAGGTGGAAAAGAGACTCAGGGATTTCAGTCAGTGGTTGGTTTGCACAGCTATTACATGATGCAACTGCCAAAAGGACGAACATAATCTAAATGTAAGAAAGACTCACACAGGTGAGTTGGTCTCTAGATCAGGGAAAATTTTCCCATGTACACATTGAGTTTTATAAAATAAAAATGTGTGAAATTATAGTAAAACGCTGGGTAATATGACTGGGAATGTTTAGCTCAGAGAAGACTTGAGGTGCCTGGGAGCTGCCCTGCAGGGTGTCTGATGTGGTTTTGTGTGTCCAGTGGCACTGCAGGGCCATGGATGTACATCTAGGAGTGAGGCTGGGGCCATCTTTTGCCTCAGTATCCAAATAATTGACTAACATATCTGTTGAATGGAGGGGGTTGCCTCATAAGCTCCCCACCCTCAGACTTGGGGGTGCATCTGCCAGGTTTGCTGCAACAGAGATTCAGGAATTAGATGGGGACCAGTAGATTGGGAGAACCCAGGGTCCTTCCACCTCAGGATTCTCCAGCTCTTTGAGCTCTAGTGTCCTTACTTCGAGTTTCCCCATCTCTCCCCAAGTCCCAACCTCTCTGCTCCTGCTCACAGTCCTCCCTTCTCCCCCTCATCTCCCTTCTGTCTCTCCACAGGCTTCCTTTCGCGATACTAGAGCCTCTGTAAACTTCTCCTGCCCAGCCCCAGCTGAGTATCCCCAGATGGGCAGACCCCTGATGAAGCCTGCTTATTGGATCCTGACATCAGGAATAGCTGGCAACGAGCCCCTGTGCCCGTTTGGGACTGGACTGACTTGGCATATATGCCTCTGGCTTTCCACTGGTTTCCAACCCTTCTTGGCTTTGATGACTTCAGGGTTGGGGAGACAGACCTCTTTCCTCTCTCTGGCCTGGGGTGATCTCACACCCTGCATGATCTTAACTATAATAAAGCTTTCCTACTGCAAATCAAACTCAGACTTTGACCCATTTGTTCTTTGGGATTAAGAAGGGATAGGGTGGGTGGGACACAGTGGCTCATGTTTGTAATCCTAGCACTTTGGGAGGCGGAGACAGGAGGAGCATTTGAGGCCAGGAGTTCAAGACTAGCCTGAGCAACATGGTGAGACCTGTCTTTACAAAAACTAAAAAAAAAAAAAAAAATTAGACAGGCATGGTTGTGGGCACCTGTGGTCCCAGCTATTCAGGAGACTGAGGTGGTAGGATTGCTTGGGCCCAGGAGTTGGAGGCTTCAGTGACCTATGATCGCATCACTGCATTCTGTCCTTGGTGACAGAGTAAAGGGATAATCAATCTGTTATAAAGAGTGTGGGTTCACTTTTCTATTAGTTAACTTTTGCTTGTAACAAAGGAACCCAAATTTAGTGACTGAAAACAATAACCATTCATTTAGCTTACAGTTTTGCAGTTTAGACTGGGAAGCTTTGTTTCCCTTTATGCATCTGTGGTTCTTCCTCTGGTAGTTGGCTGGGTGCTAGTTGGGGTGATGAGGATAAATGGGGTATGTGACTCCCATCCTCCAGCCAACTAGCTTGAGCAAGTGTTCCAAGATAATGAGCAGAAACATGCAAGGCCTCTTGAGGTTTAGGCTCAGAGAAGTCACTTTGGCTGTACTGTATTGGCCAACCAAGTCACAACCTAGCCCAGATTCAAGGGCAGGGGAAATAGACTTCTCTTGAGGGGAGGAACTGCAAAGTCACATGGCAATGGGCGTGGGTATAGGGAGGGCAATAACTGAAGCAATTTTTTGCAAACGATCTGCCATAGTGTGTTGGCATGTCGTGTGTTAACTATGGAGGAAAACAAGACAAAAAATGATGTGGTCTTTGCTTGGAAGATTTCAAGTAAAAAATATAGGCATAAATAAAGTCCTTCAAGGCAAAGTAAGGGACATTCCGCAAGATAGCGGCCAATAATATTCTCTAAAGATTCTGATAGTCAAAAATCCTTTTTATCACTAGGGACAAATAGGCTCCCTCAGCCTATGTACCCGATACTATAGTTGCCTATTAAGCGACCCCAAAGTATAGAGGCTTAAAATGACAAAATTCATTTTGCTCGTGAATCTGCAGTTTTGACAGGGCTTGGTTGGGGACTGCTTGTCTCTGCTCCTCTTGGTTTTCTTGCGGCTTACAGGCTGGGGGCTGGAGTCATTTGAAGTCTTAGTCACTCATATCTGGCCTCGCTGGGGCTCCTTGGACATCTGTCTGTATCTCTGTGGAGAGTCTCGATGTGATCCCTCCAGTGTGGTAGCTTCAGGGTAGCCCGACTTCTTACATGTTGGTTCAGGGCTCCCAAGACACATGTCCCAAGGGAGAAACCACCAGAAAGAGGCTGTTTGACTTTTATCACCTGGATGGGGAAGTCACACAGTGTCACTTCTTCTGTAGTCACAGGCCTGCCTAGATTCAAGGGAAAGGATATAGACCTGTGGTAGGCAGAATTCTGAGATGCTTTTCCAATTTCTGGCCCTGCTGTACACGTATCTTCTCCCGGTTATTCGATCAAACACTAACCTAGGTGCTACTGTGAAGGGATTTTGGTAACTAAGTTCTCAAATGTGTTGACCTCAAGAGGGGTAGATTATCTGGCAGACCTGATTTCATCACATGAACCGTTTAAAATTCAGTTTAAAGACCAGTTTTGTCTGACTGGTCACAGAAGTCAGAGATTTGAAGTCTGGGAAGATTTCAATGTGCCCTTATTGGTTGAAGATGAAACGGGGTCGTGGAACAAGGAATATGTGTGGGCTCTAGGAGCTGAGAGACAGCAAGAAAAAGGAGATCGTTGTCCTCCAACTGCAAAGAACTGAAGTTTTCCGAGATCAAAGAAGAGTTTGGAAGCAGATTTCCCCCAGATGAGAATTCAACTGAGAACTCAGCCTGGCTGACATCTTGATTTCACCCTTGTGATATCCTGCAGGGAGAATCTGATTATACCTGTGGAACTGTCAGCTAATACATGGGTGCTGTTTTAAGCTGCTGAGTTTGCAGTAATTTGTTAAGCAGAAATAGAAAGCAAATACAAACCCCGTCTCTAGATGGAGATGTGTGCATGTCACGTTGAAGAACAGCATATGCAATGGGATATATTGGTGTGGTCATTTTTGGAAAACACAAATTGCCACAGGCTGGCTCAAATCACCAGCAGAGGAGTTACATAAGAGTACACTTAGGGCATGAAGTGACACAGAAACCCAGGGGGATTCAAGATCCTGGAATCTGTGGATATGGGAGCAGGCAGGTCATTGGTGTCTCTGGGTCAAAGGTGGCTCTAGGAAGACACCTGAGCAGTGAGAGTCTATGATCTCATTTCTAGTGCTCCACTGTTAATGTGCAACTGTTCACTCTTCTCTGGTTCTTTTTCTGCTACCTGCTGTCTTCCTCATCTACCATTTTACATCTCTATTTATTTATTTATTTATTTATTTATTTATTTATTTATTTGAGACAAAGTCTTGCTCTGTTGCCCAGGCTGGAGTACAGTGGCACGATCTCAGCTCACTGCAACCTCCGCCTCCTGGGTTCAAGCGATTTTTCTGCCTCAGTCTCCTGAGTAGCTGGGATTACAGGTGCCTGCCATCATGCTGAGCTAAGTTTTGTATTTTTAGTAAAGACGGGGTTTCACCATGTTGGCCAGGCTGGGCTCGAACTCTTGACCTCAGGTGATCCACTTGCCTCGGCCTCCCAAAGTGCTGGGATTACAGGCGTGAGCCACCATGCCCGGCCCATTTTATGTATCTTTTCTCTACCTCAATTTGGGAACTTCTCCACCTTGAGTCTGAAGTTCCCTGAGGGAGAGGCCAGAAACTTGCTTTTCCGAGCTGACCTGCATCTAGGGCATGGGCCTCTGACAGCCCTGCCACTCAGGTGCACCCACACAAAACTTTTTTTTTTTTTTTAACCATTGCACACCGTTGGAGTGAAGGACTTTGCTTTTGATGTAAAGGAGGTGCTGAGTGGAATTTGTTACGGCAGGAACAAGGCTGGGCAGAGACATGTGGTTTGTTGAGGAAGCAATAGCGGCGGCTCTGGCAAAGATATGCAGTGCCCACCATCAATAGTTTGAGCTGCTATTTTGGTGGCCAGCAGTGACAGCAGTGGTGTGTTCCTAGAGCAATCTTTGAGCATGATTTGGGGAATTTTCTGTTTGCATACCCTCCAAGTTTGATTCTCTGCACATCCTGGAAAAATGCCCAGCAGTTCCTCCTTATTTCACAGGGAATACATTCGAAGATCCTGAGTGGATGCCCAAAACTGTGGATAGTACCTAGACCTATATACACTGTGCTTTTTCCTACACATTCATACTGAAGATACAGTTTACTTTATAAGTTAGGCACCGTAAGAGATTAACAACAATAATTAATAAAATAGAATCGTTATAACAATATACTGTAATAAAAATTATGTGAATGTGGTCTCTCTCAAAATATCATACTGTAGATCTTAGCAACCTCAGCATATGATTTTTTTCTTTTCTTAGTAAGTTGAGAACTGTCATCTTTTCTTTTAAAGAAAGCACTTTGCTGGCTGGGCGCGGTAGCTCGTGCCTGTGATCCCAGCACTTTGGGAGGCGGGTGGATCACGTGAGGTTGGGAGTTCGAGACCAGCCTGACCAATACGGAGAAACCCTGTACTAAAAATACATAATTAGCCAGGCGTAATGGTGCATACCTGTAATCCCAGCTACTCAGGAGGCTGAGGCAGGAGAATCGCTTGAACCTGGGAGGTGGAGGTTGCAGTGAGCCGAGATCACGCCATTGCGCTTCAGCCTGGGCAACAAGAGCAAAACTCTGTCTTAAAAAAAAAAAAAAAAGCACTTTACGGTTTCCCTTTGGCAAATCTGAATTATCAGCATCACTGCTCTTGCACTTTGGGGTCATAATGAAGTAAAATAAGGGAACACAAGCATGGCAGTACTGCGACAGTTGATCTGACAACTGAGACAGTTACTAAGTGACTAGCGGGTGTGTGGTGCATACAGTGTGGAGAGCTGGACAAAGGCACGATTCCTCTCCTGGGCTGGACAGAGTGGGGCAGTGTGAGATTTCATCACTCTCCTCAGGACAGCACACTTTAAAACTGAAGAATTGTTTATTTTTAGAATTTTCCATTTGATGTTTTTGGATGACAGTTGACCACAGGTAACTGAAGCTGTAGAAAGCGAAACCATGGATAAGGGAGAATGACTGTGTTACTTTCTCTGTAGGTGAAAGCAAATTTATTCTGGTACTCTTTGTTTATTGGGATAGGGAAAAAAGAATTTCCCACAGCAGGTGCCAGGGTCAACGGTGATCTGCTTTAGAAAAGGGACACAATCTGGATCAATGACTGCTGTTGGAACAACCATGTGATAAATTGTAAAATAATTCATGGCCATTCTCTAATATCTGTTCATGTTCTGCACAGAAAAAATAGGCAAGTTAACCTTAAATTCATCAAATCTTTTTTTTGTTTGAGACAGTGTCTCTCTCTATTGCCCAGGCTGGAGTGCAGTGGTGCAACCACAGCTCACTGAAGGCTTGACCTCCCAGACTCAAGCAATCCTCCTACTTCACGCTCCCAAGTAGCTGGGACTACAAGCGTGTGCCACCACCCCAGGGTAATTTTTGAAGTTTTTATTTTTTTTTTATTTTCAACTAGAGACACGGATCTCACTATATTGCCAGGGCTGGTCTTAAATTCCTGTGTTCTCCCTCATCTTGCCCTTCCAAAGTGCAGGGATTACAGGCATGAGCCACTGCTCCTGGCCCATCAAATCTTTCATGTGGCACTAATCTCTGTCATTCCCTTAGAGATGCAGTATTGTTAGCGCTTTTTATAAACCATGTAATCCTTACTCCATAGATCAGGAGCCATTTACTGACTATGTCTAGTCCACTGCAGACACTGGGAAATAACCACAGATTGGTCTGGAATACCACGGGGCTCATGAGAAGCAAACGGGGGCTAAAACTCCATTTGTCATCTGATCTCTGTATTGGTTAGATTCTCAATTGCAACTACCAGAAACTACTCTGTGGCTATTTTAACAAGTAAGGGATTTCCGAGAAATCTAGATACCTCAGAGAATCACTAGGAGGGCTGGAGAAACATAATCTAGGGTGATTTTTCCAGAACCCCCCCAAATGACAAAGCAGAGTGGATCTGCCAAGGGAGTTGCTGCCTCTGCCAAGACCATGAAACCACCAAGTCAGAATGGAGCCTTCTGAGTCCATTCTGCACTAATTCTGGACTCAGCTGGAGTTGCGGAGCCACGCTGCTTCTGCCGTCCATACCAGTAAGCTGGATGTCCCAGGTGAACCTCATTTCCTCACCTAGCTCCCTTCTAAATCAAGCCCACATGGGTGCATCTGACTAGTAGAACCTAAATTGCTTAGCTCATCTTAGTGGCAAGGAAGGCTGGGAGATGTAGTTTTTAGATCTGTCTGGAAAAGAATAGTGACAAGATGACAGATACAACCTACACTCATATGAGCTTCCATTCTAACTGGGGAACCACAGTATTGCTCTGCATTTGCAGAGATTAGAATTGGTTTGGAGCCAGTGTCCAGTCATCCCTAAAGGCCTGGGTATTTTCCTTCCCTCAGTAGACAGCTATTCTTGTAAATACCCATAGATTCCTACGGGAGGGTCAGGGTGCCAGCCCTTGCCTTCTGGGAACCCACGTTCTTGTCTGGTGTCTAGGAAGAATCAGGTCACACGAACTGTTTGCAAGGTGATGAATGCAGAAGATTCTATTGAGCGTCAGGTGGCTCTCGGTGGATGTATGGTGCGTGCTTGTGATGTGACTGCAGGGCCCTTCCTCAAAGCCTCCCCTTTATTCAAAGGTCTCTGGGTCTATGAGCCAATTCCAGTTTTGGAATTGGAATCACGGGGCTCAAGACAGGTCTTTTACTGACCTAAAGTTTTCTTTTGCGGGAGCGGGGTAGTGAAAGTGGCAGATATGGAAGACTGACTCACTCCTATCTGTTTCAGCATCCTTCTAATGGGCTTTCCTATACTATAGAGGCTGGTAATCTAAAATCTACCCTTTTCCAGACTCCCCTACAGCCATAGTGTAGGTTTTTCCAATCAGATGCACTCTGAGTCATGAGTTGAATGGAGAGAGAGGTAGAGGGGGAAAAATCAAATGCTTTTTCTTTGTGTAGATCTGCCAGTTATACTGTATGGTCCTTGGGCCAACATGTCTGATAGTGGCTTCCTGATTCCCAAGCTTTCTGATTGTGGCAGACCAAGAGGAGTTCCCTTGGGGTCCACTTCTGTGATGTTAATATGGAAGCCATGCCCAGAAGCCCAGTACAGAGTCTGTTTCTTCAGCCTTCTAATGATTTTGCCAGCACCTAATGCCCTGTATTAAATTTATTTCTGTTAGGAAAGTGAGATTGGTTTCTGTTACTTAAAACTGAACCCTAGCCGGGCATGGTGGCTCATGCCTATAATCCCCACTCTTTAGGAGGCCAAGGCAGGTGGATCACCTGAGGTCAAGGGTTCGAGACCAGGCTGGCCAACGTGGTGAAACCCCGTCTCTACTAAAAATACAAAAATTAACTGGGCATGGTCGCGGGCACCTGTAATCCCAGCTACTCACTTGAACCTGGGACGCGGAGGTTGCAGTGAGCCGAGATTGCGCCCCTGCACTCCAGCCTGGGTGACAGAGTAAGACTCTGTCTCAAAAACAAACAAACAAACAAAAAACCACACAAAACCACAAAACCCCAAAACCAAAAAACTGAACCCTTACTGGTGGTCTGCTCATGTATTTTTGTCCTAGAGGCCCACCATCACAGACTCCTACAGATTTTATCCTAGTCCAGCTCTTCACCTTTGTCGTGTTGTACCTGAGATGTCATCTCCATTCAAATCAGGAGGCCTAATTCAACTGCAGCATCTTCCATCCACATCCCCAGAGAACAACTCTTCCTGTGTTTTTCAAAGATGCTGTGTTCCCCGTGATCTATGTATTTCTTAATAGCTGGCGTCTACACAGTGTCTTCTGGGCTCTCATAGTCGGTGAATGAGTGAATGGATTCCACACGATAATTCTACCCCAACAGTCCTGTCTCCCTAGGCAGTCAGATTCCTTCTTCTTCTTTACAAAAAGGATTTTCTAGAAACAACTTTATTTCGAATAAGCCATTATTGAGTTCGGTTTCTGTCATCCATCTGAGCAACCATTCTGATCCACTTCCAGACACTTAAGCTAGCAGCTGAACTTCCAATCTCTGGTGAATGCTTCCATATTAACTAAGCTGGATCAAAACTTCATTTCCAATCCCAGTCTTCACATTTCTGCTCATATAGATTAGCGACAGCTTGAAACTCTCCTGGTGTGTAAACCTTTTTCTCTAAGCTTTGTCTTTGTAATTGGCCTCTTCCCCCGGGTATGCTGGCATCTGGCTTATTTGTGGTTTTGAAAGCAATAAAGGGTGGTAGGGTAGAGTGTGAAGATAATTTGGAGTTTGGAGTCACTTAAATTCTCTAATATCTTCCTGCTCCAATTCTGTAGGTGTCTCTCTTTCCTGATCAATGCTCTAATTTTTATACAAGAGACTTGGCAAGGTTGTGATTTCAAGTTGGAGAAGTCAATTTTAAGTTTATTAACTACTTCAGCTTTGTAACTACAAGAAATGAGATTTTTTTTTTTGTTTTTTTTTGAGATCTGAGTCTTCAGTCTGTTGCGTGTGTGCTGGAGTGCGTGGTCCGGGATGGCAGTGGGTTGTGTTGTTGTTTTGTTTTTTTTGTGGTTGGGTTGATTTTGGGTTTGTTTGTTGGATGTTTTGTCCGAGGCTCACGTGCAAGCTCCTCCTCCCGGTTTTCACGCCATGTCTGCGTGCCTTCAGCCCTGCCTGATGTATCTTGACTAGCGAGTCGGCCCCGCGCCCACCTCTGTGTCCCGGTCTATGTTTTTTTTGTTATTTTTTATAGGTAGGTAGAGGGTGTTTCACAGTTGTTACTCAGGATGGTTCCTGCGATCTCGCTGACGCTTTCTGGTTTGATCCGCCGTCTCTGGTCGCGCGCCTTACAGGCTTGAGCCACTGCGCCCGGCCGAAATGAGATATTTTTAAAGAATAATTGTGGACAGTCTCTGGTCCTCTGACTGTCTACGGAGTCGGGAACTTAGAACTTCAAGTGTATTACTCCTTCTCTAAGCTCTTCAGTACAGTTAGAAGAAACTAGCCAACTTCAATTTAATTTACAAGCTGTGGACTTCTAGAATCTCATTTTAATCACAGCCAGATTTTCACTGGTCCATTTAGGCCAGCTAACTGAAGTGATTATCATGTCATTCATTCAACAAACTTTATTGGATAAATATGTACCAAGCCGCTTTTATGCCAGACACTGTTCTAGGTGCTTGGGATATATCAATGAACAAAAGAGACAAAGATTTCTGCCTTTATAGAGTTTCCATTATAGGTAAGGGTTGGGCAAGAGCAATAAATGTAATAAAGAATAAATAATACTATATTTGAAGGTGGTAAGTGCACAAAGAAGTAGGGACTATCTAGGGGGACTGGAGTGCTATGGCAGGGTGGGGAGGAGAGCAATGTTAAATAGATGGCCAGGGTTGGGTTCACTGAGAAGGTAAAACGTAAGCAATGACTTTGAGATAGAATAGTTCCCCTGATGCCCTTCATGGGTGGGAACCGGAGCACTTTGTATTTTTTTTTTTTTTTTTTTTTTTTGAGATGGAGTCTCACTCTGTCGCCCAGGCTGGAGTGCAGTGGCGAGATCTCGGGTCACTGCAACCTCCGTCTCCCAGGTTCAAGTGATTCTCCTGCCTCAGCCTCCCGAGTAGCTGGGATTACAGGTGTACTGGGATTACAGGTGTGCACCACCATGCCCGGCTAAGGAGCACTTTGTTTCACTCAGCCTGTTGCTGGCCATTCCTTGTGGGAGCGAGTGTGTGAGCAAGTGTGGGAACCGGAGCAAATGAATGCTGGAACCGGCCGGTCGCTCCTCTCCGGTGGGAGCGCTCTGTTCGGGCCCTGCAGCGGCGTCCATGTTCTTTCAGCTCTGCTGTTGAGGGATGGCCAAATACCAACCAGTTCAGTGGAGGGTCAGGGTGGCAGCCACTGCCTTTTCAGCACCCAGGGTCTTTTCTGGCATCCAGGAAGAAGAATCAGGTCACATGGACTGTTTGAAAGGTGACGAATGTAGAATACTTTACTGAGCGTTGGGTGGCTCTCAGTGGAAAGGGAGGATGGAAAGGGGATGGGATGGTGATCTTTCCCTGAAGCCCCACCATCCCCGGCAGGGCCCCTCTCCAAAGCTGCACCATCTGAAGTTAGCCAGATCTATCCACAGTCTCCGATGCTCAGTTGCTTTTCTGCTCACCGCTCAGTTGCTTGTATCCTCAGTGCTAAGCCGCTTGTGTTGATCTGCCAGTTGGAGTCTTTTATGGGCAGAGCATGTGGGCAGGCAGGCCAAAAAGGTAACATTTTTTGGAAAAATGGTGTCCTTTAGGGCTGAGGTTCCAGGCTTAAGGGTAGGGTTTAGCCAGGAGCCCAGCCCTTCTGTATCAACTTGACGGAGTGAGGGAGGCAGTCAAGCATGTGTGGGGACCACTCCAGGCACAGCAGCTAGTGCTGACGATCATCCTAACACACAGGACCTTGAGCAGAGGAGTGACAGGCCACTTGATGAGAGGCTGCGAGGCTAAGAGCAGAAACAGAGAGCCCAGTTTGCAGGGAGGTAATCCAGGTGAAGAGCCCCTGGCACTCAGAGTGAAGATAGTCAGAGGTGGCTGGATGCTGGGCATCACCTGAAGATAGCACTGCCGGGAGTTCTTGAAGGACTGCATATTATAAAAGAAAGAAGTCAAGGAGGTCTCTGAGTCTTTTGTCTGAGCAATTAGATGATAGGAGTTGTGGGATGGAAGATGGGGACTCAGTTTCAGACATGCTAAATTTACATTGTCTTTTGGACACCCAAACAGAGATCTTTTAGAAGTCTCATGCCAGTAATCACTCTTGTTACTAAATTCTGTATCTTTCAGGGTTTTTGCCTGCAAAGAAGGGAAGCCACACTCTGAAGCCAGTTTGTTAAAGGATGTTAGGTAAGCCATAGACTCTCCAGGAAGAACTCCCAGGGAACAGGCTTGAAGGCAGCACAGCCCAAAGGAAGCCCATGCTTGCCACCATCTGCAGGTGCACATTCAGTAACCCATTCCACTTGGCGCTATCACCAAACTTGTGGCACTGCTGCTTATAGAAGCTGGAGGTCTGCAGTTGTTGCTTCCAGCATGGATTCAACCAGGTGTCTCCTTTTTTTTGGACAATTAGCTCCCAGCTTACAGGCTTCTGTGATGTGTGTGACTGATTATGTGTCTGTGCTCCAGCTGCAAGGGAGGTTGGAAGGCTAATTTCTGGCTTCTATAGCAGGGAGGCACAGACACCAGAGGGGGAATTTCGGGTGACTAAGTATAAGAACAATTATCCACAAGGAAGGAGCAAGAATTAACACTGATAAACACACTTAATAACGTGCCAGGCACTTCGCTAAGCACTTGATATAAGATAAGGGAATAAACCCCTTATCTAATCCTCACAGCAGTCTCATGATGCTGTCCACGTTTTCATTTTACACATGAGGAAACATGTTCAGCGAGATGAAATGACTTGCCAAAAAGGTCACACAGATCCTAAGCAGTGGAGACAGGAACTGAATCTAGGAAGTCTGATCCAAGGACACTGGGATTATGAAGCCCGTTTTATAGACAAGCAAATTCTAAGTTAGATTTGAGATTAAGTAACTTGTCCAAGGTCACACAGCTTGTAAATGATCAAGCAAAGATATAAGATATAATTCCAGTTTGGCCTGGCTCCAAAGCTGGTGCTCTGTTTCCTGTTCTTTATGGCCTTGAGCAATTATTGAGCCCCAAAGGAATACAGAGGCTAGCAAATCCCATAAGCAGAGGCTTGTCAAAAATGCCTTATGTGGGCTGGGTGTGGTGGCTCATGTCTGTATTCCCAGCACTTTGAGAGACTGAGGTAGGAGGATCACTTGAAGCCAGAAATTTGAGATCAGACTGGGCAACAGAGCAAGACCCTGTATCTACCAAAAAAAGAAAAAAAAAAAATTAGACAGGCATTGTGGCATGCATCTGTTTTCCTAATTACTGGGTTACTTGGGAGGCTGAGGTGGGAGGATCACTCGAGCCCAGAAGTTTGAGGCTGCTATGAACCATGATCATACTACTATACTCCAGCCGGGGCAACAGAATGAGATTCTGTCTCTAAAGTAAAAAAAAAAAAAAAAAAAAAAAAAAAGGAAAGGAAAAAAGGAAAGAAAAAAGCCTTACGTGGGAAGTATGAAGAGCTGAGGATAAGATGAGTGACCTGACACAGGTAGATTCTTTTCTGGGATCTCAGTTTCCCCCAAGAAGACCCTGGGTCTGTGCTTGTCAAAGGGAGGAATGGGGTAACGAGCAAACAGTGGAGGGACGAGGATGACAGAGGAGGGTCTGTATTATTATTCATATCATTCTAACACTCCGCAAATCTCTACCCAAATCTCTAGAGCTTTGATCTCGAGTCCCCGCCCCTTGGAATGTCCTTCTTGGTTGTGGAGGCTGCTGCTGCTGCAGCTTCTTGGCTTCGGGCTCTGAAGTGCTCCCCATCTCAGGCCCAAACAGGAATAAAATCAGTTCCTTTCTCTGTTCCTCTTACTAGACCAAGCTCCAGGGGGATTGTCTGAGGGAATTCTTGTGAAACCAGAAAAAATGTTCAAGAAATGAGGCAACAACAAAAAATAAAACCCAGACAAAATAGTACGACATGAAGTTAAAAGATCGTGAGGAAAGGTAAGGCGTGGTAGGTCCTCACCTGCCTCTTTTTGAAAATCTCATATTGGAGTCCCTGTCTATTTTAATCCCCTCTTTAAGTCATTCATTCATTCATTCAACAGATCTTCATTGGGTGCCTATTCTGTGTCAGGGGTTGGGAATAGACGGAATTGTGAGCAGAACAGACGAAGTCTGTGCCCCCATGGGCTCACAGTCTGGTGCCTGAGGCAGACAGGCAGATGGGCAAGTGCTGACCGAGTGCCATTGGTGATGAGAGGAACGGGCTGTACTTTCAGATGGGGTCTCCTGACCTGGCCATGGTGGCTGGGGAGGCGTCCTAGGATGGGCATGGGCCAGGAAGCTTCCGTAGGTCATTTTGTTGATTTCTCACAACTGTGTGAGGTTGCTATTGCTGCTTCCATTTACAGATGAGGAAACTGAGGCTCAGAGAAGAAAAGTTCCTGGCCCAAGTCACCCACACCAGTGTTGATCTGGCTTCCTATCTCCTGCTCTTAGCATGACCTATCTGGCCTCTAACAGTTTTTAACACTTTTTAAGATTGTGCTGTGGCCTCAATTTTCTCCAAAACGTACCCTGATCTCTCCCCAGGAAGATCAAAGCTGTCGGGGGACACAAGAGTGTCAGAACCAGAGTGTGGGTGCAGAGGGGTCCTGGGTGAATAACCCAGCAAGGACAGACAGTCCCTAAGGATGGTTCTGCACCCACACGCTGGGTGTGACACTCATGTTGTAGCAGGACAAGCCTCAGACAAAACTCCTCAGACACCTAGTTAAAGAAGGAAGGGGTTTATTCGGCCGGGGGCATCGGCAAGACTTCTGTCTCAAGAGCTGAGCCCCCCAAGTGGGCAATTCCTGTCCCTTTTAAGGGCTCACAACTCTAAGGGGTGCATGTGAGAGGGTCGTGATTGATTGAGCAAGCAGGGGGTATGTGACCGGGGGCTGCATGCATCGGTTGCACCTGTAATTAGATCGGAACAAAACAAGACAGGAATTTTCACAACGCATTCCTATACAATGTCTGTAATCTATAGATAACAGAACCAATTAGGTCAGGGGTTGATCTTTAACTACCAGGCCCAGGGTGCAGTGCTGGGCTGTCTGCCTGTGGATTTCATTTCTGCCTTTTAGTTTTTACTTCTTCTTTCTTTGGAGGCAGAAATTGGGCATAAGACGATATGAGGGGTGGTCTCCTCCCTTAATGTGTCCTCTGACGGCTTTGATCTTCCTGAGCTTTCTTCCCACCCAGGAATCCCTCAATCTGTCTTTGCTGCACCAGCACCCTCAACCTCAGAGACATGCCATCCTCACCTGAACTCAGGCCAAACTCTCATACATGATTCCTTTCATCTCTTGCCTTCATCATGACTTAGTCATGTTGGGGTTGTCAGAGGGAGCATTTGTCAAGACGGAGGGAAACCTCAGGGAAGTAAATCAACACCAAACCCATAAGTCAAGCTTGAGATCCAAAGGTGGGGTGTGGGTGGGGAGGAAGGTTAGCTTCCCCAAGCTCTCTGCTCACTGGGGGCCCCAAGTGGAGACTCTGCCTGTCATTGACCCCTTCATTCAATGAGTACTCACCGAGGGCCTGCTCTGTGCCAGGCATGGGGCTACTGGCTGGAGTTACTACAGTGACTCAGGCAGAGTCTGCCCCACAGAGTCTTGTTGGGGAGACCAACAGGTAACAGTCACCTCCATACAGTATGCTGCATTCCATTAGGGGGAAGCCCAGGGACTCTGGGCCATACAGCAGAAACAACTAACACAGTCTCGGGAGTCAGGGAACATTCTTTGGAGAAAGTACTGGGCCAATACACTAGGAAGATGTTGGATTTGATATTTGATATTTGGTGGCGGTGATATTTGGTGGCGGTGATGATATTCGCTGGAGGTGGAGGTGGTGGTGGTGGTGGTGTGTATGTGTGTGTGTGTGTGGGTGTTGGGGGTGGGCAGTTCTGGGCAGGGGGAACTGCATCAGTGAAGGCCTGGAGGTGTGACTGAAAGTGGCCCACTGGAGGAGCTGGAACTTGAACTTGCTGGGGCTACTGTGCAGAGGGAGAGGAGGGGCTGATGAGGGATGATGGAGAGCTGGTGGGAGTAGGGGGTCAGTCGTGGAGGACTTGCTCATAGTGGGGAGACTGAACTGTACCCCGAGAATCGCAGAGAAGCACATGTCCCTTTTGTTTTCACCTTTTTTTAGCATTGCAGTGGGGGAGGAGAACCTGTTGATCAGGAACTGCCCACAGCTTTTGTTCTGGATAAGCCCCTCATGGAGGAGGTCACAGGCAAGAAGATGAGTCTTCATCCTGACCCACAGAAGCAGTGTTGGACTGGGGAGCACCACCTGCCAAACTCCCAGTCCCACTGAGTAACCCCCAGGGCAGGGGCGTGTCCCTGCGTAGGAGCTCCCATGTGCCTGTCACGCCCCCCTCACCTCAGAGGCTCCTGCCCCCGACCTGAGCGAGCCATGTATAAGTTGGGTCCCTTCTCCCTCCAAGGAGTGTGCTGCATGGACAACAGCCTCTCTCCTCATTTGCCCCTTCCTCCAGGTGCCTCCTTCTGCACCCTGACCCCGCTCCAGGCTGTCACCTCCTCTGTATCGCAGCTGGGCCTCGTCTGTCCTGGGACGGTGGCAAGCCTGTACAGAAGTCATCTTCCTTATTTCTCACTACCACCAGCTTCCCAGATGGGAAACTGAGGCTTAGAGAGATGACATAACTCAGCTCTCAAAGGATCTGAATGGGTGTGACCCGCAATCCCACCCTCTTCGCCTCATGTTGTCTAAAACAATCACAGATGCCTCCCACGAGCAGGAAAGCTCTGGAAATGTCTTCTTGGAAAGCAAGCAGCCACCCATGAACAGTGAGTCTCTGTCCCAGGTATTTCTTGTCTCTGGGCCTCAGTTTCCTCACCAGACTCCTCAGTGCATGGAACAAATGCAGTGGCAATGAAGGAATGAGGGCACCAGGGAGGGCGGCCTCCACTGACTTTCTAAGTCATGGAAAATCCATGGTCCAAAAAGCTCTTAGCATTTTCTCTGCCCCTGGATCTCACATCCATCTCAGGCCACGCCAGCCCCGCAGCCCCAGGGGTCCTACTGTTCTCCCTTCTCTCAGGCCCAAATGAGAACAAAGCCAAGTGCCTTCCCTCCATTCCCCTCGGCATGACTAACACATGCTAGGATTTTCCCAAAGGAACTTCTGTCAGCCCTAATGGAAAACTCCGCAAAATACAAAGGAAACAAAGCAAATTCAGAATCCACAGCAAACAGCCATGTTTGAGGTACAAAAAGTTGGGGCAGGGGATACTTGCTGAGAGTATCCCCTTCATACTAGTTCTTTTTTTTTTTAAAAAAATTTTAGGTGGAGTCTCCCTTTGTCACCCAGGCCAGAGTGCATTCGGCTCACTGCAGCCTTGACCTCCTGGTTCAAGTGATCGTCCCGCCTCAGCCTCCCGAGTAGCTGGGATTATAGGCACCCGCCACCACACCCGGCTAATTTTTTGTATTTTTAGTAGAGACAAGGTTTCACTATGTTGGCCAGGCTGATCTCGAACTCCTGACCTCAGGTGATCCACCCACCTCAGTCTCCCAAGTAGCTGGGATTACAGGCACATTCCGCCACACCCAGCTAATTTTTTGTATTTTTAGTAGATACGGGGTTTCACTATGTTGGCCAGGCTGGTCTTGAACATAATAGTTCTTAACTGGAGCCCCATCCTGAGTTCTTTGGGCCCCTGGATATTCCTGTGTATGTTCCCTGGGGTGTTAATTAATATAAAATAACCCCAAACAAAACTCTTGTGGTCAAATCCAGTGGAAAACATGGAGATAAACAAACCAAATCTTTTTTTTTTTTTTTTTTTTTTTTGCAGGACTTCTCAAAGCTTTTGGCCTTGGCCTCCCAAAGTGCTGGGACTACAGGCGTGACTCACTGCACCTGGCCAAAGCTTTTGTTTGCTTAAAGTGCTTTGTAAGTTTCCAGGAGGAGGCTACAGAACCCAGAAATCCCCTGTGGATTTGACCACGAGATGCGCTGCTGAATTCATGGTGGCAAATGCTGATGATCTCTGATGGAGGCTGCCGGGTGGCTGCTGCCCTCATCCTGACCTGCCCTCCCCAGCAGGACGGGAGACTTCTAGGAGGGGGAGGGTCCCCACTGAAGATGGACACATGTCCTGTCAGAGTTTCTGACGAGCTCCAGGCCTTAGGCAGTATGGGACAAGGAGAAAGAGAGTTGGGTCTCTACTCGGGACTGCAGAAGCTGAGCATGCAGAGTAGTGGGGACAGTGCCCCTCCTCTGTCCCCACCTCCCAGCACCCCCAATATCTCCTTTTCCCCCTGATGCTTCCCCTGATCAGGCCACGGCCCTGTCGTTGTCCCAACAAATGCCCACGCCAGTTCATCGCACCTTGTTTTCTCTGATGTACTCGCAGTCACACATCTTGTGCCCCTGAGCTGGGTACACCGTCCTTTGCAATGTGTGCTAAGAGAACTGTATTGCTAATAATAAAGACAAAATTTAATGACTCCACTGGCTGAGCTTCTGGTAGGTCCCAGGCACATTAGACAGACTCATTAATTCTCACCTCGGCAACTCGAGGAAGGTCTTGCTGTTTCAGTACCCTGAGTCTCAGACAGGTTCAATGACTTGCCCAAGGTCGCATAGCTTTTAAGTGACAGGGCCTGGCTGACTTTGCTCTGAAGTGAGTCCTCTTTCCAGTACCCTACCCTGCTGAGCCCCTCCTGTGTTTAGAGAAGGCTTCTCCTCTGAGGTGGGAAGATCTGACTTTGACCCTCAATTCTCAGATGACAATGGTACTTTGACCCTCAATTCTCAGATGACAATGGTCCAGTCAGACGGGAACTAGCTGTGCTAACTTCTAAACAAGTCACTTCTGCAGGGAGAGGCAGAGGCCAGTGCTTGTTGAACTCATGTGTGCAAGCATGACCGATAAACGAATGGGGCGAGGACTGAGGACTCTCTGGCTCTACTGATTTATGATTCTGAAGGTCATCAATCTTAAAGAGAGATATGCATTCCCCAAGCTTTCTTCTCCCCGAGAGGCCTCCCCTATCTCTCTCCAATGTTGTGGCTCCTCTCAGCTGCAGGGGAAAGCTTTCTGGTTTTTCTCTTAGGTCCAAACACGAACAAAATAAAATCCTCTTTGCCCTTCTCTTGGTCTCTTCTCTTCCTTCCCCTTCTTGGTTACACTTTGGAATTTTCAGAGGAAAAGTTTGCCAAGTCCAGGGAAGACTTTACGGAAATGAACAAGAGCCTATATAACCCCACCAACTATCCATGACTCTATAGCAAGGCGTGAACTGTTTCCTTCACAACTGTGGCTGCAGCGGCCCCTTGTGGCCATGTTACACGCCAGGAAATTGAGTGTCAGAGAAATCACAGTTTTAGCGCTGGGAGGCGAGCTCTCTTTCCCTTAGAGAGGTGGCCTCCTCCACTCTTCTGTGGCCCAAAGAGGGGAAGACACATGCCCAGGGCCACACGGGTAGAATGCAGGCATTTGGACTTCCAGCCTACCTGGGGCTCTTTCTCTTGTACTGCTCTCAGCTCAACGTCCCTTTGTTGCTGTAGGGAGGCCAGGGAGCAGCCTGGAGTGTGGGGCCTGCCTTTGCCCAGACGGGCTCCCTCTGACCGTTCCTCTCACACAGCACTGAGCAGGGTCAGGGGTGCAGAGGGAGGCGGTAGGAGGAAGGAGCCCGCCTGCAGGCAGGTTGGCGAGTCCCTGCGCGGCCTCCAGGAGGCGCTGTGGCGCCGAGTTGGGGAGGCCCTGGGCTCCTCCCGCACCGGTGGCGGAGGGAGATGTTCAGTCTGAGGAGGAAGGAACCTGCCCCCTTTCTGGAGAGCTTGCAAAGCCGTGGCCTTGTGGCCAGCAGCCTGCCCTGTCCGGAGCCGAGGTTGGCTCCAAAGCGGACATCACCGCCTCTCTCCGGGCTCCCGTGGCGGGCCACGGACGCACCCCACAACTACCTACAGCAGACTTCACTTTGCAGACGCAGCTTCTTCTCTCTTAGCCTCTGAATGCCCGGTGAGGTGGGCGGGGCAGGATCACTGTACCTGTTACGGACTGGAAAACAGTTTCAGAGAGGCTGAGGGCTTGCCCGGAGTCAGCCAGCTGATGAAAGACGGAGCCTGGCCTCAGGGCTTTGGACCACCAAGCCAGTGCCCAACCCTTTCCTACACAACTCATGGCTCCCCCGAGTTTGGCTCAGGGTAGAGGGGGAGATGCTACAGAGGAAGGCAGGGGGCTTTGGAGTCAGCTCCATACCACCTGCCATGTCATGTAACCTCCCCGAGCCTCAGTTTCCTCATCTGTAAAATGGGCAGTAATCCTCTCCCTGGGAAGGTTGTTGTAAGGAGTGAACATCATGGATGTCAAGAGACAGCAGAGTTGCCTGATCCAGTGTGTCAGTGTGGGGGCCTTGGGGCCCTGTCCACTTGTCAGTACAGTCACCTCCTTGGAGATCCAGGCTGGGAATGCCAGAGCCCGGCTCTTCCTCGTTGAGGTGCAGTGAGCTGCCTTAGTCTGTGGTGCAGGGCGTGGGGGTGGACGTGCTCTGGCTGCTGTGAGCCAGTGCAGAGATGGAGCCAAGAGAGGCCGAGTTTGGTGGGGTCAGGGATGGGGCACGTAGGAGGACGGTGGGATGAGTCACTCACCAGCTCAGATTGTGGTGTTAAGGGGAAGGAGTGTGGAGGCTGGGCTGGGCCTGGCAGCACCAGGCACAGACCTACCAGGCAGGGAGGCAGCCCTCTGGGACCAAGGCATGATACCCCGCCAGTCCCACTTGCCCAGCCTCTGTGCTGCCCTGAGCTCCCTAGGGGTGAGGGTGGGCAGAAGGAGAAATGTGGCCCTGGTACCTGTCAGTGTGTGGGTCTGTGTGAGGAGAGGCGGGGTGAGGGTCTGGCTGCTTTTTTATCCTGTTCACGGCCCCTCCTGGTCTTCTCCTAGTGCCAACACCTTTCTTCCTGCCTGTGTGCTGGGGATGGGGAATGCCCCTCCCAGCCAACCCTGTGGGGCCACCATCTAAGACAGACAGACTGAAGCAGTGGCCACACATCTACCAGGCATGTTGCACCTGGCTGTCCACGTAGATGATCAGCCACACCTGTATCCACCTGGGACCCCACAGAATATGATGGACTCTCAGGGTTGATAGAGTGTAGAGAGAGAACTCTTTCCGGAAGTGTGGACTGAAGCAGCAGGGATCAGACAGCCCAGAGTGGAGCAGTGGGAAGCTGTGGGATGGGGAAAGGGAGTTTGAGGGGGTGTGGCTAGGGGAGGGCTGCCCTGCAGGAGCCTCAGAGCGAGCAGCTGCGGCCAGAACCATGGCTGGGCAAAGAGAGGTGAGGGGATTGATACACAGGCCCCGTTCTTCCTGTTCTCCATCTTCTGCTGCTGCCTTCTGACGGATGGCTGATTCCAATGGGGCAGCTGGAGGGAAAGGAGACAGTGATGCAGGGATCAGCCTTCCAGGTACACAGCAGGGCAGAGGAGGGTGGAGAGTGGATCTAAGGATCCAGGGAGAATTATCAGCACAACCAGTGGCTGGGCAAGGGGGGCACAAATACGAGCCAGACCCCAGCCTCGAGAAGCTCACTGGCTGGTAGAGGGGACAAGAGCCAATGAATTCTCACCCATATAGGGAGAGGACAGTGCCCGAGAGAGGGTCAGGTAAAGCACCAGAGGGGCTCAGAAGAGGAAGAGTGGGTGCAGGGATCACACAGGCCTGAAGGAAGAGGTGATGTATGAGTCCCACGCTGCTGCTGTAACAAGTAGTGGCAAACTCAGTGGCTTAAAACAACACAAACTTACTATCTTCTAGGCCTGGAAGTCAGAAGTCTGAAATGGACTTTATGGGCTAAAATCAAGGTGTCATCAGAAATGCTTTCCTTCTAGGGGCTCTGCAGGAGAATCTGTCTCCTGGCCTCTTCCAGCCTCCAGGGGCTGCCTGCCTTCCTCAGCTTGTGGGACCTTCCTCCTTCAAAGTGCCTCACTCTGACCTCTGCTTCCACGGTCCCAGCTCCTCTCCGTGACCTTGACTATCTTGCCTGTCTCTTACAAGGACCCTTGTGATTACCTTGGACTCAATAGGATAATCCAGGATAACCCAACCTCCATTCCAAGATCCTTGATGTAATCACATCTGCAAAGTCTCTTTCTGCCATGGAAGGCACATACTCACAGGTTCTGATTGGCACATCTTTGGAGGGCCATTATTCTGTCTACTCCAGGCAATGGTGAAAAGGCAGAGTTTCAACCTGTGATGGCCGAGGGGAAGGACCCTGGAGATGGATGGGATAGCCTGAGTAGAGGCAGGCATTTGAGAACCTAAGCACCATGGCCAGCACTTGTGTGAAATTGCAGGAAGACTATGATTTTCGGGGACAGGGCTGGAAAGCCTGCCTGGACATGGCCAGTGCCTTGCTTCATTTCCAAATACATGCAGTTGGCCTCTGAGGCTGACTGGCAACCGTCAGTGCCTGTGGAATGGCGGGGCTGGCGGGGGGCCTCCTGGATGTGAGGTGAGACTTGCTGTTCAGTGTCCATCCCTCCCCGACCCACCCTTCTCCAGGCCCAGCACGGCTTTATTCAGGACCTGCATGGTGAGTCGGACCCTTGCAGTTGTCCCCTCTGTGAGGCCCTCCATTGGCCTGTCTCTTATCCACCCACAGCCCCACTGCCAACAGACCCGCAGGCAGCACCAGTCCCCTCCCCTGCCTTCCCCAGCCTCCAGGCTTTCGACTCTCTCCCAGTGTTATGCCTCCAACACACTGAACTGCTCCTTGAACTCCCTGCATTGTCTCACCTGGCCAGGCCATTTCCCACAGCTTTCCCTGTGCCAGAAACACCCACCACCTGAGCCCTTTTCTTTCCACTCCTCATTCTTCAAGTCTCAGTTTTTTGGAAGAACACTTTCCCCTTCCCTCCACCCTACCGCACAGGGAGCAGTGAGTGACTCCCACAAAAATTTTTTTTTTTTTTTTTTTTTTTTTTTTTTTAAAGACATGGTCTCACTCTGTCACCCAGGTTGGAGTGCAGTGGTGTGATCATGGCTCACTGCAGCCTCAACCTCCTGGGCTCAGGTAATCCTCCCACCTCAGCCTCCTGAGTAGCTGGAACTACAGGCACACATCACCATGCCCTGATAATTTTTTGTAGAGATGTTACCCAGGCTGATCTCGAACTTCTGGACTCAAGCAGTCCACCTGCTCAACCTCCCAAAGTGCTGAGATTATAGGTGTGAGCCACTGTGCCTATCCTCTAACAAAATCTTTTATAAAAACCGGAACTTGGCCAGGTATGGTGGGTCATACCTGTAACCTCAGCACTTTGGGAGGCCGAGGCAGGCAGATTGCTTAAGCCCAGGAGTTCAGGACCAACCTGGGCAACATAGAAAGAACATGTCTCTAAAAAAAAAAAAAAAAAAATTGACCCAGGCATGGTAGTGCATGTCTGTAGTCCTAGCTACCGAGGAGGCTGAGGTGGGAGGATCACATGAGCCCAGGAGTTTGAGGCTGCAATGAGCTAGGATTACACCACTGCACTCTACCCTGGGTGACAGAGCAAGACCCCGTCTCAGCAAACAAACAAACAAACAAACACAAAAAAAACCCCAAAAACAAAACAAAAAGCTCTTCCCAGCCCACACCTGCTGAGTGGTTGTCTCCTGCAGTGATGACTGACACATGCCATTTAACCTTCACGTTGCTGGTAATAGCTATTGATTTTATGGAGTGCCAGATACTGTGCTTCACACCTGATTTTTCATTTATTCCCCTGAAAGCCCTCTGAAGTTGGTGTTTTTAGCCTCATTTTAGAGGTGGGGACACTGAGGCTCTGCCAGGTGAGGTAACAGGCATTGCATGACACGGCTTTGAAATAAAATGGTGGCTCTCTGAATCAAACCCAGGCCACCCTGGCTCCAAGGCTCAGGCCCTAAACCACATGCCACACTGGTGTGATTATGGTCCATGTTTTATAGGGGAGTAAACTGGAGCTTGGGGTGGTGAATACCTGGGCCTGGCTAATGAGTGGCTCTCATCCCAAGGTGTGGCTCTTTTCAAAGGCCAGGCCTGTCACTGCCTTGGTACATGGTCACTTATTAATCTGACCTGCTACACTATATTGCTGCGCCTCTGTTTTTTTAACTATTTGTATAGATCCTTCCCTCCCCCACTCTTCCCTCTCCCATCTGCAGGGAGGTTGCTGGGGGCCTGGCCTGAGTCTCTTTTGTCTCGAATTCTGCATGTGGCATAGGGCCTGGCTCAGAGCCCATGCACAGCACACGAGTGAATGAGGGAATGAATGGTGTTTCCTGGGCATGGCTTTGGGCAAAGCAAGAAACTGCTCAGAGTGGCCATCTGCAGCCAGCAGATCCAGAAAGAGTGAGGCTGTGAGCTCCTGCAGGGCCGAGGCCTGGGGTCCCAGCACTCCCCAAACCTCTTGGCGGATCTGAATCCCCAAGTTAGGTTTTGTTTTTTTACAGATATATAACTTTGTACTGAATTATGCATGTATTACTTCTTCCCCAATATATATGTAATATATATTATATAATGTATAATACATAATTATTACATTATATATATTATATATAATATATAATTCTGCATAATATAATATATAATATATTAATATATTTGGGAAGAAGTAATACCTACATAATTCAGTACACATTTTTAAAAGTACAAAGGATATTCAGCAAAACATAAGTCTCTCCATTCTTTGAATGCAGTCTCTCAGCTCCCTTCCCAGAAGCATCCCCTGCTATCTCACTAGCTTGTGTATCCTTCTAAAAAAACCAATGCATTTACCAACATAGATGNTTATATATAATATATAATTCTGCATAATATAATATATAATATATTAATATATTTGGGAAGAAGTAATACCTACATAATTCAGTACACATTTTAAAAGTACAAAGGATATTCAGCAAAACATAAGTCTCTCCATTCTTTGAATGCAGTCTCTCAGCTCCCTTCCCAGAAGCATCCCCTGCTATCTCACTAGCTTGTGTATCCTTCTAAAAAAACCAATGCATTTACCAACATAGATGTGCATGTCTTCTTCCCTGGCACACACATAAAAATAATAGCAAACTGTCTACATTACTGCGCCATCTTACATTTTCATTTAATAAAACACTTTGAACATCTTTCCTATCAACACCATGCAGAACTGCCTCATTCTTTTTGATGGTGGCACAGTATTCTATTGCATAGGTATCATATGTATTTATTGTATGTATCATGTAATGAACATTTAGGCATTTCTGGTCTTTTGTTATTATAAATAATACTGCAGTGAGCCTCCTAGTACTTCATGTCATTTGGCACATGTGCAGAAGTACATCTGAAAGATAAGCACCTGTGAGGGAAATTGATAGGTCAAATATTTATATTAAAAAAATTTTTTTTTTGAGACAGGGTCTTGCTCTGTTTCCCAGGCTGGAGTGCAGTGACACAATCTCAGGTAACTGCAGCCTTGAACTCCTGAACTCAAGCAATCTTCCCACCTCGGCCTCCTGAGTAGCTGGGACTAAGGTGCATGCTACCATTCTTGGCTTAAGATTTTGATACATATTGGAAATGACTGTTCATAGACCTTATACTACCAGCAACGTGTGGCATGTCCATTTCCCCATATTTCCAACAAATGGTAAGTTAGCAAAACTTTTTTATCGTTACCAATCTGACATGTAAATCATGGGATTTCATGGGACTCTAAATTTGTATTTCTCTTCTCGATTAAGGTTGAACGTTTTCATAAGTCTAAATGCAACTCATAGCTCCTTTTCTGGGAACTGTTTGCTCATGTGCTTTGCCCTTTTTCCTGCAGGGTTCTTGGTTTCTTACTTAGTTATTTGTAGAAGCCCTTTATAAATACTAAAGATATTAACCTTTGGTCTGTGATAAGGGTTGTGAATATCTTCCTGCTTTATTGTCTCCATAAATTGTGTTGCAAGAGTTTCCCAGTTTATCACTTTCTACTGTCACTCTAGTTATTTGCCTTCATGTTCTTATCGCCTCATATTGTTATTGTCTTCCTACTTCCAGGAAATTTCTCTCACATTATCTGATTTAATGCTTGTTACCTTCATGAGAGACGAATATTGATATTCCCATTTGTTTGGGGAGGCAATTGTCTGTGGATCTTCTGTATTTCTGCACATCTTGCAATCAGAGGCACTGACGGCTTTTGTTCTGGTCTGTCTTTTCAAGGATGTGTTAGTAGCTCCTTTTCTGGGAACTGTTTGCTCATATTCTTTGACCTTGGACGATAGAGATGACATCTTCCTCTGGAAAAGAGGCAGGTTTTTTTTTAAAATTTTTTTATTTTTTATTTTTATTTTTTACTGTTCTGTATAATAATAACAGTATTTCTCTCTGGAGCAAAGATCAAACAGGTTTTCTTGCAGCCCATCATAAAAAATTTGGTTCCCCAAAGTGTGGAGTTCCTCAGCTGTGATGCAAAACCCGTTGTATATGTAGTGTAGCATCCACTAGAGTCAAGCTTTGTGTTGTCCTCATGGTACTTGGGGTGAGGGGGCTACTTGCTTAAGCTTAGTTTAGTAAGGCACAAAGCTGGGATTTGAACCCACAGCTTTTTGCAACATAAAGTTCGAGTTGCTTGCTGTGCCGTGAGTAATGTGCCGTGAGTCTTTGTCTCTGACCCAGGGTCTCGTGTCTTCTGCCAGCATCCATAAAACTGTGGCAGGACAACTTTTTAACTTGCAAAAAGAGTAAAATTTTTGACCTTTCAGTTCTTGGCAATTTGGCAGCTCTGCCAAGTGAGGCTTTGATCACCTGCATCCAGGGTCACCCAGACAGAAAGCAGCAAAACTAGGTGTCTTACCTCACGCTGCAAGTTTTAGTTATGCTAACGTGGACTTCCTCTGTTAGCAGGTAAATGGCCCATGGCTAGGCTTCTTTCAGCCACTTTATCTTGCTTTCAGCTTACCCACTTTCAGCTTATCCGGGCCTCGCTCCCTCACTCAAGGTGCCCTCCATCTTTGTCCCTCTTCCATATCTCATGGATCTCATGCGTTAGGCTAGTGGTTCTCACACTTCAGTGAGCCTCAGAATCACCTGGAGAACTTATTAAAAATTCAGACTTATTAAAGATGTAGGTTCATTCACAAAGACTCAATTCAGTAACCCTGGCTCCCCTCCCCACGAGTTCTGTCCTGAGGGTGGAAGGACCACACGCTGAGTTCCTGCTGTAAAGAACCGGCTGACCCTAAGAATTTGTGAGCAGGGATTTGATCAAAGCTGGCTTGAGACAGATGAGCCTGGTGCTGGGGTGAGTTGCCAGGAGAGGTCAGCTCTGGGGGAGGCGGCTGTGGTCCTTGGGTCTTGAGGTGATAAGGCGATGATGGGGGGGCGGCAGAGGGAAGGAGTGAGGGGGTGCTGGGACAGGGCTGTGGACCCAGCTGGGCCATAGCCCTGTGTTTCCAGCCTCAGGGCTTCCTGCACCTGCTGTCTGATTCACCTGGTACTTTGCATGTGTCATCTCCTGGCTCAAACAATCACTGTTGGCTTCTGCAGGAAAAAAATAAAAAATCAAATCTGGTGGCTTGACCTGTGAGGTCCTTTGTTGTCTGATTCGAAGCAGCTCTGCAGCCTCTGCTCCCCGGTTTTCCTTTGGCACAGTGGTTAGACCGCATGGTGCAGGCCCAGACCTTGTGGGTTCAAATCCCAGTTCTGTGCCTTACCAAACTAGGCTTAGGCAAGTTTAATTTCCTAGTTGGCAAAATGGGAGTGATGACAGTGTCTATTCCATGGGGGAGCTTTGAGGATTTAAACAAGTTCATGGATGCCACTTACTTGAACAGAGTTAGGCATAGAGGAAGAGGCCAATACATTTGGCCTGTCTTTATAAGATTTCTTTTTTACTGGAACTTCCCACTATCCGCCACCTCCATGTTCTCACTCCAGGCACCATTTACTATGGCTCACCCTAGGGCTGTGCACGGCTTCCTCCTCCAGGGCACCCTCCCTGCTTACCCAGGCCTTGGTCTCTCATTCAGGGTGCCCTCTGTCTGAGCTCCAGCAGCCCCAGGTCTGTGTCCCTCCTCCGACCCTGGCCTGCCTCCTGCCTTTGTCAGGAGCTTGCAGTGTTTACCTCTTTCTCTTCCCCGAGCTCAGGTCGTCCCCTGGGGACAGACACCCTGGGTCCCCTGCCTGCTGGTTTCTGCTGAGCGGGACACCAGCTGTGAGACTTTAGGCAGGCTGAGGCCCCATTCTGTCTCAGTTTTCTGACCTACATAAACTGCCGGAGGTAGGCTAAAGCATGTGTTTGGGTTTTAAAAGGGGGAGAATCTTTGCTGAAGCAAAATCTCTCAGAAAGCTGAGTATATAAAACCAGTGTGAGTGCATGTGTGAGAAGGCCTGGGAGTGTGTGAGTGTATGTGTGAGCATGTGTATGCATGTGTGCGTGTCTGTATGAGTCGGTGTGAATGCTGTGTGAGGTGTGTAAGTGTGTGTGAGTGTGGCTGGTCACAGCAGATCCGCTCAGCTCCCACCTCCCTGCTTAGGGCTCAGCAGGCGAGGCTTCAAAATCTCTGGGCTAGCAGATTTCTATGCTCCCATCCTACAAGTGTAGGAGTTTTGTCTAAATCATCTTGTTGGGATTTTAGATGTTTATTATGTTTCTTTTTCCTTTTTTTTTTTTTGAGACAGAGTCTTGCTCTGTTGTCCAGGCTGGAGTGCAGTGGCTCAATCTCGGCTCACTGCAACCTCCGCTTCCCAGGCTCAAGCAATTCTTCCTGCCTCAGCCTCCCTAGTAGATGGGATTACAGGCGCCCACCACCACGCCCAGCTAATTTTTTAGAGATGAGGTTTCGCCATGTTGGTCAGACTGGTCTTGAACTCCTGATCTCAGGTGATCCACCTGCCTTGGCCGCCCAAAGTGCTGGGATTACAGGCACGAGCCACTGTGCACGGCCAAGAAGAGGCTTACTGTGTTTCTTCGCAGTCAAGGTGAGGGTAAGGATGAGGTAACATGGACATGGCAGGAATAGGAAACTTGGGGTACCTGAAGCCTCCTCTCTTCTCCCCATGCTCCAGCCCTTTCTTCTGAAGCCCCAGACACGGATCTCCCTGTTGGGAAGTGTTTGTTTGGTTTCTGTGTGCCAGGTCCTCATTGTATATTTACTGAGCGAGGACAGATATCTCTGGTGGATCTTCTCATCCCCACAGGCTCCAGCCCTAATCCCAGGCAAGGCCTTTGGAGGAAGCACTTTCCTCTCCAACTCTAGCACATTCCACTGGAGGGGGAAGGGTCTTGGCAGGACTGAGCCAGGGGAGGGCAGAAGATGCTTCCTGACACTGTGGTTCCTTGGCGCATCCTCTGTGCCTCCCTGGTGCTGGCCTGGCTGGTAGGCCTCAGGTTGGTGCTTGGGCAGCCTAGTGAGGGCTGACGCTGGCACTGGGTAGTTCCTGCCTGGAATGGACGTGAGATGCCTAAGGAAGCCAGTGAGGCTTTGTCTTCTGTTAATACTCTGTGTGTGTGTCTTTGGGGTGGGGTGGTGTTCCCTTTCAACTGACTTCAAAAAGCCCTTCAGATACCAGGCCCCTGACATGGGATCAGGCGTCACCTGCTCTTCCTTGGGGCAAAGGGGATCTCCCCCATTCTCCCTCATCTCCCCCTGAGTCCCCAGACCCAGGCATTCCTGGTGTTCCCAGCTCCTGGCAGCCCATCTCGCTATGCGATTCTCTGTGGTTGCTGCCTGATGAATGTTTATCCTGCAGCCGGTTGGAGCCGGGAAGAGCAGGGCCTCGGCATCCTGTCTCCAGAGCAGTTCTGAGGCTCCTTCCCGCTGCTATTAGGAATGTCCCTTCTCCCCCAAACCCCTGCTCACCTGGTCCAGAAGCCCACTCACCTGAGCACCCCTCCCCCAAGTCTGCAAGGCCCCGCTTGCCAGCCTAAAGCCAGTGGAGCCTGGAATGAGTCAGAACTGAAAATAATAAGCACTCCCCTCAACCCATGATAGAGGTGAGACGTGCTCACTGCTGCTTTTTTGAAAACGTGGAAAACACAGATCTTCATTAGAAATCATCTGTCTCTTGGCCGGGCGCGGTGGCTCATGCCTGTAATCCCAGCGATTTGGAAGGCTGAGGTGGGTGGATCACTTGAGGTCAGGAGATTGAGACTAGCCTGGCCAATATGGTGAAACCCTGCCTCTACTAAAAATATAAAAATTAGCTCGGTGTGGTAGCAGGCACCTGTAATCCCAGCTATTCGGGAGGCTGAGGCAGGAGAATCACTTGAACTCGGGAGGTAGAAGTTGCAGTGAGCTGAGATTGCGCCACTGCATTCCAACTTGCGTGATGGCGTAAGACTCTGTCTCAAAAAAAAAAAAAAAAAAAGAAAGGAAAAAGAAAGTCACCTCTTTTCATAGCAACCCCAACCCCTAAATGTGGGCTCCATCTGTGAAGGCAGGGCCCAGGTGGACACAACCCTTGTCCATCCCCTCCCTCAGCGGGCATCAGTGCTGGGCTGGCAGAGATCAGGGTAGAGTCATTGCTTGGTTAATAGAGGCTAATTCTGCCAGAACGCCTTCCAATACAGATCCAGGAGGGCCCGGGTGTGACTCCTGTCCTTCTGGAGGGGGATCAGCTAAACCGCCGTCCCAGATCAGCTTCCTGACTGCAAATGCGAGGCTCACACCTTAACCAGGAGCCATGCAAGATTCTCTCCTTCCCTTGTCCTCCCCATGAATCATCAGCCTGACCTGTTGGCTCTGCCCTGGAGATATCCCTTGCACCAGGCCACTGTTCCTGAAGTCCTCTGATGGCTCCCCAGAACAAGCCCCCAGTGTCTCTCATCTGGACTGTGTTAGAGCCTCTTATTAGATCTCCATCTCCCTGGGCCCCACGGTCTATTCCACAGGGAGTAGCTGGGGGCTGGGAGGGCATCCTAGTGCTCCTCTGCTCAGAGCACCATTACTCTCAGGATAAAAGCCAGTGCCTCCATTAGACTGCAGACACCGAGTGCTTTGTCCTGGCCTCCCCTGGGCTCATCTCCTGCACACCCTCATTCTGGCTCACCCCTCTTAACTGCTGGGCCTGCTTGGTGTTCCCTGAACAGACCAACCTCCTTCTTCCTTAGGGATTTTGCATCTGCTGTGCCCTTGGCTTGGAATAATCTTCCCTGGGAGTCTGAGGGCTCCTTTGCCTCATTCAGGTCTCTGTTCATGCGTCACCTCCAAAGAGAGGTCTTCCCTGACCACCCCTCAGTGGCCTTCCCTGCTGACCCCCTCCCTGGCTTTGCTATTCTGCCCCCTACCCCCAAATGAAAGCCCCAGGAGGGCAGGCAGCTTTCGACTGCCCTGCTCTTGAAGCCCAGAGTCTAGAAGGTGCCTGGCACACCGAGGGTGGACCATAATTGGTGTTAAATAAAAAAAAAAAAAAAGGGCTTCAGGAGAAGGCTCCATTTTGGCAAATAATCATTAAATGTTTACTATGCTGGAGTCAGCCCTGGGGCTAGATACGGAAGCTCGAAGTCTAGATGGGGAGACAGAGCTGTGGTGTGTGCTGGGCGAGTGGGTGGGGGTGGGAACGCTGTCGAGCCTGAGCGGGTCAGGGCAGACATCTCAGGGAGGAGACACCCATGCCAGTGGAACTGAGAGGAGCTGGCATGGCTGCCTCCAGGTAAAGGGAGGAGGCAGGTGGGCAGGGAGGATGCTGTGGCCTATGCTGGGTGGAGGTGGCCTCCTGCACACAGTGGGTGTTCAGTGAAAATACTCACAGTGTCCAAGACCCCTGCATCCGAGGAGGACAGTTTGAGTTGCTGGACGGGAACCTTCCCAGGTGACGGGGAGTACAGAGCTGAGGCTTCCCCTCAGGAGTCCTGGGATCAGATGGGTTTTGAAATGGAAAGATTTTGCTTATGGAGGGGTCTTGCTCATCTGGGACTGCCCAGTGTCTGTTCTTGAGAGAGGCAGCATCGCCCCCACAGCCTACCAGGATCCTGATGGGAGGGAAGTTTGTCGGCCAGAAGGGAGCAGGGAAGCACCCAGGTGCCCTCTCCTGGGTGCTGGGAATCTGGGCAGGCACCTGGACATTTCCTTTCTCTCTGTCCTGTGTCTGGCACTCTCCCTGCCCCAGTCCAGATGGAATGGGTCACAGCTTGAGGTGGGGCAGAGGCGTCAAATGAGGCCCAAATTGAGTAGGGCAGGGCAAAGGTCGAGAGAGACACCCCTGGCTAAGATCCGTGTGGGGGAGGGGGAGCCTCCCTGTGTGGAGTGAGCCTGAGCCTGCTCACGTACTCCACTCCAGGGAGAGGGAGTGAGGAGGAAGCCAGGCCCCTGTCTTCCCTGGCTGTGGAATGTGGCACCTGAGGGAAGCTGGCCCCTGGACCAGGGACTATTCCCTGCAAGACTCAGCTCTCCCTCCCCACCCACACCATCTGCCCTGGTTCCGGTCAGGCTGGTTTTTCCTCCCCTGAGGACTGGGAGAGGAACACCAGGGGCCATCCTGACCTAGCTTACTTGCCTTGCCCTCCCCCTTTTCCTGGGTTTCTACTTCTCAGGAAGCCACTAAGATGGGCTGCAGCCCAAATGGCCAGACCTGGGCTGTAGGGAGGTTCAAGTCCCGAGAGCATCAGCCTCCTGACCTGAGTGCGGCTTTGGGCTGCTCATGACATGGCCAGCGCTGCCCTGCCTGGCTGCTGGGCTCTTCAAGATGGTGAATAGTATTCTTCCCCGCCTGGGCAAGAGTAAGGCTCCCCAAGAGATGGCATGGGTCCCAGGGCTGGGGGATGGTGGTGGCAGGGGTCTTGCTCAGCTGAGACTGTCCAGGACCCGGCCAGCATCTCTGGCACACAGCAGTGCATTGTGCAGGGTCCTTCTCTTTCATCACTCCCGCTTGTCATCAGGTCATAACAGCATGTCTTGTCTCTGTCCTTTACTCTCTAGCCCATCACTATGGCTAGGTTCAGACCCTCTCCTCTCTAGCATGGACTATTTTAAAAGACTCTAAACTGGATTCTTTATTTCTGGTTATCCCTGCTTTCCTTGACACATCAACCCATTCACCACACAGAACCCACATCCCATCCCTGATGAAAATGACTTTCCATTGTCTTGCTTGCAGCTCCACCACAGCTGACCTTGTCCTCAGGGACCCCCTCCCCTCCCCTCCTGCCATGGCCCAACCATATTGAATTGCCAGTAGTCTCCCAAGCTGGGCCTGGTTACTCATCTCTTCCAGGCCCCCATTCTCTTTACTCTTCTGCCTGAGAAACACCTACTGGTCTGTCAGCTTCTTGCTCAAGGGCCATGGCCCTGTAACTAAACAGCTCTCAATGCCCCCAGCAGACATAATTCCCAGTGTCTACATACTTGATTGCATTGATTGTTTTGAGGCGTAAATGCTACTGGCTCAATAGCTCTAGCCTGATGGCCCACATGGTGGCTCCCACTGCAGCACCCCTAAAGATCCTCCAGCTATTTCAGAAAGTCCCCAGGGCAATGCTTCGCATGTGCCCACAAGGTGGTTGCTGTCTTGCATAGAATACCCTGTGCTCTGCCACCAGCTGTAGCTCCACAAGTCTACGCCACCACCTGGGAGAGCCTTGTTGCTTATTGTGAGAACACCCAGGGGAGCCAACTTCAGATGCTTCCAGACCATGGATCCTTGGAGAGCCAGAGTGGGAGTGGCTTTCCTCAGGGGTAAGTCATCGGCCACAAGGCGCTCTCCCTGTACTCAGACTCTTCCAAAGTTCTCATCCCTTTCGTCTTCTTGCTTCATAAAGAAGTAAAACTAGCCTGGCGGACCCAAGGGTGGAGGCAGGAGCATAGAAACCCTTTCCAGGGTCTCTCTTCTCCTCACATCGAATTCTCCCTCTTCCAAAACTTCCTCTCTCATTTCTCAATTCAAGGCTAGGGTTGGTGTGGATGAGCGGAGACAGTGATGTCAATGGTGAGGGTAGGGAGGGGAAGAGGGTATTGACTCTATTAAATGTGGCTAGTTCTAAATGTCCTCGGTTTAGTGTTACTTAATACATTATTTATTTTAATTAACAAGAAATACATAAATACATTCTTATAAAACTTAAAACCACAGAGATTAAGCTTAGGTTCCTGCTGGCTTACCATCCTTCAATCAGATTCATTCCTTATCTATGCATATATTCATACATATTCATATGGGCCTTAGCAATAAGTCATCTTTTGAGTGTATGTTGACATGAATTGATCATATTAAGGCTGTTGCTCTCCAACTGGATTTACTGTACCCAACAACTAGTGTTTTTTTTTTCTTTTGAGATGGAGTTTTGCTCTTGTTGCCCAGGCTGGAGTGTAATGGCTCCATCTCAGCTCACTGCAACCTCTGCCTGCTGGGTTCAAGCAGTTCTCCTGCCTCAGCTTCCTGAGTAGCTGAGATTACAGGCACCTGCTGCCACACCTGGCTAATTTTTGTACTTTTAGTAGAGACAGGGTTTCACCATGTTGGCCAGGCTGGTCTTGAACTCCTGACCTCAGGTGATCCTCCCACCTTGGCCTCCCAAAGTGCTGGGATTACAGGCGTGAGCCACCGTGCCCGGCCCAATAACTAGTTCTTTAGGGTTTTCAGTGTCACTATTCATTGTCATTACTCATTCCACTTCATTTCTAGTCCTCCACAGCATGGATGTTACATAGTTACTAACCACCTCCCTGCCATTAGTGATTGTGTCTTTGCGCTATAGCAAACAATGCTGCATAGGGCATCCTTTTATCTGTCTTCCTCAATACACGGGCCAGGGTTTCTTTCGGGTGAACACGAAGAGTGGAACTGACGGCTCATGGGGTGCGTGAATGTTAAAAAATGACGACATTGTCAAATTGCCCTGCAAAGTGGTTACTACAACCCACCTCCCACCGATGTGTTTGAGCAGGTTCATTTACTCCCAGCTTCCCTACACTTGACATCATCAAACTTTGTGAGCAGGCCAGTCTAATCAGGAAAAGTAAATCTCCTGTCTTCTCCTGAATTGGGGAGAGGTGGTCCCCTGGCTGCCTTAGTTGGGTAGGGGTGTGGGAGGGGGCCTGGTGCTGTTGACAGAAACCTCCAGCCAGCCCTGCTTGTGGCCCCTCTTCCACTTTTCCTCTCCAAGTCTGTGGTGCTCCAATTCCTGAACTTCTTTAGAGTATGTCAAAAATGTGCTTGCCTTTCATGGACTTCCTGCTTTCTCCTCTGTTGACCCCTTCCTAATCCCCCAAACCCTAGGTCTCAGCTTTCTCTCATCTTCTGTGTTACCACTTTTGAGCTTTAAAGCTTTTGTTGACATTTCTCATCTTTGGCCCTCCCTTCTTCCTTTCCTCCTCTCCTCTCCTCTCGTCTCCTTTCTTCCTCCCTTCCAGCTGGGTCTCACTCTGTCACCCAGGCTGGAGTGCAGTGACACAATCTTGGCTCACTACAGTCTCCACCTCCCAAGCTCAAATGATCCTCTCACCTCAGCCTCCTGTGTAGCTGGGACTACAGGTGCACACAACCATGCCCGGTTACTTTTTTGCATTTTTGGTAGAGACGGGGGTTTGCCATGTTCCCTAGGCCAGTCTCAAACTCCTGAGCTCAAGCAGTCTGCCCGCCTCAGCCTTCCAAGGCGCTGGGATTACAGGCGTGTGCCACTGTGCCTCGCCTCTTCTTCCATTTTCTTAAAATACTCCTTAACTGTCATATCATAGCAGGGTTTCAGGAAAGAGTGAAAATTGATGCAGCTATTGAACCTACCACATTTCACCGAAGCTAATACACTTCTATGCTCCCCCTACCAGATTGTCAGCCTCTTAGAGGCAGGAAATGTTTATATTTACTTCTGTGCCCCGGCCCCTGGCAGTATGCGTAGCACAGAAGCAGCCCTTGATGCATGTTCACTGAATGAATGGAGGAGCGGGTGAGGAAGCACCTGGTGCTGGTGGTCCCTGGGGAAGGGGAGGGTGTTCAGGTAAGGAGCTACTAATTGACAGGACATGCAAGCTCATGAAGTTTTCCACTCATTTACCTTTCCTCTCCTCCAGATTATGAACACAGCTTTCTGCTTTGCTCATGGACATAAGTCTGTCTCCTCTGCTAGGCTAAACTTGGAGGAAACTTGCTTGAATGGCCCATTGACTGACCAAACAAATAATTGTATATGGGAGCAGGCAGGGCAAGTTGGGATCTTGGCATATGATACAATGCCTTCTCCAAATTGGTGGCTTTTTCTCCAGGGCAATAGAAGAAGGCACCTTGACCCCTTTCCCATGAGAAGAGGGCAGCATTAGCGATTGGGACTGTGGCTTGAGGGAGTTAAAGATTTTGGCCCAAATACCCAGTCCACTACTTATTTGTGTGACCTTGGACAAGGTATTAACCATTTTGAGTCTCAATTTTCTTGACCGTAAAATGGGGACAATAATACTTAATTAACATGATTCATTGAGATAATATATGCAGAGTGTTTTAGCATGGAGCCTGGCCCAGTAGATGTTGGCTATGATTATTTACTGTACATATATATATATATATATACACACACATACACACACACACATATGTGTGT
>NW_016807094.1:604441-697745 GCF_001698545.2 Rhinopithecus bieti
CTGGAGTGCAGTGGCCGGATCTCAGCTCACTGCAAGCTCCGCCTCCCGGGTTTACGCCATTCTCCTGCCTCAGCCTCCTGAGTAGCTGGGACTACAGGTGCCCGCCACCTCGCCCGGCTTTTTTTTATTTTTTAGTAGAGACGGGGTTTCACCGGGTTAGCCAGGATGGTCTCGATCTCCTGACCTCGTGATCTGCCCGTCTCGGCCTCCCAAAGTGCTGGGATTACAGTCTTGAGCCACCGCGCCCGGCCTATTTACTGTATATTATCACCTTGGTCATCATTATTTTTGTTGTCATTATCACACCATTCCGTTCTATCCAAGGACTAGGTCTCTCACCCCCAGCTTCTTTCCTGTGATCTCCAATCACTATATCATTTCTCCTGGGATGATGAAAACTCCCCTACCTTTAACCTCTCCACTCTGGGAACCACCTGCATCTGCTGAAGGGTAAGAAGCTTCGTGTGTATGTCTGAGTGGAGATGCAGAGAGGGCCTCAGCCTCAGTGTTAGGAGTTAGAAATGAATTCCAGATCTGCCACAGTTCAGTCGGTTGAATCATCATGTGACCCCAGGAAAGTCACTTTACCTCTCTGATCATCCTGGGGCTGGACTGGCTTTTTCTGTAATTCATGGGTTATTAATAGATATTTAAAGATTCCATGGTCCAGTACATTTGGGAAATACTGGTTAAAGAAAGTTAAATAATAACACTTGTAGCCAAAATTATAGTAACAAATACTATATAACAATAACATTATATAATAATAATAATAATAATGCTGTTTGAGTGCTATTTGCCAGGTGTTATAGTGATAAACCTTTTACAAGCACCATTACATTTATTACTTGAAGCAGCCCTCTGAAATAGGTATCCTCCTCCTCATCATTATTATCATCTCTATTTTACAAATAAGGAACTGGGGTTTCCAGGGCTTCTGGTACTGTGCCTTGTGAAACTCCAAAAGAGAGTCAGAGAGAGCAGAGTTTCTGATCTTACTTGACAGGGATCATCTCTTTTCCTACAGGGATCTTGTAGTGCTGGGGTTCTGTAGAATCAAGTTGGGGAAGGCTGGGCAGTGTCCTGCCTGGGATTGCTTTGAGCTCACCGTTCCATACCCATCACTTCCGACCCTCTGTACCCCTCTTCTGCAGACCCCAGACCTGAGACTGGAGACATGAACTTTGGATGGGTGTTCCTCTGACCGGGTTCTGCCTTCCTGAAGCCAGAGGCTAACAGGAGCCTCCTGGTTGTGAGCACTGTTTCCTGAATGGGAGCAGCAGCTTGACCCCCAGTTCCATCTCTGGGTAGGGCAGCCTCTACAGACAGTTCTCCTGAGTTCTTGATGAATCCGAAAGTGCCAAAGGCCACATAACTCATGGCCAGGCACTGTTTCTGGCCAAAGAGAGGGAACAAGGTATTCTCCCTGGCCCAGCCAACAGTTCAGTCTGGGGTTGACTGCCCTTGGAACTGGCATAAGATTTTGAGGGAAGGCACCCAATGGAGTTGTTTTGGGGGCTGAGACTTCCTTGGAAGGGAGAGCAGGGCCTCCATCACTCTTGGCTGATGGTCAAGAAGCTGGAGGCTGGAATCTGTTACTCCTGGCTGTGGACCTTCGGCAAGTTACTGCCTCTCACCATGCCTCTGTTTCCTCATCTGTAAAATAGAGATAAGAATAACCTTTCCACTGGGCTGCTGTGAGGATCCAATGAGATCTGAAAAGGCCTTGTAAACTGTGCTACCCTATAGTTAACTGTTCTTCTGTTTATGGTCTTAGAGTAGGGGGCTGGGACTCCAAGTGCCTCTGAAGGCTAGGGAGCTCAGAACACCTTATGAGTAGAACTGTTGATTCTACTCTTTGCCCTTTAATACAAAGTCCCTCCCCAGACCCTGCTATCAGGCCAGAAAAACAGAGCTGCCTACTGGGGCTTGGTGTGCATGGCAACTATCTGGTCAACCTCCCCTTCTCCCTAACAAGGAGCAGGCCTCCTCCTCAGGGCCAGATAAGGGAGTGACTCAGAACAGACCAGTCCCAGGGCGCTGACTTTTATGGCTGGTCTTGGACTCCCCTTTTTCCCTCTTGGGCTCTCCAAAGACCTTCAGTCTTCCTGCAACTGATGCACTAGTTAAACAGCCTCAGACTGGCCTTCCTGAGGGCTCAGAGTGGTTCCTGGTGGGTTAGGGGTGTGTATTTATGGGGTTTCCCGCCCCAGTTCCAGGATAAGTTGGCAGCTAAAAGATAGTTTGCTGGGAACTTAGGTTTCTGAGGCCGGAGACAAGTCTTCACCAGTCACAGGTGACCCAGGCGATAATACACAGAGAGGAGGGCTGAGCTGGGCCACCCCTCTTTTCATAAGGGGAAACTGAGGCCCAGAGATGGGCAGGGACTGGCCTGTCTCCCTTAACACTTTCTCAGGAGGGCCTCTGTTCCAAGCCTGGGTGAATGCTCTGCCATAAGGACAAGAAGGAACCATGGGGACAGTTCTGGGGACAGGGGGTCATTGGGGACAGGAACTGGGGTGAGGCTGTTGGAGCACCCTGCAGTGCCTGGCAGGGGGCATGGCCCTCCAAAGAGATCCAAAAAGGTGGGTAGAAATGTTGAACAGAACAAGGGGTGGGGCTGTGTGGGGAGGAAGGCCCTGCCTCTATTGTCAAAACCCTTATCTTGTGCCCGGGCACCTTGGTGTTGCTCTGCCCAGCTCATTCAAGCACTCATCTTTATACAAGGATGAAGACATGCATTCAGCAGCCCTTTGACAAGGAGGGCAGGGATTCATCCTATTTTTGCCTTTCAGTGGCAGTTGCTAAATGCCTCAAGGGCAAGTTACCAGCCTCTCCCAGGCTCTGCTTCCTCATCTTGGAAATATTAAAGCATCCCAATACTCGTGTGGTTGAATGAATGCATGCTTTGGGGGATGGAAGGGAGGGGGTTATCCTGGTGGCCAGGGACAAGTAAGCTTTGAGAGTTCCAGAGTAGGGGTCAGGCTGGAGCTTGGTGTTGCAAAGGTGCCAGCTGCCAGAACTGCTCCCTGCAGCTGTTCTCAGGAGTCTATTGTCACCTGGGACACTGAATGGCCACAGCAGGGTGAGGCAGCTTTGTCTTGGGAGGGCTGGGTTTGTGCAGCTCAAAGTGCCCTCATCCGGAAACCATGCCTTTGTCAGGGGGACTAAAGGGGAGTTGGGCATGGGTGTTCCCAATAAGCGGTTCTGAGAGGCTGTAATCTCCAGTGGAGGGCAGGAATCTGTGAATGCACTTTGTGGGGGGTGGGCTGGTTAGGATCGCAAGCAAGGGGCTTTTAACAGGGAGCACTCTGAATGGTTAATCACTGGGGCTGGGCACAGTGGCTCACGCCTGCAATCCCAGCACTTTGGGCGGCCGAGGCGGGTGGATCACTTGAGGTCAGGAGTTTGAGACCAGCCTGGTCAACATGGTGAAACCCTGTCTCTACTAAAATACAAAATTAGCTGGGCGTGGTGGTGCGCTCCTGTAATCCCAGCTACTCAGGAGGCTGAGGCAGGAGAATCGCTTGAACCCGGGAGGTGGAGGCTGCAGTGAGCCGAGATCACATCACTGCACTCCAGCCTGGGCTACAGAGAGAGACTCTGTCTCCAAAAAAAGCAAAAACAAAATCACTGGGTCGGGGGTGTGCAGGAATATGAGCCCAGAGGGACTGTAATGCCCAGTGGTGTCAAACTCTGGGTGATCTAAAAGGGTGAGGGTCAGAACGTGGCTTCCAGGGACAGGGGTGTCTAAGTACGTCCCTGATGGGGGAAAGTCCAGAAAAGCGTCTGCAGAGCGAGAGTGGGGGCGCGGTGTGGGTCGGAGCTCCTTCTGCGCGGACCGGGGCGGAGCAGCTCTGGAGGGCAGGGGCCTCTGGTCTCTGGGAGGGGAGGGAATTGACCAATGGGGAGAGCGCCCATATTTGCTCTCAGGAGCCTGCAAATTCCTCAGGGCTCAGATATCCGCCCCTGACACCATTCCTCCCTTCCCCCCCTCCACCGGCCCCGGGCATAAAAGGCGCCAGGTGAGAGCCTCTCCGCTCCTTCCGCGAATCGCAGCCTCTGGGACCAGGGTCGTTCCGTCCGTGCTCCGCCTCGCCATGACTTCCTACAGTTATCGCCAGTCGTCGGCTACGTCGTCCTTCGGAGGCCTGGGCGGCGGCTCCGTGCGTTTTGGGCCGGGGTCGCCTTTCGCGCGCCCAGCATGCACGGGGCTCCGGCGGCCGCGGTGTGTCCGTGTCCTCTGCCCGCTTCGTGTCTTCGTCCTCCTCCGGGGGCTACGGCGGCGGCTACGGCGGCGTCCTGGCCGCGTCCGACGGGCTGCTGGCGGGCAACGAGAAGCTCACCATGCAGAACCTCAACGACCGCCTGGCCTCCTACCTGGACAAGGTGCGCGCTCTGGAGGCGGCCAACGGCGAGCTGGAGGTGAAAATCCGCGACTGGTACCAGAAGCAGGGGCCCGGGCCCTCCCGCGACTACAGCCACTACTACACCACCATCCAGGACCTGCGGGACAAGGTGGGCGGAGGCCTGACCGCGGGAAGTGCAGTGCACCTGCCGCGGAAACCCAGCCCCGCGGGCCGGGCGAGGTTCCAGGCGGGGCGGCTGGCTGGAGTCCATTAGGACGTGGGAGGGTCCACAGGTGGGGCCAGTAAAGGGGGACAGGAGATGTGCGGGGCAGGACCTCGGGGCTGGATGCAGAGGCCGGGGTGGTGGAAAGGGGAGGGGAACTGGGCAGGGCAGGTAAGTAGGTGGGGCCTCTGGAGGCGGCTGGGGCAAGGTCTGAGCGCGGGGAGGAAGAAGGGGCGCGGGTCAGCGAGGCCTGAAGAGTGGGGAGGAGATGGGACCCGGCTGTAGAGTGCCCAGAGGTCTAGGCCAGGGGCCGCGCTGCCGCAGGAAGATGCGAAAGTTCAGCTTTGGGCATCTGGTCCACCCGGGGCCAGTCTTGCCCCCCTGCCACCGCAGCATGGGGCCTCCTGCATTCCGTTTCTCTGGCCGGAAGGGTCTGGTGTTCATCCCTCTCAGGCTTTGGCCTCCTCCCACTGTCCCGCCCTGGGGCCCATTCCTTTAGAAAGAATGGGAGAGCCGGTCGTGGCCCCTGGGCGGAGTAAAGGAGGGAGACTTGGTAAACCTCTGCTCGGGAGGACCCGGTACAGCGGCACCTCCCTGTGGGGGAAAGAACGGATCTGCGTCACAGGCTCTTACGGGGGAACCCTAAGGGGCCTGAGGGGTAGGACTTGGTCTCCACCCACAGGGAAGGAGAAATTAATCGGGTCGTGAAGAAATGTATCAGAAGCCATGGAATATTTACAGCCGCACACGCTGGGTCCCCCAACACACAGATCCCCAAAATATTTTCCAGTGCTGTACTCCTGGCATAGACCCAGACCCACAGAACAGGAGGAAGCGCTAGAGATGTCAACAGCCAACAAAAACAGTGCTTTACACATGCAGTTTAAATTTAAAATTAAACAATTTTAAATTTTAATTTAAAAATTGTGACCTACAGGGGTTGAGCACTGTGGCTCAAGCCTGTAACCCCAGCACTTTGGGAGGCCAAGGTGGGGGATTGCTTGAGCCCAGGAGTTCTAGACCAGCCTGGCAAACATGGTGAAATCCTGTCTCTACTAAAAATACAAAAATTAGCCAGGTGTGGTGGTGCATGCCTGTAATCCCAGCTACCCGGGAGGGTGAGGCAGGAGAATCGCTGGAACCCAGGAGGCAGAGGCTGCAGTGAGCCGAGATTGCACGATTGCACTTCAGTCTGGGTGACAGAGCAAGATTCTGTCTCAAAAAAAAAAAAAAAAAAAAAAAAAAAATTAGCCAGGTATGGTGGCGTGTGCCTTGCAGTGAGCCGTACGTGATCAGTGCCACTGCACTCCGGCCTGGGGCAACAGAGTGAGACCCTGTCTCCAAAAAACAAAAACAACAACAAAAAAAATTGGGACAATAAGTGCATTTTACTATGCCCCCTTACACATTCTTTTGCTCACCTCTGTGTGTGTGTGCAAACGCACACACACGAATGGGCGAAACAATTCTCACCATACTATGGGAAATCCCCTCTGATATTTTATAGCCTATTTTGTTGCATTAAAAAACTACACAGTTGGCCGAGCGTGGTGGCTCATGCCTGTGATCCCAGCACTTTGGGAGGCCGAGGCGGGCGGATCACGAGGTCAGCAAGTCGAGACCATCTTGGCTAACATGGTGAAACCCTGTCTCTACTAAAAATACAAAAAAATTAGCCGGGCATGGTGGCGTCTGTAGTCCCAGCCACTCGGGAGGCTGAGGCAGGAGAATGGTGTGAACCTGGGAGGTGGAGCTCGCAGTGAGCCGAGATCGCGCCACTGCACTCCAGCCTGGGCGACAGAGTGAGACTCTCAAAACAAACAAACAAACAAACAGAAAAACTATACAATCACCACCTGGTGCATTGACTAATGAGTGATGACCTGCTGTTTGAAAAACAGAACCCAATTACCTTAATCAATATAAGCTGGCTGTTGTGAATGTGCCCCTTAGGTCAGAAAGACCTCAGGTTGGGGTGAATTTGGATGAGGCATCATCCTAAACTTTATAGTTTCCACCTCTGTAAGACAGGAGTACACGCTGACCTAGCAGTGAGGTTCCAGAAGCTATAAAAGATGAGATACAAAGTGCCTGGCACATAATAGATACTCAACAAATGGGATTCTCTTCCCTGGGGGCAAAATTTGCTTTGCATAGTTGGAGGGGGAGCGAGGGGGGCAGTTATAGACAAAATTTCCCCCGCATCTGGTTTATAGACCTTCTTCAGGCCATTTAGAGTTTCACTGCACACAGGTCTCAGAGATATCCTCCCCAGGCTTGCCTTCCTGCCCTCCCCGCCCATGCCCCCCTGACTCCAGTGTTTCCGCCTGCCCTAGCTCCTGGGCATGGACTATTTCCAAGGCCTCCCAGAGGGCGGGCAAATGGGTGGCAGATGTTGGCTAGGGCTTTGGTCTCTAGGGAGCTGGGGTATATTCATTTGCTCCCCTCTCTCTTCTGGGAAGAAAGCGAGTGGGCAGTGCCTGTGTGTTGAACTGGTGCCAACCTCTGCCTTCCAGATTCTTGGTGCCACCATTGAGAACTCCAGGATTGTCCTGCAGATCGACAATGCCCGTCTGGCTGCAGATGACTTCCGAACCAAGTGAGTGTCTCTGCCCTGGGTGCTGCAGAAGCCAGGACCTGGGTAGGGGTTGGAGGCTTTGGAATCTGCCCTCACCTAGCCTAGCTGGCCTGAAGCTAACTCCCTTACGGACTCCTGAACTCTGGGGAGGTAGGGAAGTCTTCAGAGATGCTGGGGAAGCTTTGCCTGGCTGCAACGATTTCCTTTGAAAGGTTTGAGACGGAGCAGGCTCTGCGTATGAGCGTGGAGGCCGACATCAACGGCCTGCGCAGGGTGCTGGATGAGCTGACCCTGGCCAGGACTGACCTGGAGATGCAGATCGAGGGCCTGAAGGAAGAGCTGGCCTACCTGAAGAAGAACCATGAGGAGGTGGGTTTCAAGCTGAGTCTTTCTTCCATCCTTCCCTAACCTCCCAGGGCTGAAGACTCTTTTATTCTATATTCTCTGACCATGGTAACACTTGGTGCACCCTCACCATGGCCCTGGGTGTGGGATTATGGATCCCAGGGTTCCAAGAGGAATCAGTGATGACCCAGTCTGTCCCCCAGTGCTAGTTACTAGGTCTGCACCTGAAAACTAAGCCCCTTTGGCCTGAAGGGTGGGGAAGTGACCTGGGCCCTGACATGCCCATCTCTGCTGTATCTTTTCAGGAAATCAGTGTGCTGAGGGGCCAAGTGGGAGGCCAGGTCAGTGTGGAGGTGGATTCGGCTCCGGGCACTGATCTCGCCAAGATCCTGAGTGACATGCGAAGCCAATACGAGGTCATGGCCGAGCAGAACCGGAAGGATGCTGAAGCCTGGTTCACCAGCCGGGTACGCAGAGGGAAGCAGGCACCTTTTGGGGGTTGGCAAGGGGAGGGCTTGGTGTTCCCTACGTGAAGGTCTGCCTCAGTGCTTATTTCCTCTTCCTCCTCTCTCTGCAGACGGAAGAATTGAACCGGGAGGTGGCTGGCCACACGGAGCAGCTCCAGATAAGCAGGTCCGAAGTCACTGACCTGCGGCGCACCCTCCAGGGTATTGAGATTGAGCTGCAGTCCCAGCTGAGCATGGTATGTGTCCCCCTGCTTCCCTGTGCAGTGCACACTTATGCACTTACAGCCTAGGGCAACCTGGCTGGTGGCTGTGCCCATGCCCTCTCTGGGAACCAGGCTCTGCTGAGTCACACCCCCCTCCCTACCCTCAGAAAGCTGCTTTGGAAGACACACTGGAAGAAACCGAGGCGCGCTTTGGAGCCCAGCTGGCGCATATCCAGGCACTGATCAGTGGTGTTGAAGCCCAGCTGGGCGATGTGCGAGCTGATAGTGAGAGGCAGAATCAGGAGTACCAGCGGCTCATGGACATCAAGTCGCGGCTGGAGCAGGAGATTGCCACCTACCGCAGCCTGCTCGAGGGCCAGGAAGATCACTACAACAACCTGTCCGCCTCCAAGGTCCTCTGAGGCAGCAGGCTCTGGGGGCTTCTGCTGTCCTTCGGAGGGTGTCTCCTGGGTAAGGGGATGGGAAGGAAGGGACCCTTACCCCTGGCTCTTCCCCTGACCTTCCAATAAAATTTTATGGTCCAAGGGAGGAATGATGTTCGGTTTGTTATTTCAGCCCATGGAGAAATGGGTCAGGCCTTGGCCCTGTTTAGGTTTTATTTGAACCAAAGTTCACTCTGTCCCAGGAAAGTAGGGGGAGGATACTCACATACTTTGCCTGTAATGGTAATTCCTGTTTGTAGAAGCAGAAGTCTTCATGTATTCAACCTGTTCCTTAAAATAACCTTGTGAAATAAGCGTTACTTCCTGTTTACAGAGGTAAACTAAGGCTCAGAGAGGTGAAGTGGTTTGTTCTATATGTAACTACTCTAACGCATGGCAAAGGTGGGATTTGAAATTGTTTTTGCTGCCAGATTTAGTTTTCTTTCTACTCCCCAGGAGGTTGAGGTATCTGTGTGAAATTAATGTTTATTGAACACCTACTATGTGCCATTGAATAAAAAACAGCCCTAAAAGGTAGTATGAGCTGCATGTTATAGATCAGGAAACAGGCTCAGAGAGGTTCAGTAACTTGTCCAAGGCCACACAGTGACTACATGGTAGAGCCAGAACTAGAACCTAAGTTGCCTGATTCTTAGCCCATGGTGCCATCCCCAGCCAGGTGGTCTCCTGGAGTTGATGCCCCTGGTGCCCATCTTGCTGACATTCCAGTCTCGCTCCATATGAAGGCTCAGGCTGGGGATCCCTAGGGGCAGTTCCTCCTGACACATTTCTCCACCTCACTGAAACGGGATTTGGGGCCAGGCATCCTGCTTGGAGCAAGGCTGGGGAGGCTGTACCTGTCAGTGTGTGTTGTGTGTGTGCATGCACTAACACATTCACCCATTTTTGGGGCAGCCCTGCATAAGCCCTTTAACGCCCACCAGCCCATACCTGGGCCTAGAGCCTGGAATGGGACCCAGCAGTGACCCAGACCTCCCAAAGAGACCCCCAACTTGGCTTGCCTGGGGCCTGCCCTGGGCCAGCTTCCTGGTACAACTCTGCCCTTGGGTGGGTATGGCCCTGCTCCTGTGGTTTACAGTTCAGCTGCCAAGAACTGAGGCCAATTCAAGGTAAGGAAGAGGCCCCAAAAGAAGTCCCACTTCTTCCTGGTGGAGAGGTGAGGGCTGCAGGCCCAATCCTGTGAGTAACGGGGACAAGTGAGGGATACTAGTTCCACACCCGCATGCTGCCAAACATACTCAGCATCCTGCTAAGGAGACCGGAGCCCCCATTATGGCCATGGCCCGAAGGAGGAGCTGTTTCCTCCATTTCCTGTGGGTCTCAGGTTGATTATGAACATGTAACCCCTGAGACCCCCTGCTGTAGCCTGGACTGGGACCCCTTCTGCCCCTCCCCAGCTGTCCTGTTCTGGCCTCCAGCACCCACAAACCCCCACCCCCCCACTTCTCAGGAAGCCTTAGAGCTGGAGGGAGAGGCCTGGCTGCACCCCCAGCTGGGACTGCCCAGAGGCACTTGTCCCTGCCCATGAAAGCCTCCCTTGTCACAGCTGAAACCTTCCCTCTGCCTCAGGGGCCCCTGGAATGTGGCTGTGGGGCGGGGTCTGGGCCCACACAGGTGGGGCAGGTGACTGTCAGGTCTCAGGCCCGAGTGTCAGGAATGAAGCCTTCCTTTGTGTGTGCACTGTGCGGGGTGGGGCTGGACTGGAGACCTGGGACAAGAGAGAGAGGGGAGTGGGGGAGTTGGGGGGAGCGCCTTTACCTCCTTCTGGTCATTGTGGCCACTTCAGTCTGTTGAGCATTTCCTGTGAGTCATCTTGCTCCATCTGAGAGTCAGACTGGGCTGGAGTTATTTCCATTTTCCTGATTGGTAGACTGAGGATCAGGGAGAGGAGGCGTCATTACCCAAAGCCACCCACCTGGTAAACGGGAAAAGAGCGGTTTAAAGGTATGTCTCTGGGCTCCAGGCCACGCCCTCTGTCCGTGGTATTTCCCTGGGGAACAGGGGAGGTGTGGGAGGGTTCTAAGGTTGATGGAGACTTCCTTCTCTTTGTGCCCTCAAATGCTCACTATGGCCCTGAGGCTGGCGGAGTCTGTTAATGGCCCCAGTTTAAATCAGGAACCAGGCTCAGAGACGTTGATTCTCTTTCCACTGGGCTGCACTGCCCCATTCCAAGGAGAAAAGGCTGACTCCACACATGGCCCCATCTGGCTGCAGTGGGGAAAGATCAGAAACTGGCACAGCGTCCTGGGCAGGCTGCCTGGGGCAGGGCCCGGGGCTACAGCCTGGGCTGGGGCCAGACAGAGCTTTATCCTCGCAAGGCCATCCCACCTGGGCTAATGAGGCGGCCCCGGGCCCCACCCAGATCTGGAGCCCACAGTAGCGGTTTGGACTGAAACCAGGGGTTTGTGCGTGAGCTGCCGCCCCTGGCCTGGGCCTGCGAGTGTAGGGAAAGCCACCTCGCGGGGCTGCTGGAGGAGAGTCAGGTGCAGAAGGGGATCTGGCTGGGGTCCAACCCTTCCTCACCTGGGGGTGACGGGCGAGTAATTGTTCTTGTGTTAATTGCTGGGGCCACAATGTCTGCAGAGGCTTTTAATGAGCTCTGGATGATCTGAGTTTGATTATTTTTCTTTCGGAGGAAAAGACAATACCCTCCCACCATGAGACAATGCCACACTGTCTGTGCCCAGCACTGGAGGCCAGGCTCACTGCAAAGCTGGGTGAGAAGGAACCCATCCCCAGCCTTGCTGGCTGGCAGTTCCCCTTGCCAGCCCAGCTCAGATGCAGGAATTTGGGGTCTGCAGTAAGGACTTTTTCCCGTGCCCTGTTTGGTTGAGGGTGTGAGGACCTGCTTGAGTCCTGGCTTTGCCCCTTACCAGTGGTGCCACCTGGCACAAGTTGCTTCACTTCTCCAAGTTTCAATTTCGTTCTTTCTGAATCTTGGGTGGGGGTCACCCTCTGTTGGGAGGATGAGAAGAGGCGATGGATGCAGAAGTCCTTTGTGAATCACAAAGTGCAGGGTAGAAGTAAAGGATTATGCTGTTACAGCAAAAGAAGAACCTAAGAACAACCTGCATTGCCCCATAGGTGCTGGCTATGGAAGAGCGATGCTGCTGAGCCGAAGAACACAGTGAGGCTTACAGGGCATGTTCTGATGCCCAATGACAAAGCCCCTCCTGGTGAGGGCACTCAGGCCCAGGTGCTGGTCATGCACCCTGGCCCCTGCATGTCTGGCACCTGGGTGGGGAGCCAGGAGGAGGCAGGATGGTGACTCTTGGGCCACACGGCTTCCCTGGAAGTGAGACTTTAAAAGGTAAATGTCCACAGTCTTACCATGGTAATTGGTAGAGTCAGGATTTGAACCCGGGCCTCACAGGATTACCATGGTAATTGGTAGAGCCAGGATTTAAACCCCAGGCCTGAGGGACTCCAGAGCCCTGTCCACTTCACCATGCTGCAACCTGGGCTAGGAATCCTCTTCCTGAGTTTCTGTAAGCCCTGGGGCCAGGTCCAGAGGGCTGAGCCACACCTCCAAGAGGCACTGCCCACAGGTATCAGGTGTCCCTGGAAAGGTGTCCCTGAGCCGGTGGCAGAGAAAAGGGCCCTCCTGAGTGTTCAACTCCCAATCTTTGTGAAGTGATGCCTTGGTCTTCAAGATCTCCAGTGTCTTCCAGCCTGCCCACCAATCTCCCGTCTCTTCCCTTCCATAGCACTCAGGCACATAGAGCCTTCTGCAGTGGCCCCTCCCCAGCCAGCACTTGACAGGACAGATGGGGGCTAATCTGGCCCTGCTAAGCAGCAACATGTTGCTTGGAACTTGCCCCAGCCTTATCAGCGGAGGTTTGCCCCAACACATCCCAGAAGCGAGCAAAGGTTCAGCGCTATGCAGTTGGCTGGTGTCGGGATCATCAGTCATCCCCTTGTCAGCCCCGAGCCTGCTGGGCTTTTGTGAGGGTGCCAGGGACACAGGCTGGAGGCTGGCAGGAGGGGAGTAGAGGTGGGAGGAGGGGAGTCCATCTGCAGCACCAGGGAAGGGATGGATGCTGGCTCCTCTGGTCACCTCAGCTGGAACACTACTCAAGGTCCCTGGCTCCTGTCCTCGAACTGCCCCCAGCCCTGCATTCCCATCCCCAGAGGCCTCCACTCCCCCTGAGCCCTGCAGTCTCTCACTCACTCACAGCGTTTTGAGTTGGATAACACAGTGTAATGATCAGGAAGTGGACTCCCAAACCGAGAACACGGAGCTGTCCCCTCGGGCAGAGGCTCAGGGCTCGGGGCAGTGGAGAAGTCCAGCTGAGGGCACAGTTGGCTTGAGCTGCTCTCAGTTCAGGTAGAGGCTTTGGTAGCCGTGCTGTGATGAGAGTTCACTCCCTGCTGCTCTCTTCTGGCATGGAGAGATGAACCTGTAATCCAAGTGTTAAAACCGTGCCCCGGGGGAAAACACTATTAATTCTGAATCATCTCTTTTGTTGCATTAAAAAAAAATAGAAGAGAAAAACTTCACACGAGCCACTCAAGGTGTGCAGGCAGCTGTGTTTGTCAGGAAGGCAGAAGGAGTTGGCTTTGCTTTGGGGGAGGAGACGAGGTCCCACAACACCCTCTGAGGGGAATATAAGGAGCCCCAGAGTGCAGCCTGGCCTGGTACCTCCTGCCAGCGTCTCTTGGGTTTGCTGAGAACTCACGGGCTCCGGCTACCTGACGATGACCACCACATTTCTGCAAACTTCTTCCTCCACCTTTGGGGTGGCTCTACCCGAGGGGTTCCCTTCTGGCTGGGGAGGTGGCTTTGGTGGGGTAGTCTCTACGGGGAGGTGGAAGCCGAAATATCTCAGCTTCTTCTGCTAGGTTTGTCTCTTCAGGGTCAGGAGGGGCTACGGGGTGGCATGAGGGTCTGTGGCTTTGGTGGAGGGGCTGGTAGTGCTTTTGGTGGAGGCTTTGGAGGGGGCATTGGTGGGGGTTTTGGTGGTGGCTTTGGTGGTGGCGATGGTGGTCTCCTCTCTGGCAATGAGAAAATTACCATGCAGAACCTCAATGACCGCCTGGCCTCCTACCTGGACAAGGTACGTGCCCTAGAAGAGGCCAATGCTGACCTGGAGGTGAAGATCCGTGACTGGTACCAGAAGCAGGCCCCGACCAGCCCAGAATGTGACTACAGCCAATACTTCAAGACCACTGAAGAGCTCCGGGACAAGGTGAGTCCTCAGATGTCAAAGAGAAGGGAGCAGGTGGCTGGTACTCTGTACATGGCTCTAATGTCAGTGTTACTGCTGACTCGAGGAAATCCTTTCCTGCCCAGGCAACGACTGTCTGGTGTGTAACCTCAGCAAATTTGGAATGCACCTGCTGTCCAGGTGCAGAGGCCAGTGCACATCTTCTCAACTTGGTGGTGCTGGGGGAGGAAGGGAGAGGTCTTGGGAATCTGGTTAGGACCAACAGGGGCACAGGTGGGGGCAATTATAAAGAGCCAGGCGCAGTAGCTCACACCTGTAATCCCAGCGCTTTGGGGGGCCAAGGTGATAGGATTGCTCGTGTTCAGGAGTTAGAGGCTGTAGTGAGCTATGACTGTGCCACTGCACTCCGGCCTAGGCGACACAGTGAGAACCTGTATCTAATGGAAAAAAACAATAATTAAAAAAAAAGAGCAACTCGCCTTCCCTACCTCATGCACCCTGCGGGCTTCTGCATAAAGCATTCCTTTACCTGTTTGGCAAGAATGGGACTGGAGTGTAGCCTCATGAGTCCCAGATGCTAGAACCTCTTGTCTTTTCCTGTAAAGAGGTCTTTTGTGCCAAAAGTACTGTTGGGTCTTATGAGACCTGGGAACTCATTACACATTCTGTCACCCATTCACTCACCTTTTTACTCCCCGAGACTGGGTTCCTCATTTGTAAAATACCTTCTTTAGCTGCCCTCCAGGTTGCTACTGGCTGAAATGTTCTGTAGATCCATGGCTGTGTCCAAGATGTGCAGGAGGCAGTGACCATGAGCTGTCCACATGGAGGCTGGTGGAGTGTCTCTGAGAGGGCTATTGTCAGAGCTGACCACACCCCACTCCACCACTCTTCTGGGCAGCCAATTCCCACAGGCAGTACTGCCTCCTTGGTCTTTCGTGCCCTGGAGACAAGGAGGGCAACTCCTCAGGTGTCTCAAGGAGGCTGGTATGGGACAAAACCAGAAGTGAACACTCAAGATGAGGCTGGACTCTGCCCGCCCCAGAGGCCCTACATATTTTTGTTGGTGGTGTCAGAGGGGTGATCGTCAGTGAGGGGCTGGCCTTGGGTGCAGAGCAGAGAGCAGCAAGGGAGAGAGAGGAGTCCTCTAGATACTGACTCTCTCTCCTGCAGATCATGGCCACCAACATCGACAACTCCCGGGTCATCCTGGAGATCGACAACGCCAGGCTGGCTGCAGACGACTTCAGGCTCAAGTGCGCTACCCCCTCCCTCTCCTCTTCCTGCATTGCCCACTTTACTTGGCCTTCTCCTGGGTCTGACTCAGGCAGCCAAGACCCCTCCACTTCCTTCTTTGGCCTCCCTCTCTCTCCTCAGGTATGAGAATGAGTTGGCTTTGCGCCAGAGCGTTGAGGCTGACATCAACGGCCTGCGCCGAGTCCTGGATGAGCTGACCCTGGCCAAGACTGACCTGGAGATGCAGATCGAGGGCCTGAATGAGGAGCTAGCCTACCTGAAGAAGAACCATGAGGAGGTGAGAGCTGGCCCCCATCACCCCTGAACCCGAGAGAGGTGGGGAACCTCTTCCCAAAACACACTTAAATTGCCCAGAGGGAAAGACAGCGGCTCCAGGAAGCCCTCCCAGATTTTCGCGAGATTAAGTCGGTGGGAGGCAGAGTGGGGCTGCTGGTACTTCCTCATAGTTGGCCTGGGGCTTAGTGGTTCAGAAACACCCCCAACCCCCAAAACCAGGTGTCCTCATGGAGAGGCAGGGGCACTGTCTTCTGGTAGCCCAGACCCATAGCCAGGCCAGGTGGCCAGTATGAATGACTGACTTCCTGATTGGCGTTGTGAGCTGACATCAGGGCCCTACAGTCTCCGGGTCCTCCCTTGGCAGGACCTAGAGCAGCAGAGAGCTCCTCAGAGCTGAGGGGTCCATGTGACCAAACCTCTTCATGTGCAATGGGGAACATTGGTTGGGGTGCGTTAGGGGCAGAGCCAGGATTGGCATGTGGGACCCCAGACTCTCAGGTTTCTCTTCTGCTCTCCATCTCTAAATGGGCCCCTCCCACCCTGCAGGAGATGAAGGAGTTTGGCAGCCAGCTGGCCGGCCAGGTCAATGTGGAGATGGACGCAGCACCGGGCGTGGACCTGACCCGCGTGCTGGCAGAGATGAGGGAGCAGTATGAGGCCATGGCGGAGAAGAACCGCCGGGATGCTGAGGCCTGGTTCTTCAGCAAGGTGGGCCTGATCTCCTGCCCTGCCCTGCCTGCCCCAGCTCCCTGAGTCTCTGAGGAGGCCCCGGGGCTCACTTCTCTTGTGCATGATCTACAGACTGAGGAGCTGAACAAAGAGGTGGCCTCCAACACAGAAATGATCCAGACCAGCAAGACGGAGATCACAGACCTGAGACGCACAATGCAGGAGCTGGAGATCGAGCTGCAGTCCCAGCTCAGCATGGTACGGCCACCCTCGCCCCATCCCAGCCTCTCGGGTGGTAGAAGCTCCCACCCTTCTTGGCTAGTTAAGCCTTGGAGTTCTCAAGCCCCCTCAAGAGGTGGTTCCCTAAACTTCATTCAGTGCCTCCTCCCCGCTTGCCCTCAGTGACTTCCTTTCTAGTCTGATGTGTCTATGCATCTGTCACTCCCCCAGAAAGCTGGGCTGGAGAACTCGCTGGCCGAGACAGAGTGCCGCTATGCCACGCAGCTGCAGCAGATCCAGGGGCTCATCGGTGGCCTGGAGGCCCAGCTGAGTGAGCTCCGATGCGAGATGGAGGCTCAGAACCAGGAGTACAAGATGCTGCTTGACATAAAGACGCGGCTGGAGCAGGAGATTGCCACCTACCGCAGCCTGCTGGAGGGCCAGGATGCCAAGTAGGTGCCTGGGCACCAGGGGAGGAGTGATGAGGGCTGCTTGTGGCTGCGGAGCAGGGTCATCCTAAGGGAATGGCAGGGTGTCCCTAAGCAGCCTCGAGGGACTGTGAAAAGAGAACTGAGCAAGGAGGGAGGATCTGAACTCTGCACTCTGGTCCTTGGCTGTTTCCTGGGGCAGGTCACTTCCTCTCTCTGGATCCATGTTTCTTCTGTAAATGATAGAGGCTGGGCTAGTAGTGGTAGTTAAGATCTAGTGCTCATTCCATTCTCTGCATGAAATAGATGGGTATTCTTGTAGTTCACAATCTCGACCGGGCTCTGTGGCTCACACCTGTAATCCCAGCACTTTTGGGGGTCCGAGGTGGATGGATCACTTGAGGTCAGGAGTTAGAGACCAGCATAGCCAATATGGTGAAACCCAATCTCTACTAAAAATACAAAAATTAGCCAGGCGTGGTGGCGGGTGCCTGTAATCCCAGCTACTGGGGAGGCTGAGGCACAAGAATCACTTGAACCCGGGAGGCAGAGGTTTTAGTGAGCCGAGATCGTGCCATTGCACTCCAGCCTGGGCAACAGAGCAAGACTCCATCTCAAAAAAACCCAAAAAACAAAAAACGAAAAAACCCCAAAAGACAAACAAAACAAAACAAGATTCTGTCTACTTGGGGGTAGCAGGCCTGGATGGGCTAGCAGGATGTCCCACCCCTAGAGGAGTCAGGTGTGTGCGTGGTGGTGGTGTAGGGTCTGAAAAGGATTGCATAGCTATCTACATGAGCTTCCCTTAGGGACACCTGAGCTTGTGCCCTTTGCTTAAATCAGCTTCCCTCTTTCTTTCAGGATGGCTGACATTGGCATCAGGGAAGGTAGGAAGGCTTCACTCTTCTGGTGTGGGGTGGGGAGGGGAGATGTTGAAGCCACCACTCCCTTCGGAATAGGGAGGAAGGAGAAAGAGCCCACACATTCCATTAGGTGGGAACATTCCCATTCCATTAGATGCCTCTTCCCCAGTGGGACCTTCTGTCAGCCCCAGGTGAGATTGGGGCTGGTGATTTATTGAGAAACTTCCAGGTTGAGTAGGCTTCATCCAGGGCCTGTCTCTCCCCAGGCCCCATCTTCATACACTTCCGCTAAGATGCCCACAATTCATCCCCCTTCACGTGCAGCTTGAAAAGCCCTGGCATTGTTGTCCCTGCCGGGCATACCTGCCATTGCCACTGCCCGTCTCTGTGATGAGCAATTCAACACCAGATCTCTGGCAGCTCTTGAGGGATTGGCCAGTGGCCATTCTCAGGGCTGCTGCCTAGTTTTCCCAGAGCCTCGCCAAAGTCCTGGCCACCTTGGGAGAGAGGGGAGGTTCCCCCACTCTAAAGCCTGCTCCTTCTCTCTCTAGCCTCTTCAGGAGGTGGCAGTAGCAGCAGCAATTTCCGCATCAACGTAGAGGAGTCAGTGGATGGAAAGGTGGTTTCTTCCCGCAAGAGAGAAATCTAAGTGCCCATTGCAGGAGAAACATCCCTTGCCACTCCCCACTCTCATCAGGCCAAGTGGAGGACTGGCCAGAGGGCCTGAACATGCAAACTCCAGTCCCCGCCTTCAGAGAGCTGAAAAGGGTCCCTCGGTCTTTTATTTCAGGGCTTTGCATGCGCTCCGTTCCCCCTCTACCTCTCCCCGCCTTCTTTAGAGCGAGGAGGTGCAGAAGCAGCTGCGTTGTGTAACAAGCTCATTTGTACTGTGTCTGTTCATGCAATAAAGAATGACTTTTCCTTTTGCAAATATCTCTTGGCAGTATGTCCATTTTTTGTTGATGGGGTCCTCGTTGGCCTCTGACCTCTGAGGAGACCCAGGGTCCACATGGTGACATCTCCCCCTACTTTGGCCTCTTCCCTGCATGACCACAATTCTTTTGGGTACCCAGGGCACTGGTGGCTGGGGCAAACATAGTGCTACTCAGGTGATTTGCTCTTCTGGGTCACCATGGGGTGACCAGGGAAGTGAGGGTGGGAAGGTTCCCTAAGAACAGTTTGGTGTACCCAGCACAGAACTCGTCACATCTTACAATTATGAATATTTGCCAAGTGGCTGATTGCATTGATTGCCTTGGTTCACCACCCCATGACTGGCATGATGCCATGCACACTCACCCAGGGGGCTTATTTAATCCTCACCATTGTAGGTGGTCAGGATTTATTATTTCTACCTTAGAGATGAGGTCACTGGAGGCAGAGAGAAGAATGACTTGCCCTGGGCCTTGTGGATGGATGATAAGGAGCAGGGCTAGGTCTGGGCCTATATCCATAAGACTCCAAGACCAGGGCTTGGAGTTCTAGGACCCCAGGCCCTCTCACAGCCTGCTGCTAGGACCCTGCTGCTTGCTTCTGACCCTCACCACATGTGCTCCTCCAATCTCCCCTCCTTTCTAGCCAGGCATAACTGACCTCCAGAGTGGACAAGCCAGTTCCCAACTTGATTCCCCTGCAGGCTGTCCCCATCCCCACTGAAGGTGATGCCTCCTCCCAAAAGGCACTCATATTGCCCAGAGGGAAAGACATCAGTTCCAGGAAGCCCTCCTAGATTTTCCCAAGATTAAGTTGAAAGCAACATCAACCCCTCTTACCCTCCTTAATCCAAATCCTGCTCCGGCTCCCCCATCCCCAGCAACTCCACTGCAGTCCTGCTAGAGCAGTAGCATCCATGCACACATTGTTTGTGGCCTCTGGTCTCGGGCTGTTTTCTCTGAGCTCTTGGATTTATCATCCCAAACAGAGGGCAGAAAATGAGGAAGCAGAGAACTCTGGGTGCAGGGGCTGGGCTGGCTCAGGCCCTGGGGTGAGGATTGGGGGTGGGGAGGGAGAACCGGTTTCTCGGTCTCACTGCGAAGAGCAGATTGGAGGTGCTTCTGTTCTTTGGAGAATCTGATCTTTTGGGGGAAGGGTCAAGCCCTCTGAGAGGGTCCCCATGTGTCTTGTTGTGCAAAGCCCCTTCACCACAAACCCCTGGTTGGAGATAAAGTGGTGCCTGCTCTTTCCAGGGGAGATTTAATTAAGAATGTGCCTCCTGAGAACACACACAGGCGAGACTTCCCTGGGGCTGGAGGAAGGAAACGGAATTTAGTGAGTGTCTGTGATATGTCAGGCCCTGGGTTGGGCATTCCGGGATGGCATCTCATTAACGCCTCCAACAGCTCTTTAAGTTAGTATCAGTCTTCAGCATCAGTTTCAGAAGAGGAAACTGAGGCCTGGAGAAGTTTAGTAACTTGAATGAGGTCGCAAGCCAGGAAATGGTGAAGCTGGGTCTGGGACTGGTCGCTCTGATTCCAGACCCTCGCTTTGCCCTTTAAGTCATGAGGTGACAGAAGCTGCAACACTCTTCTTAAGAGGTATGCTAACTAAAAATCTAAAACCTGTTTTTTTTTTTTTTTTTTTTTTTTTTTGAGAGGCCAAGTCTTGCTCTGTTGCCCAGGCTGGTCTCAGCTCCTGGCCTCAAGTGATCTTCCTACCTCAGCCTCCCGAGTAGCTGGGATTATAGGAGTGAACTGCTGCACCCGACAGAAACCCATTTCTTAACCTCTGTGGGCAGCATGCCAAATGCCATACAGTCATTAACGTCAGAAAGATTGTCTTCATGTCTAACCATAGTCTCTCATGCGGTTTAAGTTCACCCTGACACCCAAACCATTAGCTGCCAGATCCCACATGTCCTGGGAACAGTCAGCCTCCTTCCCACCTCTCTTCAGTCCCTGGCGGTGGAAGCTGGTGGCCTGGTTGCTACTTCTGCCTCACTGGCCTTCAGGCCTCTGTCAAGAGGTCTCAGGCCTTCCAAGCAGCCAGCAAAGGGTTTTCTCAGCCTTTAGTTTCCAAAACTAACAACCTCTGTGAAAGGTGCAGAGGGGCAAGGTGACTTCGCCTATGGGCTGCATCCAGCTTGCCTTCTCTCTGGGCCAGACTCTGGCTTGGGGGTAGGAGGAAAATCTCCTATCTCCCTGAAGTACCTATTTCTGCTTTCCTGGGATGCCTGGAGGGGCTGTCAGAGAAATCCTTGGAACTTGCCAAGTCTCATCCCCAGCCTGACCCTGGAGTGAGACACCCGCATCCAGGGATGGCTCATGCCCTGCTGAGCCTTTAAGTAGTCTCTGGGCAGAAAGGGTGTACCTTCTGACTGCCCTGGGCTGAGGTCAGGCTTGATTTCCAGCCAATCAGAGAAGCAGGCAGTGGGCGATGCCCCTCCCTTCTTCCCACAGAGAGAGGGCTGCTTTCCGACCAGAGATTAGGGCCTTGGGTGTGTCCTCTGCTCAGGCTGGGCTTCCTAGACCAGGCATAAGACATGCTTGCCGCTATCTCCCTGAGGACTGTGGCTGGCCACTGCCTCTCTTTGGGGTTCAGTTTCCCCATTTTTCAACTGGGGGTCTGGCTGGACAAGATGATCCTGAGGGTCTCTATGAGATGATCTGTGTCCTGGGACCTCAGAAGGGAGCCTGTGACAGCAGGGACTGTGTTCAGTGTCTTCACTGCTGAATTCTCAGTGCGAGTGCTAAATAAATATTCGTTTAATGCGTGAACTTGCTTCTCCTTTGCTTTTTCCTGCCTTAGACATTCATCAGTATGCTGGGCATGTGCCCACCTGGTGTCCACCTGGCCACCTGTCCCTCCATGGGCAGCTGGCAGCACAGGGGGAAATAAGGAGCAGACAGCTTTTCTCCTGTAATTTTTTTTTTCTATTACTACCTGTGGCTCTCCTGAATTGGAGCTGGGGTGACCCCATTGGATACCACTCACCTTTGCCAATCCTCACCTAAAGCCAGGGGACAAAATATCCCCGAAACAGCATCTCAGACATTTATCCTGAGCTTTCCTGTGCCACGAGCAGGATTTGTGGGTATATTCAGCAAAGGTCCCATCCTCAGGGAACCTGATATGGAGTGGGAGAAATAAACTAGGAAATCCACCTCCTCCCATTTGCCTGCTTGCTGTGGGCGTGGTGCTGGCTGTGGGGACCAGAAAGGGAAGGGAGGCAAAGTAATGTGTCCCTGCCAGGTGGAGGGTCAGAGGAATCCTGACAGGTCACTGAGCAATGCTAAGCTTGTATTTCCTCATTTGTAAAAGGGAGGCAGTAGCAACCTCCTGCCTGCCCAGCGCCTCCCATGTCTCAGGTCTTTGAGGAGCCTGGAATATTAACTCATCCAGTACCCATTTTTCAGTGGTGACTACTGAGGCCCTGAGAGGTTGAGTGACTTTCCCAAGATTACATAGCGAGTCAGTGGCGGATGGAGGATTGAAACTCAGGTCTACCTTGTCCAAAGTCCTTGCTGAGCTCACCGCGTATCTGAGAAGCCAGTGGTGGTGTAAAAAGGATTTTAAAAGGTTGGATGCTGTAGAAATGCAAGAGCCTAAGGCATTGAGCTTTAGCCTTGAAAGACTTCTGAGTGGTGCTGTGCCAAGCAGGCATCTCTGAGGAGTGGGAGCTACCCAGAGGCCCTGGGGTGACTCTCTGGGAAGGGGTTGCCTTTCAGGAGAGGCCTCTTCCTGTGGAGGAGACTTGAGACCCTTTTTGAGTTTGGTCAGTCGTCCTGGATTCTGGGTCCCATGGAGTCCAAGGAGAGAGGTGCCTGATCCAAGCAAGGAACTCCAGATTAGAATCTGAGTGACAGGGTTGAAGCCTCACCTCTGCAGATAAACAATCTAATGACTGTGGACAAATCTTTGAGAATCAGAGACTCAGAAAGGCAACTTGCTGAAGGAAACTTAGAAATCATTTCCATGTAGGGCCCACGATGGGCTGGTGGTGCGGCTGGAAATTCATGCATTTTTCCCCCCTTGTTCCTGAACCTCAGCATTCTGGGCCTTGGCATTCTGGGCCTCAGTTTCCCCACAGGTGACATGAGGGGGTTGGATGAGAAAGTTCCTACAACAGTTTTGTGCTGAATGAGCACTCCCATGGGCCCCCAAGCTTTGGAGCTCAGACCAGGAACAGACAGCAGGCAGGCCGCTCCATCAGGCCATCAGCTGCTCAGGCCTAGCTACGGTGGGAAGCAGGATGGTCCGCCGTCCCGGCCTGGATTGACAGGTTGGCCCAAGAAAGGGAAAGGCCGTAGAAGATACCCTTGCTTGGATGGGGATGGTGCCCGTACTGGCCTGAAAGGAGCTTACCATGGACACAGTTGCACTTTCGAGTTTGGGAAATGTGTTTAACCTCTCTGGGCCTCAGCTTTCTCACCTGAGAAAAGGGTACAATAAAAACAGTAGAGTGGCTTTGAAGACCGAATGAGATTACGTCTGCGGAGTGTTTAACACAGGCTTCAATAAATGTTAGCTAGTGTTATTTTTCTTATCTTTTAACATATAAAGAAATAGAATACAGAAAAAAACCCTACTTTTTCCTATCTATACCTATGCTCAACATAGAACAGTTCTGTGACCTCCCACCAAACAATCCTCTGAAACCAACTGGGTGTCCTAGAAGTCATTGCTATTCTGACACTAACTGTAGTTAGCATGGACCCCACAGATTAGGGGCTGAGTCCCACCAGGCTGTCCCCACAGCCAACTTCAGATGCCAATTGCAAAGAGTAGGTCCCCAGGTGACCCACAACTTCTGTCTGACTTGGCTATAAATCACCACAAGGGGTTGATGACCCCCTTCTCGGGTTCAATAATTTGGTAGCACAGCTCGCAGAACCCAGGAAAGCAGTGTACTTATTGTTGCCAATTTATGACAAAGGGTATTTTAAAGGATAAAAATGAACAACCAGATGAAGAGATACACAAGGCGAGGTGCAGAGGTGTCTTGAGAGCAGGAGCGTCTGTCCTTGTGAAGTTGGGGTGCACCATCCTCCTGGGACACGGATGTGTTCTTGCTCACCAACCTGGAAGCTCTCTGAACCCCATAGTTCAAGGATTTATATGGAGGCTTCATCACAAAGCCATAGTCAATTACAAACTCAGTGTCCGGCCCCTCTCCCCTTCCCGGAGGACCAGCGATGGGGTGGGCTGAAAGTCTGTGGTGATCGGCCTTCCTCCATGAGCCCAGCCAAGAATCACCTCATTAGTACAGAAGACGCTCCTTTCACTAGGAGATTCTAAGGGAGTAAACGTTCTGTGTCAGAAACTGGGTTCAAAGACTAAAATTAGAACAAAGATGCTCCTAGCACCCTTATTACCCTTATTACAAGGGTTTTAAGAACATTCAGAGATCATACATCTGAATTCACAGCAAGGCTGCTGAGATGTCATCAGGGTAGAGAGGGCCAGAGGCCAGGTCTAAATCTCGCCTTCTTGGTGTCCCTGGATAAGTGACTTTCCCTCCCTGAACCCTGGCTGCCTCATCTATAAAATGGGGCTGATTTAAACCCTCTCCCACTGTGAGACTCAGTGACAGCGTGTTAAGCCCAGCCTCGCTTGCAGGGGGTGCTCATGAATGCAGTTTTGCCTCTCCTTCCCTTGAAATGTTACTGGGAGGAGACTGCAGTCATTGGGTTTCTTGTTGTTGTTGTTTTTGTCAAAAAGCAAAGCAGAAAGCTTAAGACGAGGTACCAGTGCCTCAGCCCCAGCGCTCTCTCCTTCTTCTATCAGGACCAGGATGGAAATAGGAAAAAAAGATGGGACCCTGGTTGGATCTCTGCCCAGCTTCCTCCCAGAGGGCTCTGGGATTCACTGCGGGTTGGAGTAAGGCAGTCCTGTGTCAGGGCATTACAAGTCCCCGCTAAGCAGGGAGGGGCTGTGCCCTGACCCCACGAAGGGAAGAATGTCATGGGCCACTCCGTGTTTGTGTTACTGGGGCTTTGGAGGATCTGTGGCATTGTTATTCTAAGAGGCGTTGGCCTGAACCTGCTTGTCAGCCCTGGGAGGTTTGGGGCATTGTTACCCCAGGCCTGGCAGGTTCCATTAATCACCCTCTTGTCAGTTTTGATCCTCCACCGAGAGAGCAAGAGCTCCTGCTTTGGGCTGAATCACCCCTTTTCAGAGAGAGAGAGAGCTGAGCCATCAGCTTGGGCAGGAGGGCTTGGCAGGGTCAGGGGTCAGCCCGAATCCCCGGCCTTGCCAGGCTGTTAGAACACTGGCAATGTGCCCTGGCTCTGTCCCTGCTGATACCCCTATGGGAAGCACAGGCCCGCTTCTTTACCCCAGAAAACAAAGGCCCAGAAAGCCCTGACTCAGATTTCTCCTTTCTGGTCTTGCTGAATCAGTGAAGGGGGTTCCAGGAGAACCTCATGCCTGTGCCACCCCACCCAGTCCCTGGCCTGGTATCATCCAGACCCTTGCGGCTGCTGTGGACCAGAAAGCTGCTCCCAAGATGCCATCCACAGCAACCCTGGCCCTTGGTGAGTGGGGCCTGGGAGTCTGAGTTCAGGGTCCTCCATTGTCAGCCCTGGAATGGAGGGCCTTCTAGCCCGGCCTCACAGATGCCATCTGAGGTCCTTTCCTCCCAGCCTGAATGGGGAAGCTGCCTCTGGTAGGATTCTTACATAGTCTCTGAGTTTCTAAGCCGCATCTCAGGATCCTAAGCAGAGACCCTGGCCCCAGGTCCTGTGTCACATCCTCTTATGTGGCCTCTTGATCAAACACTCACAGGCTGGGACAGACCTCATATGACTGGTGTACTAGAAAGGACCCTGCTCACGTTATTACAGGGCCATCTTCCTGGTCGTGGCTGTGCCCTAAAGCAGTTAGTGTCATGGAGTGATTTACCCCGAAGGCCAGACCGACCCAGGGCATCTCAACCTCAATACTATTGATATTTTGGGTCTGATAATTCTTTGCTGTGGGGACTGTCTTGCACCTTATAATATGTTTAGCAGCATCCCTGGTCTTTAACTATCAGTAGTACCCCCAAGTTGTAACAACCGAAATGTTCCTAGACATTATCAAACATCCTCTTGGGAGCAAAGCAGCCTCTAGCTGAGGACCTCTGAATTTGTCTATGGGGACAGAAGCTGGAAGAGTGGTTACTTCAGGGGTGTGGAGTCAGGTAATTGACTGGGAAAAGGTACAAGGACATTTATGGAACGCTGGGAATGTCCTGGGTGGTGTTTACACAGGTAGTGCATACCCATGCATGACATCAAGCTGGACACGTGATCTATACATTTTACTGTATGAAAAATGTACCTAAAAAAAAATGTGCCTTAGTGTCAGACAGAACCAAACTTGGATTTCAGTCCTGATTCTGCCCTTAAGGTTTATTTTCCTCATGTGTAAATGGGGGCAATAGTAGGACCCTCCTCCTGGGGCTGCTGTGAAGGTTAAATGAGACGACGAGTGTAAAGTAACTTCACCCGGTTCCTGCCTATGGTGAGGGCTCTGAGAATATTCGCTATGATAATGGACAGGGCCACTTCCTCTTTCCACACCTGAGTTTCCACAGCTGTGTCTGATGGCACCTAAGATCCCTCTGTCACTGTGACTTTTTCTGATGGCCTGGGAGGTATTTCTTTATCAGTCTAAATACTTTCAAGGCAGTTGATTCTATTGGACCAAGCCAAGTTTGTCATCAGAGTTGCTGGGGCCCCTGGAGTAGATGAAGTGCTAAGAAGAACCCAGGACATCCCAGTCAGAAGTTTTAGGTATAGAAAAAGGGAAGGTCGAGAGCTACGGTGATCTTGGAAAGCACAGAGCCACTCTGCAGCCACCACTTCCCTTGCAGAAGCTCCTGGCAGGCCTCTGCATCTCAGGTCCCGTTCTAATACTGGGTGGGGCTCAGAGCCTGCGGAGTGAACTCCTTAAGTGGAGGTGAAACAGAATTCGCTTGTCAAAAGGGCAGTCTCAGGCAGAATGCTGTCCCCTCTGAATCATTCCTTTTGTTAAGGATTAAAAAAAAGCCATCCCCAAAAGGCACAACCCACCCTGGAGAGAGCAGAGATAACTAAGCTTGTGGGAAACACAAGTGCAGTTGGCACCAAGTCAGAGGGTGGGGAAGGGAGGAGAGAAGATATCCAGCCCCTATGGAGGTGTATAAAAGGTGTCCACTCCGGCAAAGAGCCACAGTCCTCAGCCCAGGCCAAGCAAGCTTCTGTCTGCACCTGCTCTCAATCCTGCTCTCACCATGAGCCTCCGCCTGCAGAGCTCCTCCGCCAGCTATGGAGGCGGTTTTGGGGGTGGTTCTTGCCAGCTGGGAGGAGGCCGTGGTGTCTCTAGCTGTTCAACTCGGTTTGTCTCCGGGGGATCAGCTGGAGGCTACGGAGGTGGCGTGAGCTGTGGCTTTGGTGGAGGGGCTGGTAGTGGCTTTGGAGGTGGCTACGGAGGTGGCCTTGGAGGTGGCTTTGGTGGGGGTTTTGCTGGTGGCTTTGTTGACTTTGGTGCTTGTGATGGCGGCCTCCTCACTGGCAATGAGAAGATCACCATGCAGAACCTCAACGACCGCCTGGCTTCCTACCTGGAGAAGGTGCGCGCCCTGGAGGAGGCCAACGCCGACCTGGAGGTGAAGATCCGTGACTGGCACCTGAAGCAGAGCCCAGCTAGCCCTGAGCGGGACTACAGCCCCTACCACAAGACGATTGACGAGCTGCGGGACAAGGTGAGCCCTTGGAAGCTGAGGAGGGGTCCTCCATGCAGGGCAGAGCCTCCAAGGCCAAGAAACAGTGTTGTGGGGGACCAGGTGTGGATAGAATTCACATCCTTCTTGCAGGAGTAAAGCCTACTCTTTTACTACCAAGAGTCTTTATCTCTGATGGACTTTCTCATGCCACAACGCCCCAAATGCATTTTCTCTCATTATTCATTTTTATGATTGTTATTCCTCATGTCAGTTTTTCTACTGCTTTCCAGACAGTTATGTTATTCATGAGTTGATCTCTATAATCCTAACCTACTGAGTTATCTGGAAACATGACAGGTTTAAAAGCCACTAAGAATGCGGGAAATCAACAGAGAAAGAGAGACATGTTCATTCATTGCCCTGGGAATAATTGTTTACTTTGTAGGGGACCCATTCAAACTGGTATTCTCAATTGGCGATGGCCAAATTGGGGGAGAGAGAGGCAGAGGCTTAGCCTGTGCTGAGCCTGGGTGCCCTTTGTCAAGCCCTGTCTGTTGTGCTGTGATATCAGCCTGTTGGAGCAGAAATCTACCAGCCTGGGCTGAGTCCCGGCCATATGGAGTAGGCTTTCAGTGCTTTGGAATATAAACGTTTAGACAATAAATTCAAACGGATGGGAATATTTGTTGGATTTCCCCACCACTCAGCTGGGAGGTCAGCTCCAGCAAAGTGATTGTGAGATATGTGGCACCAAACCGAGTCCCTCCTGACTTTCAGGGGAGGGATCTCAAGACAGTGGCCTAGGGAGGGTGCTAGTCTGAGGCTGCTGAGACATGACGAACCAAAGATGTTCTCAGCAGGTCGTTCTTCAGAAATGCACTCCCTGCATCTTCCCCAGGGTCCTCAGACATGGAATATTAAAGTGATAGAAATGACTGGAGGGGATGCAGCCACACCCCTCACTTTACAGAAGGGCAATGGAGGCCCAGAGGGAAATGCTTTGTCCCAGCTCACAGGACAGTTTAGAGGCAGAGCCCCATGGGAACCAGGTCCTGCCCATGTTTTCCCAGGCCACCTCCTCAAGCACGTGGACCCCCCAGAGTAAGCTTGTCTAACCTGTGGCCGGTGGGCTGCATGTGGCCCAGGAGGGCTTTGACTGAGGCCTAACACAAATTTGTAAGCTTTCTTAAAACATTATGAGGTTTTTCTGCCAATTTCTTTTTAGCCCATCAGCTATTGTTAATGTTAGCATATTTTATGTGTGGCCCAAGACAATTCTTCTTCTTTCAATGTGGCCCAGGGAAGCCAACAGACTGGACACCCATGCCCTAGAGGTAACTTTCTTCTGTATTTTGTAGATCCTGACCGCCACTATTGAAAACAACCGGGTCATCCTGGAGATTGACAATGCCAGGCTGGCTGCAGATGACTTCAGGCTCAAGTGAGTTTTTTTTTTCCCTCCTTCTCCTTTCCCAAGAGTCTCTTAGTTTAGACAAAAGCTCATCTGACCAATGACATTGGAGCATCCCGGGAGTGAACGTCTAGAAGTATTGGAGTCCAGTGCAAGGGTGGAGGGAGTGTCTCATATCATTTATGTCTTGCTTTTTCAAAACACATTTCTTTTTCTTTCTTTCTTTCTTTCTTTTTTTTTTTTTTTTTTTTTACTATTTTAGGTATGAGAACGAGCTGGCCCTGCGCCAGAGCGTGGAGGCCGACATCAACGGCCTGCGCCGGGTGCTGGATGAGCTCACCCTGTCTAAGACTGACCTGGAGATGCAGATCGAGAGCCTGAATGAGGAGCTGGCCTACATGAAGAAGAACCACGAGGAGGTGAGCGGGGATTGCAGGCTGCCCTGGGCTGAGCCACCTCCAGTGAGAAGGAGGAGCCCTCCCCTGCAACTGGACACAGTCCTCCACTGTAGGACCTGGAAACACTTTCCAGAACACTCTGTCAGCACTCAGAGCCAAGGAGAGGGAGGATGTGGAGCCTCACACATCTTCCTTTCCCATCCCCACAGGAGATGAAGGAATTCAGCAACCAGGTGGTCGGCCAGGTCAACGTGGAGATGGACGCCACCCCAGGCATTGACCTGACCCGCGTGCTGGCAGAGATGCGGGAGCAGTACGAGGCCATGGCAGAGAGGAACCGCAGGGATGCTGAGGAATGGTTCCACGCCAAGGTACCCGGCCCTCCCACCCCACATAGCCTTATCCCATATAGCCAGGGGACCCGGTTGGACACAGCGTCTTGGTCAGGCTGCTTGAGCTGAGCTTCCCCATCATGTTCTTCCTGCTTGCATTTCAGAGTGCAGAGCTGAACAAGGAGGTGTCTACCAACACTGCCATGATTCAGACCAGCAAGACAGAGATCACAGAGCTCAGGCGCACGCTCCAGGGCCTGGAGATTGAGTTGCAGTCCCAGCTGAGCATGGTATGCCTGCGGCCTCCTGCCCGGTGGCCACCACCTCCAGGTTTCCCTCTGGCCTGGCTCCCCCTGTAACTTCTTCTCTGTCACTCCACCAGAAAGCCGGGCTGGAGAACACGGTGGCGGAGACGGAGTGCCGTTACGCCCTGCAGCTGCAGCAGATCCAGGGGCTCATCAGCAGCATCGAGGCCCAGCTGAGCGAGCTCCGCAGCGAGATGGAGTGCCAGAACCAGGAGTACAAGATGCTGCTGGACATCAAGACGAGGCTGGAGCAGGAGATCGCCACCTACCGCAGCCTGCTCGAGGGCCAGGATGCCAAGTAGGTCCTCTCCAGCCTCTTCCTTAGGATAGTGACTGCAGGACCCGTGGGTGTCAGAGCAGGCAGCGCCTTAGAGATCCCCTCCCTCATGCCAGAGAGGAGACCCCTCACTGAGTTTATGGGACATTTCCTTGGTAGGCTGCAAGGTTAACACCTTTAAACTTTCGAATTCTGGCCTCCGAGTTCGACTGGAGGGAATAGAGACCGTGGAGGGAACATCTGATATTGGAAAAATATGAGCTTGGATTCAGTTCAGCTGAACAAAGCTATTACTATGGTGCTTTAACAGCCTTTAGACTCTTAGCAGAGATCAAGCCACCTTGTGGGCTCAGGGCTCAGGTGGAGGGTTGTGGGTTTGGGCGATCCAGAGGGAGGACAAACACCCTGAATCTTGTGGCTAATAATGTCTCCCCTTGAGACCTCTCAGACAGACAGATAGACAGGCAAGACAGACAGGCACCTGATGCTGCTGCCTCTTGAGCTGGGGGCACAGCTAGGAGGCACTAGAGTCCAGCCCAGGAGCTCCAAATGATAAGCCGAGGCACTCCCCCAGAGGAACAGGTCAGCACCTGCCCTCAGTTACCCTCTGCTCATGGCCACCTCTCTCCTCTCTCCTCTCTCCCAGGATGACTGGTGTCCCCTCCTCAGCAGGTAAGGGAACAGCCCCATGGTGTGGGGGGAGGTGGAGTTAGGCTCCTGTTCACTGCCCCAATGGGGGTGGGAGCTGGTGGGGAGGGAGGGAGCCAGTGCTGGGCTCTCCAGTGTAGGGAGGGGGAGAGCTGGGGTGGAAGTGGTCATTTGCTCATTGATTTTCCTTTTGAAATTGATGGCTCTGCCCCATAGAGCTATTGGGCTGTCTTGGCAAGAGCCCTCTTTGGGGACAATAAAGAGTCCCCATCCACGAACCACCTGACTACTGAGGAGTTTGTGAGCCCACCTGGGGGGTCCTGCCCTGGCCTGAGGTCGGTCTCCTCCAGTCTGAGCGTGTTTTGTCTCCTGTTTCCCAGGAAGCGTCAGCCCCCGTAGCACCTCTGTTACCACAACTTCCAGTGTCTCTGTTACCACCACCTCTAACGCCTCTGGCCGCCGCACTTCTGATGTCCGTAGGCCTTAAATCTGCCTGGCGTCCCCTCCCTCTGTCTTCAGCACCTAGAGGAGGAGAGAGCTGGCAGTTCCCTGCAGGAAAGAGGAGGGGCTGCTGGACCCAAGGCTCAATCCCTCTGCTTTCAGGACCCCACATCCCGACTTTCTCCTGAGGATGGGCTCTCTGTGCTCTTCTCTTCCCGTTGGATCTCTCTCCTCTCTGACCTGGATACTCTTTGGTTTCTCAACTTCTCTACCCCCAAAGAAACGATAATTCAATAAAGATTCCTGCCTTTCTGCAAACATATTTTTGATTCTGGCCTGGTTTCTGAGGTGGCCCCTGCTAGGGCCCTGGTTTAGGGGGTGAGGGGGATACAGCTGGGCGGAGCAGCTAATCCAGACAAGGACAGGCCTAGGGAGCTTTCTATCTAGGAAGGACAGACACAGGCCCATGGGCCATCTGAGCACACAGGCACAACAACAGCAAACACAGAGGACACAGGCAGCTCACAGACGATGGTGTCCAGCAGACATGGACAGACAGAACACACCAGAGGCAGTGCAGGGGCACATGAGCCAGTTCAACAGCCTGGCAGATGAGGATGTTCAGTGAGAACGGCAGTGATGCGCTGATACTGGACTCAAGGGTGGGGGAAATGTGGGCGTCAAGTACAGAGGCCTCTGGGGCAGGCTGCAAGGGGCCGGTGAAGGGGAGATCTGGGGAGAAGGAGGTCCAGGCCCCACCTGCTGCCTCCCTGCTTCCTGCAGAGAGTGTTTCTTCTCAGGCATATGGCTCCCTGTTGGCCTGAGGCATCCACTCCTAGTGTCCTCCCTGGCCCACCGCTAGGTCCTGCCACTCCCAGCCACTCCTGGGACCAGCTCCCTGGCCGGCCGAAGGGGCAGAAAAGAAACTAGCCCCTTCTCTCTGCACTCCCCGCTCTCCCCCTGCCCCTCTGGCTGTCCCTGCTCTGATTCGCAGCCTCCTCTTGCTCTGCTCACTCCTTACACGTTGACTCGCCCCCTGGATTCTGGTGTGGGTGTTCTTCTCTTTTTTCTCTTCACTGTCCCTGTGGGTCATCCAGGACATGCCCATGGTTACAGTTGCCCATATGTTCTGATAACGCCCAAACTCGAATCTCCACTGAGGTCCCTCCCAGTCTCAGACTCCCATCGCCAGCTGTGAGTTGGACATCACCTCCTTCAATCTACCCATGAAAAGAGTGCCCATCATCCTCCTAGGTCTGGTCCTTCCTTGCCCTTTATCCTGGAGGACCTGGAAAGCTGAGCCAGGAGCTCGGATCCTGGCCTTGTCTCTCTCCCTCACCCCCTTCACAATGCTTCCCATGGACACTGCATTAGTCATAACGTCCTTCCTGGTCCTAACTATGGGCATGTGGCCACAGCCTCCTCGCTGGCCTCCCTGCCTCCATGCTCCACACTCTAGCAGGGGCGATTACTGGAAACTGAGTCTTCTTCTCAGCTTAGAGACACCACAACCGCTCCCTGCTGGTCACTGAGGAAATCCTAGACTCCTCGCCTGCCTCCAGGTCCTGGTGGTGCAGCTTCTTCTGGCCTCTCCCCAGCTCTGGCTCCTACACTAGCCTCCCTCACCCACCTCAAATTCCTGCCACCCCAAACTGCCCTCGAGGAAGCAGGCAAGTGGCTGGGCACCCTGGGGGTTTTGTTCAACGAGAGACCTCCATCTGACCCAGCCTTCCTCTCTCCTTTCTCTCCACACTCCTGTCTTGGTTTTATTGGAGACTCCCAATTTTTATTCAAAATTCAGATGAGATGGACACCCCCTCCTCTGCAGCACCTGGCTGAGGTGGGGCACAGTTGGGTGTTCACATGTGTGCGCCCATCTGTCCTAGCACTGACAGTGTGCTCTAAGTGGCAGGGCTGTGCCTTCCTCAAAGGGGGGGGTCTGTCATCCAATGGAGTGCAGGTGGGCTCCGTCAGTGCTGATGAAAGGCAGTGATGAATGAACAAACTGGGGAAACGCCCCTCCAGTGCCATTTGATTTTTGTCATGGGGCTTAAGGCAGAGGGTAGATGGAGTTCCGGCACCCTGGCCATCTGCCCCCTTCCTCTGGCACCATCCTCATATTCCCTCCCCTCCCCTCTGCTGCTCCCTGTGTGGTTGATTCTCCCCCTTCCTTGTCTTCCTTCTCTTCCCCCACCTCAAGCCTGGTTATGGGTTGCACGCAGTTGTCTTATTCACACAGCGGTTGCTCAGACATGCCTGGCACAGCTTGCTGAACCAGCAGAAAGGTGTCCATCCTCCACCATTCCAAATCCCACCCCAGACCCCGCCACCCGCACGACAGAACAAGGTGAGGCTTGGCTCAAGTTCACGTGCCTGGAACGGCGCCAGGAGCTAAGGCATCAAAGAGAAACAGGACATGCCCTTGCTCCTGGCACCTTTTAACATTTTTTGTAACCTATTTGGTCAGCAGCTATCTATTGAGTGACGGCTGCATACCAGGCACTGTGTGGGGTCCCGGAGAAAGAGAGGCAGATGAAAGGAAGCCTCTGTCTTCAAGGAGTCCATGGGTTAACAGGAAGGTAGGAGGAGAAACCCACACCAATGAACTGTCACAGTCTTCACAACTCTGCTCGGGTTTCATCGTTTGCTCTAGGTCTTCTCTGGTCTTCCCCACCAATCCCAGCAAGACCCTGTGCTGTCAGCAATGACTGGACTGCAATGTTCATGGAGCCTAGAGCCACAGGGACCTGATTTGCATTTGTAATCCTGGGCAAGTTACTCAACCTTCCTGGCCTCACTTCCTCATCTGCTAAGTCTTCCTTCCTCATAGGTTAATTAAAGTCCAAGTGCTCAGAACAGTCACTGGTGCACAGTAAGTGCTCAGTAAACAAGATACCTCTGGTCATGATCTTTCTAGTTCTCTTTTCCAAGCTATGCATTCCTTCTGGGTAGGGCCGATTTCATCGTCAGTCTCATCCTCATACCTAGAATGTTATAAGGGTTGAATGGAGAAATGAGGGAATAAATAGATACAAGCCATGGGAAATGAAAGTTGTTAGTAAGCATTGTACAGAGGGCACAGGAGCCCCTACCCTAGACTGAGAGAGGGGCCTGGGGTCTCAACGCTGAACTACCCTGGCTGCTCCAAGGCACCCTGGGGTTCAGATTCCAGGGCTTACAGGGCCTGGAGCAGCCTCTCTTCCTCAGACCCTGGGCAAGGCTATTTAGGGGCAGCCCTCTCATTCTCTGAGCTAGTTTTACAGAACATCGTGGGGGGTGAGGGTAGTTGCCCATGGGAGCAGTGAAATGAGCTGCACTCTAGGCCCAGTGGGAACTCTGGCCTGGGAGCCTTTCACCCAGACCCCAGGGAGGACACTGAGAAGCTGGGCCCCATCTGGGGACCTCTGTGGCCCCATCAGGAATCCCGGGGAAGCTCAGAGGGCAGGCCAAGAGCAGGTGTTTCTGCCAAAGCTACCTCAAGAGCCTTCCTGAGTTGGGAATAGAAGGTGGTCATCTTGGCTCTGTGGTCAGAAGGGTGGGAGAGGCAGTGGGTGGTGAATCCACCTCATTCTCCCTGGGACTCAACTCTTTATCAGGTATGGGGCAGCCATTCAAACGAGGGCAGATTTATCAGGCCTGCTGGGTTGACCTTCCCAGGGTTGACCTACGTGCCACGCCCATGCCAGTCTCACACCGATGCTTCCCAGTGCTGTGGCTATGAGGAAACAGCCCCTTTGCAGTGGCATCTGGCTAATCTCCATGCCAATGATTGTTTGTGAATGAGGCCATGTCAGCACAAGAGATGTCGGAATGAAAGAGATAACGGAAAGGGGGACACAGTAGCATATTCTTTATTCTCATCCTTTCTTTCATTTCATCTTTACAGCAATCCCATGAATTGGCGCAGCTGTGCCCATTTTACACATGGAAAGACTGAGGTCTGGACAGGGTCAAAGACCTGCCCAGCGGGAGAGCTGGGACCTGTGGTTCCAATGTGCTTTCCAAGACTGGGGCTGGTCCTTGGCCAAGGGTCAAGCATTCAGCTCCAGGAATCTGGGGGATAAGCGAGGCTCTCTCCCAGATCCCAAAGCCTAGGGGATGAAGGAATCAAGCCTGCGATATTCCTGGGGTGTCTTGGCGCCTCAGAGCCAGGTCAGGCTCTGGAGGGAGGAGGGCAGTGGGTGGCCCACACAGGTGGAGAGACATGGCGCTGTCCTGTGACTCCTGGCACTTCAGCCACTTCCTCCTCACTCTGAGCAGCAGGCACCTCCCTCTCTTCCAGGCTCCACCCTGGGGAATGAGCCAGGTTGCTGCCCTCCTCAATGCGGTGGCTATCCTGCCCAGGCCCTGCAGAGGGCAGGCTCACCCCAGAAAGTAGGGCAGTGCCTCGATGGCCACGTGCTGGGACACAGGGTGGAGGGGCTGGCCCCTAGACCCAGTCCTGGCCGGGCCTGGTCTCAACATGGGGCCCCAGCTGGGCCCTTGACAAGCAGGCTGTGGTTGAAGGCACGTTCTAGGCCTGAGACCCCCTTGGTGCCTATTCCCCCTCTGTGTTGGGTGATAGCTTTGAGGATCCATAGTACATCCTGAGTCCCAGCCAAGGGGAGCCCTAGGGGAGGATTAGGAAGCAAAGTCATAGCAGGGGGTGCAGGGTGATGGGTGTGATGGACTTTTCCAGCGTTTATTTTTTTTTTTTTTGAGATGGAGTTTTGCTCTGTCACCCAGGCTGGAGTACAGTGGCATGATCTCTGCTCACTGCAACCTCTGCCTCCTGGATTCAAGCAATTCTCCTGCCTCAGCCTCCCAAGTAGCTGGGATTACAGACATGCGCCACCATGCTCAGCTAATTTTTGTATTTTTACTAGAAACAGGGTTTCACCATGTTGGCCAGGCTGGTCTCAAACTCCTAACCTCAGGTGATCCACCTGCCTCGGCCTCTCAGACTGCTGGGATTACAGACGTGAGCCACTGCGCCTGGCCACTTCCAGCTTTTCTTATTCAGCTGTGGGGGCCCTTCCTTCCTCCCTGCCTGGGTCAGGGCGTCTGAGGGGCTGCCCAGGGACCTGCCCTCTTTTGGATGGTGTCCCTGGGACTGTTGGTAGCTGGAGCGAAGCAGAATATGTGGTTCGTGTCCCTTTGAGCAGCTCCTTTGGGGGCTCCGAAAGAGCTGGACACACTTCACACCCTCCATCCTCTTGCAGAGTTTGAGAGAAAATAAGCAGATAGCAGGTGTTGCTGAGACTTGCACAGGCACCTGTTGAGGGTGGGTATTTGGGGGACTTGGCCAAGAACTGGTATCCCTTTTTATGAACAGTCATAATGACTGTGGCTTCTTTCATCCAAGGATCTCAGACCGGTTTGAAAGTAAAATCCACAGTGTCAGGCATGGTAAATTACAGTCCGGAGCCCGCAGTCTGGTTTGTAGACACGCTTTTGTTAGTAGGAAGAGAGTCAAATCAATTGCATGCTGGTCCCTGTAAATGTAGACTACAAGTCCAATCAAACAGGGTGTTTGGAAAATTCACTTTATGGTTCAGCTAAGTGATACTTGAATCAAGGGGACGCTAGACACTGAGGTACCAGCTCTTTTCTCCCAGTGGGCCTGGCCGTGCATCTCCCACAATCACAGCTTCTCCAAGCACACCAGGGAGAGAAAGGACGCTCCGAAATGCTCCAACCATAAAAGTGGGGTGGGGGAGTTAGGGACTCAGTGGGTTTGAGCAGGAGACTGTGGACTCTTCCAGATGGGAGCTGGCAGCCAGTGCAGCTGTGCAGGGAGAGCTGGCCCCAGGGGAGAAGGCGGTGGGCCCTGAGATGTGGAAGGCTGAGCCTGGCCACAAGAGGACCAGAGAGGTATGGCTTAAGGCTGGGGTGAGGGTGGCTCTCTGGGTATCTACCACAGCAAAAGCAGCTTGGAGCAGAACCTTGAAGTCCTGGGCAAGCACAAAAACCACACCCCAGGGGGAGAGAAAATACTTTTGTATTTTGGGGGAGAAGAGATTTCTAGAGTAACTCTGAGCCTTGCCAAGTAGGACTTTGAAGGCCTGATGAAGGTCAAGGCCTGATGGGGGCATAGGACCAGGCCAGGAACAGTAGGTTGGGAAGCTGGACCCATGCTCCTCGTAGGGCCCTAGCGTCTCAGGAGGAGCCACCACTCAGGACCAGGACCAACGCTGTGGAAGGGCAGCCAGGCAGTGGAGGGGACCTCCTTCACTACTGAGTGCATGTTCAGATAATCTTGAGCCTGGTGAGGCTGGGTGATAGCAGTGGGCAGGCAGACATTTGGGGCACAGGCTTTGGGGTGGGAAATGGAGCAGAGAGAGACTTGCCAAATCTTGTCCAGGAAGGTCTGAGTCATCCTGCTGAAGGCAGCTGCCATCAGGGTGGAATGTCACTGAGGTGGCCAGGATGGGAGGCAGGATAATTCAGCCTCCGCATCTCCAAGTACTGCTTGGACTTGGGAGGGCAAGAATGACAGCCGCTGAGAGCAGAGTGTGACAGGACAGGAAGGCATGATTCTCCAAGGGAAGCCCTCTATGCCTGACCCTGAAAACAGCCAGCCATGGTGACAGGCCACGAGGGAAGGAGGGAAGGAACAGCTCCTTTTGTTTGGCCAAGCCTCTCAACCAGCAATGTTTCCTTACTGAGGGTTTCAGACACTGGATACCCAGTTAGATCAGAATTGCAGGTAAACAACAACAATAACAACAACAACAACACACACACACACTCTATAAGTGTGCTCCTAATACCACATTAAAAAAATTTGCTAAATCTGGCAACGCTCTCTTTATCAGGTCTGTGAATGGCCCTTAGTTTTCTACCATCAAAACTGAATAAACAAGACTTTTCCTGGAGTTTTTGGAAAAATTACATTGGTGGCTAGAAAGGTCTTAATTGTAGGGTTTCCCCCTTCTGTAAGGCTTTCTTCAACTTTGTGTACCTGTTGTTGCATGTCTGCGCTAGAATCTAACCTAAGCTGACAGTGGATTTGGCATGAAATGTTGATGGGGTTATTTGACATAGAATATATAGAACCCTGCGTCTTAGGGGAGGGGACAGGGCTCCCAGGTGCTTTGTCACTTGAATGTATTCTTTGTTCCAAGGAAAATTCAGTTGTGTGGAGGAAATGAGGATGAGTTGTGGGTCTGCCAGGGACCTGGGTGACCGCTGGGTGCTGGGTGAATCTGAAGAGGTTAAAACATGGAATGAACACCTTTTAGGTGCCTCTTCTGGTGGGAAATTCTGTAGGATCTGGGTGTATGGACCTTAAGGGTGGAAGAGGCAGTAGGAGAAAACCAGAAAGATGGAGCTGAAACCAGCAGGCTGCTCTAACAGAGACAACCATCGGCCTTCTGCAGAGATCTTATTCTTGTCGGTACCCATTTCTGGTTGGCCTGGCTACCTCAGAGGCTGCTGTCTGGTTTGTTTCCTTCACTATCTTTGGGGCCTTTGGGTGGTAGTGACCAGCATGTTCTGACCAAAGCCCAGAGAAGCATAAAAGGAGATACTCTGCTTGAAGAACTCACTCCCTCCTTGGGCACACTGTGACAGCAATGCCTTGGGCACAGAAGGGACTGTTCAGAGCTGGGCAGAAGGAGACTTGGGCTTGATATTTTGGGTCTTTGCCCATGGAGAACCTTGGTTTTCAGATTGAAGTTCATTTCAGGGTGCAGACTTCTTTCTGCCAAAGGAGGGGCCAGAAACTCAGGAGTTGATGTTGAACTTGGTGGCCTTTGAAGATGGGCTTGGGGAAAGACCAGGACTCTTTCTGTTCCTATGGCAGCATTCCCCTTCTTCCCCCTGGCCCCAAGCTGGGATCATGGTGGACAGGGCGTCCTGTCAGCACTGCAGCCTGCAGGTGGGGTGAGAGCTTTTGGAAGCTTCTAGAGTAAGGGTCAGAGGCCAGATGGAGACTCCTAGCTGAGGGGACTGCTGCAGCTTTGGACACAATCCCAGACCATGCTCTTTGAGCAGCTGTCTTTTCTCAGACAGCTGGGTTAGGCCTCTGAATTAGTATTCCATTAAACAGGGCAAGTGGTTTGTGCCCTGGAAACAGCACTGGACTGGGGTTCTGACTATATTGGTACTAAGAGCAGGTTCGGTCTCTTAAATCTGTGAAATGACTTCCTGTTTATCAAGCCCCTTTGGATGTAGTTCTCATAATCCCGTGATTGTGGTGTTATGACCTCCACAGACATATTGTGAAAGCTGAGGTTTAGAGGGATGGAGCAGCTTGAACTTAGTTCTCGCTGAATCCAGGCTCAGGGCCCTTCTCTTGTGTGTGGAGGGGGTTGGCTGTGCAGTCAGCAGTAAGGAAAAAAAGCAGGACACTGAGGGCAGCTGAAAGACTTTCTCCTTTGACAAGCTGGTCCCCTGCTCCAGGGAAGGTACATTCCTCTCCCCACAACCCTAGAGGCACCTCTCTCGTCCACAGCGGCCCCCTTGATGCTCAGGTGAGAATGATGAGGACGTCTGGACATTCAGATCAGTGGACTCCTTGCTTATTCAGTTGTCCTGAGAGAAACCTAGAATCAGCCTTAGATATGGATCATACAGTACAGGGGTTAAAACCAAAAAGAAAATGAGAATATTAACTTCAGATGCGTATCAGCCAGAGCTCTCGAACAGAGAAGAGCTGTGCAAAGGGCTTGGTGAGGCACAAATAAGGTAAACAGAGGCATGGGTGTACTGAGGACTTGCCTGGGTGGGCCCAACAGAGACAGCCAGACTCCACACTAGTTGTCCCAGAAAATGAAGTGGGGGGTGCTTAGGGGAGGTTGGGTCAGAGCCCCAGTCTTGGTCCTGATAGTCCAGTGGTTCTCATCTGGGGGTGGTGTTGTCCGCTGACCCCCAACCTGGGGGACGTTTGGCAATGTCTGTAGACAGTTTTGGTTGTCAACACTAGGGTGGGGGTGGCTACCGGCATCTGGTGGTAGAATCAAGGGACACTGTCAAACATTTTACAATGCACAGGAGAGCCTCAAACAATAAAGAATGACGTGGTGCAAAGGGCTGAGTTAGGGAAACTCCATGGCAATCCAGTCCTAGGCCCTGCCAGGAGAACTGGGGAGATTGGGTGGCTGTGAGGAAGCCATGGCTGGGGCAGCGGGTGCTCTGGAGGGCTGATGCTCTGCTCTTGCTCCCAGAGGGGCTGCACAGGGGCCCACTGCCAGCTGCTCCTGGACATCTTGTCAAGGTGTCCACCTTGCTGGGAGAGGTGTGTTCACCACAGCCAATCCTCCCTGGATAATTTCAGAGAGAAGCTTATAAAATATTTTAAGAGGCTGGCAAATTACAACCTTAGAAGCACATAAATGCTTCCATAAATGCCAGCTTTGCAAACCAAGCATGTGTGGGAGCAGAGTGAGCAGGTTGCCCAAGCCTTGGGAAAGTCCATGTTTCAAGGTGGAAGACCCAGGTTTATCTTTGGTCCCTAATTCTCAGGTTCTTCTCTCTCGGCTTGCTTAACTATCTGGCAGTATTTAGCTTTTTTCTTTGTATTCCTCCTCTGTCCAAAGAATCTGCCATTGGCCATTTCTGTGACCTGTTAAGGGACCAGGAGCGTCAGAGCAGGTTGTTCTAGGGTCCTGATTCTACCCATGAGGTTCAAAAAGCTGACGGCCACAAAGGACACTGCCCTCCAGCTCTGTCCAGTGATCCAAGCACGCAGATTCCATAATAGCCAGAGTCTGTGATGATGTGTTCATTGACTGAGGGACTGGCTATGAGGCACGCCGCCCTGCTGTGCCCGGTGGGCCGACAGACCATTCTCAGCAGTGCCATGTGAGTGCTCACACTTATGAACCTTTGCTGGTCACAGCCATAAACCATCATCAAAGACTGTCAACCTAACCTAACCTAACCTAACCTAACCTAACCTAACCTAACCAACCAACACCTCTGCAGGACCCAGTGGATTGAAAAACACTTTCATTTCTTGTTCGATCCTCCTCATATCTGTGTGAAGCAGGTGGGACAGAATGACGATCTCTACTGTTCCGATGAAAACACTGAGGTTCCCAGGGAGGAAGTGGTCCCCTGTATCACAGGGCAAATTAGTAGCAGAGCCAGGATTTGAACTAGGTCTCTTGTCCCTAAATTCTGGGTACCCAGACTTGACCCCAGTTGTGTGGGGAAGCAGTGGGGCAAGGAAGTAGGATTTGGTGTTAGACAGCCCTGGTTTCAGACCCACGCTCTGCCAGTCACTTCCTGTTCACCCTGAGCAAGCTATCAAACCATTCAGAGCCCCAGTTTCCACATTGGTAAAAATGAAGATAAAATCAGCCACCTCCTAGGATTGTTACGAGGTGTAATGAAGTAACAATGAGCCTGGTACATCACAGGTGCTCCCTGAATTTTAGTTCCTTTGCTCCCTTTTACAATCCCAGCAGCCCAGGCAGGGGTGAGCAGCTATGAGGGATGGCAGCAGTGGATGGGGGTGACAAGGGACAGATGAGGTTCCCCAGGGGAAGGGAGATGGAGAGAGCAGGAACCAAATGTCATTCGTGCAGCCACTCCCAATTTATGGGATCTGGTGCAGAGACTCTTTGAAGAGGCAATAAAACTCATATTCTGCTAGGAAATGACAACAGTGGAGAGTCCTGACTTAGCAAACCAAATTCAACAATTTGATTTTTTTTTTTACAAGGCATGGGGTTCTGGATGGGTAGCAAAAATCACACTGTAATGAGATTAGCTTTCCGGGATAGGAATAGGCTTTCCCAAGAGCAAGAGATGTGTACCATGCCAACACCCCATGGAGAGTGTATATAAGTGCTCCACAGAGGCCTTGAGAGTCGAGAACCTGAGCTCCTTGCTAAGCTGCAACTTTCCTCTACTAGCACCATGGCCACCCAGACCTGCACCCCGACCTTCTCCACTGGGTCTGTCAAGGGCCTCTGTGGCACAGCAGGCGGCATCTCTCGGGTGTCTTACATCCGCTCTGTGGGCGCCTGCAGGGTCCCCAGTCTCGCCGGTGCCGCGGGGTACATCTCTTCTGCTAGGTCGGGCCTCTCTGGCCTTGGGAGTTGCTTGCCTGGCTCTTACCTGTCTTCTGGGTGCCACTCCTCTGGCTTTGTGGGGAGCGGGGGCTGGTTCTGCGAGGGCTCCTTCAATGGCAGCGAGAAGGAGACCATGCAGTTCCTGAATGACCGCCTGGCCAACTACCTGGAGAAGGTGCGTCAGCTGGAGCGGGAGAACGCGGAGCTGGAGAACCGCATCCGGGAGTGGTACGAGTCTCAGATCCCATACATCTGCCCAGACTACCAGTCCTACTTCAAGACCATTGAAGATTTCCAGCAGAAGGTGAGGGAGACCGGCCCCTCTCCAGCTGAGCAGCCCAACTCTTAGGAGGTGTCTGTCTCATTCCAGGGCCTTTCCAGATGGGACAGTAGCTTTTAGGGAATTCTCCTGGAAGGGCAAATTTTCTCTCTAGGACTTTGGTTTACTGGGGGACCCAGGCTTCTCTGCTGGTCTTTTGCTTGTACCTTGTTGCCAGCCATTCCTCACCCCTGTTCCCTTGCTGAAGGAAGGGAAGGAAGATGTACCAAGCCCCTACTGGATACAGCACTGTGCTTGACACTTTCCTATTCCCTGACTTATTTATTCTTCATCTTGGAGTGATTGGTATTACTGGACCCATTTAACAGATGTGGAAGTTGAATTTTTAGGGGTTCAGCAACTTGCTCAAGATCACACAGCCTGAGTGTTAGATGCAGAACCTGAACTCAGGTCTGCCTCACCCTGGTGTATCTCGCTGTGCCACTGAAGGCTACAGATGCCAGGACTGATGGCCACTGACATCCTTGGGATGCCCCTGTGGGGTGGATGCTCCCCTAACACCTGGGGTGTGGCTCATGGCTGGAAATGCTGAAGGTGCTGGTGGTACATAGTAGCGTGGCCTCTGTGAGCTGAGCTATCCCCCTACCTGCCCCTACACTGCTGGGCCGCCTGTAGCTCATGGGAAACCTCTCATTCCTCAGATCCTGCTGACTAAGTCTGAGAATGCCAGGCTGGTCCTGCAGATTGATAATGCCAAGCTGGCCGCTGACGACTTCCGGACCAAGTGAGTGGGCCAGATCAGGGAAGGTTTGCCATGCCACTTCCTTGCCTCTGTCCCCTGCCTTTGGGAGCTGGTGAAGCGAGAATAAGGTTGGATGGGAAAATATGGCGTGAGCCCCGGACCTCAGGGAAAAGGACCATCATGCTCCTGAACCATCAGCCACTGCAGCAGGACAGTAGGGCAGGGGGCCCTGCTGGTGTGTGGTTTCCTTTGCTGCAGACTTGGCAGGGTTCTGTGTGTGCAGGTACGAGACAGAGCTGTCCCTGCGGCAGCTAGTGGAGGCCGACATCAACGGCCTGCGTAGGATCCTGGATGAGCTGACCCTGTGCAAGGCTGACCTGGAGGCTCAGGTGGAGTCCCTGAAGGAGGAGCTGATGTGCCTCAAGAAGAACCACGAGGAGGTGAGGCTGGTGCCACGTGACCTCCCGTTGTTTCCCATCCAGCTTAGGGAGCCACTGCTGGGCCTTGGGCTTACTGTGTGGCAGGAACTATACAAAGCCCTCGCATTTCATTCTCATTTCATTTCATCCTTACAATAATCCCAAGAATTATAAAGTGTTACAGGCTCCAGTTTACAGATGAGAAAACTTAGGCACAAAGAGGTTAAGTTGCTTGTCTAAGGTCATAAAGGGTCTACACTTTTGCCCATAATACTAAATTTCTATTTGGGCTCTAGTGCCTGATAACAACAATTTAATTTGCCTAGGGTTTGTATCATCTTACAAATATCCCACAGAAGGAGGTAGGTAAACACGGACAGGGAGACCACGGATCAGAGAGATTTAAGTATCCTGTCTAATGCTATGCGGCTGGTGACTGAGGGAAGAGGGTTTGAATTTAGGTCAGTGAAACCTGCAATCCAGCATCCTTTTCCCAACCTCATGCTCTCTTACCTCCTCTCTGCAGGAAGTCAGTGTGCTCCGTTGTCAACTTGGGGATCGACTGAATGTGGAGGTGGACGCTGCTCCCCCAGTGGATCTCAACAAGATCCTGGAGGATATGAGATGCCAGTACGAGGCACTGGTGGAGAATAACCGCAGAGATGTGGAGGCCTGGTTCAACACCCAGGTGGGGCCGGGGTGCGCTGGGACCACAGGCTCCTGGGCTGGGGTTACCCTTGGAAGTAGCTTGGTTTGATCATGCTCTGGGCCCTCGCATGTGTTTCAGACCGAGGAGCTGAACCAGCAGGTGGTGTCCAGCTCGGAGCAGCTGCAGTGCTGCCAGACGGAGATCATCGAGCTGAGACGCACGGTCAACACCCTGGAGATTGAGCTGCAGGCCCAGCACAGCATGGTGAGTGGCCCCTGCCTGCGTGGCTGGCCATGGCCTGCCACAGGTCCCCGACTCATCAGCCTCAGCTTGCAGGCTCTCATGGGGTGTGATCACAGGCCACAGGCAGATGCCCAGGACTGTGGGTTTCTGGGGTACGGGATTCCTCCCCATGGGCAGCTCTTCCTCTTTCCCATTGCAGAGGAATTCCTTGGAATCCACCCTGGCGGAAACTGAGGCCCGCTACAGCTCCCAGCTGGCCCAGATGCAGTGCCTGATCAGCAACGTGGAGGCCCAGCTGTCTGAGATCCGCTGCGACCTGGAGCGGCAGAACCAGGAGTACCAGGTGCTACTGGACGTCAAGGCCCGGCTGGAGGGCGAGATCGCTACCTACCGCCGCCTGCTGGAGGGAGAGGACTGCAAGTGAGTGAGCTGGGGGAGGGCTTGATTGAACCTCAGTGCCATGTGGAGGGCGTCAAATCCAGAAGTGGTTGTCACCCAGATGAAGGGGACTAAACCAAAGCCCCTTGAGATTCTCCATCTAGTCCCAGGCGTTGGTCATGCGCAGCGGGAGAATCCAATCCAACACACGCCGCGTGTTTTCCGCCATCTTTTCTGATTGGCAGTTTCTGCTCTTAATTCCTGCAGCTCGGTCTTCTCACCCTTGGGAAATTCAGGGCACTGAGATGGTCTGAGGCCACCTGTCTCGCTTGATCCTCTAGATCTGTTTAACACGAATCTCAGCCCAGTACTCCGATGCCAAATGCACCGTGCATGATTTTGTTTCCTCAGGCTTCCTCCCCCACCTTGTGCCATGGCATGCAAGCCTGCTATTAGAGTTCCTTCTGTCCCCCCGGTGCCCTGTGCCCCTGCTGTGCCCTGCACCTCGGCTCCCCAGGTTGGCACTCAGATTCGCACCATCACCGAGGAGATCAGAGACGGGAAAGTCATCTCCTCCAGGGAGCACGTGCAGTCCCGCCCGCTGTGACAGCCCACTTTGGTCCACCAGGGCAGGGCCCCGACCACAGGAAGGAGGACACCCCTGTGGCTTCTGGCTGCTTAACGACCCTGCCCTTCCCTAGAGGGGTCCCCCTATGCTTAGCAGGTTTTTCTACTAAAAATACTCCCCTTATTGTGTTTCTGGACTTAACTGTGCTTTTACGCCATGCAAAACTGGTTTCCTGGACATTTACCCAATAAAGTATGTTCTCCTGGCATAGCAAACTCAACCCTGGCTGACTCTGTTGATGCTCATGTACTCGTATGGTTCATGGGGGTGTTTGATCAGGGGCTGCAGTATAGTTGTGGGGTTTGCATTTAGGTCTATCTTCTCGGGCTCTGAGTGGAAGGTGGTGGCAGGGTGATTTCAAGTATTTAATAACAAAGATGCCTAAGGACTTGGCCAATGAGAACAGACACTGACCCAGTCTGGATGGGTGCTGGCCATAGCTCTCAGCTTGGCCCTACCAGTGACTAGACATCTACTCACGGTGCCTACCCCAGAAGACGCAAAGGCTCCCCAGCCAGTCCTCCTTTGTAGCCCGACCTGGATTCGGTGGCTATCTCTCTTTTCCTTTCAGCTTCCCCTCTCTTGCCTGGCTCCTGTCACCCTGCTCCCTGATACTGGGGATGGTTCAGGAGAGGAGGTCCCAGGAACAAGCAGAGAGGGCCAAACTCTAGGCAGTCAGCCTGAGCCAGCCACGCTGGGGCAGGCAGTCAGGGAGAGCAGGGAGGTGAAGGTGGAGGGCAGGTGAATCTATGTACCAACAAGGCACACAGGGCTGAACTGAAGGGTGTCAGGGATAGTGGGGTGGGAGTAGGGGCTCAGACATGGAGTTGGAGGAGAGGACAGCCAGACTTCACTGTGGAGCAGAGTTCAAAGCTCTGGATTCCACTGGCAGACCCGAGTCAGGCAGGTCTGTGGGTGGGGACTGACTTTGCCAGACCTGGACATCGCTCTGATCAGAGAAGCATGGCCTGGGAGAGGTCTGAGGGCCTTACGGTTGGTTCCTTTGCCCCCTGCTCCAGTCTTCACTTGAGAAAACAGGCCCAGAGAGGGCAGTGACTTGTCCCAGGCCACAGAGCAGTGAGTGGCAGAGACCTGCCTATCACCCGGCTATTCTGACCCTGACTCTGGAGCTCTTCTCAGTAGTTTCTCTCTGTCTCTGTCTCTCTTTCTCTCTTCCCCCCTCCCCCTCTCTTGCACTCACTCTCCTCTGGGCTCTCCTCTGGGTCATGGTCAAGACCTCCATGACCTGGCTCTGCCTCATGTCATCTGCTGTTTGCTGCTAAACAGGACTCTTCAGTCACTTGCTGAGCGAGCCAGAGGTGCAGCAAACACATATCAGACCCCAGGAGAAGACATGCATAGGTAGCATCAGAGCATCCTGCACTGAGCCCGACTCTGCCGCTCTGTGGTACATGCCCGGTTATGTCATGAGACCTATCTGGTCTCAGCAGGTTCATCTGTGAAATGGGGCTGCCGGGAAGCTCCAATGAGACAGTGTGTGTGTAGCTTCCAAAAAGTGGTAGCTGTCAGTGTTGCTCTTACTACAAATGCAGAGTCCCTGGCCTCAGAGTGTCAAACAGGAACCCCCACTGTGAGGGCCAAGCTCTTTGCTTTGTATCTGTCCGGATGCTACAGTGGGGGCTGTGCTGCCAGCAGTGTCCTTGGATCTGGACAGTGAACCCAAAGGCCTCAGCCTCAGAGGATGCACCTGGCTTTGGGCAGGGGGGGCAGTCGGTATGGTTCTTTCATCTGCCCTGCCTCTTGCCCCTCACTACTCCACTCATGCTCTGGGGCCTAAGGTCTACACCCCTGCCTCTGGCCTGAGGCTAGAGTCTGTGCGGAAACAGACAGGGGTCCTCTGTGCAGAAACAGGCAGGAGTCCAGGAATGGACCGAGTCTCCGGGAAACCGCTGAGCTGCCTTGTCACTGTGGATGGACCACACAGGGTGTGACCTGACAAGTAATCACGCCATCAGCATCTTGCATTGTACAGTGCTTTCCCTTTTTATGATCACTCTGCAGTTTACAGGGCATACTCATAGCCTCATCTGATGCACACGATCAGCCCTGTGTGGCTGTGAGCTCTTTATTTATGCATCGTTGCCTGGCTTTTAATTACATTGTCCAGAGCATCTGTATCAGTTAGAAAACACCTCCTATCTCAACCTCACACATACCCTTAACTGAGTTGCAATTGAAATCACTGACCGATGGGCAAACCAGAATTCCACAGTGTTGTGGCGGTAGATGGCGACTGGTCTCAAGTCACACAGCATGTGGCTGACTTAGGAGCCTTCTCAGGTCTTTGGGCTCCTATTTCATTGATATCAAGAGAGAAATAATAGAAAACATTCAATAAAATTTCCCCAGAGTGAATATGATGTTTTATTTCAAGGTGGTCTGGTTTTTCTGATCTTTTTTGTACTTTCCAGATATGCTATCTGACTGTCTTTCTCATTTACACATATACATCAATTAATCAATGAAGAGATAACAGTGGAACATGGCATACATAGCCAATCCAATCTTAAGGCTCAGGCCTATCTAGGAAGGAGCAGGGGTGGCAGAAGCGGCTGGAACAAAGACTGGATAACAGGCACAGTTCCCAAGGAGCTCACGCCCAGCTGTGGAGACACCTCGCCCCCACATTCCCAGCAACTGCACTGGGATAGCAGGAGCAGGTGTGGGCAGGGTTTCAGGTTTTGGGGAAGATGAGAAATCACTGAGGGCTGGGATGACCAGGAAAGGTTTTAGGGCAGATTTGGATTTGATGGGCAGAAAAAGGAGGAAGGAGGGCAAAGGGCATTTTAGGGCTATATTTAGTGTATCCATGGAATGATCTGGGGACAACCTGGACTGCATCTGAGCAGACTGCAAGGATCCTGTCAGGAAAGTTACTAGGGATGTGCTAAACAATGTAAGTTCTTGCTGATAAGGGGTTCTAGATAATTATTTCATTTAAGAAAGAATGCTAAAAAGGAACAGAAATAGACCAGACCAATTTACAAAATACCTTAAAACAGCTTGAAAAATATTACATATATGTTTTATAAAGTTATCTAAAAATCTTATCAAGAATTTTTTAGCCACACCTTTAGCACTAAATTGGCTTATGGGATCCGTCTCCCTTGGGTGGAATGGCTCTTGGCCCAGAAAACACTTTGTTCTTGGCCAAAGGGGCTGATTAGTCTGGACAGGTGCTGCTCACCTACACGGAGATGCCTTATCCCCTTCCATCTCTGAGTCTCAGTTTCCTCATTTATAAAAGTAGGAATAGTAGGGTGGGCACGGTGGCTCATGCCTGTAATCCCAGCACTTTGGGAGGCCGAGGCAGGCGGTTCACAAGGTCAGGAGACTGAGAGCCACCCTGGTAACAACGGTTGGAAACCCTGTCTCTACTAAAAATACAAAAAAAAAAAAAAAAAAAAAAAAAAAAATTATCTGGGTGTTTGGTGGCAGGTGCCTGTAGTTCCCAGCTACTCGTTGAGGCTGAGGCAGGAGAATGGCGTAAACCTGGGAGTTGGAGGGCTTGCAGTGGAGCCGAGATAGTGTCACTGCACTCCAGCCTGGGCAACAGAGTGAGACCCTGTCTCAAAAAAAAAAAAAAAAAAGTAGGAATGGTAAGACTGACTGTGTTTTCCTTTCCCCACTCCCTACTCTCTTTTGTTTCCTTCCATTCTTTCTTTCCTTTCTTAACACAATTCACCACGGGAAAATCACTTAATTAATTAGTTAATTCATAGACATCTAGAAGCCCAGCACTGTGCTTAACACTACAGAGATTTCAAAAAAAGTACAAGGTCAGTCCTTGCCCCCATGCTTACAGTCTCCCTGGGAAAATAGGGCGGAAACACAAGGCAATCAGATGTCAGTCAATTGGAGACCAGGAAATCCACCGACAGTCACGGCCTTGGGCATTCAGAGCTGGGAGGGCACAGCAGGGCTGGAGCAGGGCCCAGGCTCCAGAGGGAAGGCCTGACCAGGACTGGGCCCTTAGAGGCAGTGGGGTGGGCCTGCGGTTTGAGCTGGAAGCCCTGGACTTTATAGCCTCACTGGGAAGTCTGTGTGGACCTTAGTTAAGCCATTTTCCACTTTGACCATTGGCTCCTTCTGCAGGAGTCAGCACCTTTCTATCCATGACTGTGTTGCACAGTGTGTGTGGGGTCTTAAGATAGCATGCCTTGAACAGTTGTACAGATGCTTGTTCAGCTGTGATCTGGGACAGGCTCCTGCAACAGTCCAAGCCGCCTCTATTTAATGGGCTATTGGTGATGCCAATCTCATGAAGTTGTGTGAGAACTGAATAAGAGAATACATAGAGACAGATTAGTGTGGGGGCTGGTAGGTACTAAATGCTCAGTGAATGATGGTTGCTACCATCAGCTGGGTTATTGATAGGGCTGTGTGAAAAGAGCTCCAATTCAGGCAGCCAGAAGGAAGGGCTTCTCCATTTCTCAACCAGGACTGGGGAAGACACGCCCTCCTAGATGTCATCATGGGCAGGTGTCCAATTAACTGACCTCTAGGCATTGTGGCTGGAAGTTAGGCTCTATAACCTGGGCAGACTTCCTGGCAAGGGAAAGAGCAGGGAAGTGTCCATCAGGGCTCTGCAGTATCTAGGGTGACGAGCTGCCCCATTTTGCCCAGGACTGAGGGTTTCCTGGCATATGGAACTTTCGGAACTAAAGCCAGAAAATGCCTGAGGAAACCAAGAAAATTGGTCACCCTAGTCATATTTTCTGGGCCAATTCGAGAGCCTCAACAACCAAGTTTACTCTTCCATCTCCTGGGAGCACCCCAGAGACCTCCTCTACTCCCTCGGGCCCATAAAAGAAGTCAAAGTCGGAGAAAGTCAAGACAGTGGCTGAACTCCCACGCCTGCTTAATGCGGAGGCTGAGGTCTGGGCTCAGATGACAGGTCCCTTTGAAGAACTGATGGGGACTTGGTCTTGCCAGTGATGTGGGGTGGTGGAGGTGAGTCTTGACATAGCAACGGGGCTCCTATTTTATGAGACTGGTAAATTTTCACAGGAAACTAAATAACAGGTTAATGAGGGGTTTTAAAAGAAAGTGGTGTTAACTTTAATGAGGAGAAAACACTTTGTAAAGGCCAACCAACGCCCACTGGGGCAGAGATATAAATCTGGGGTAAGGAGCTGCTTCTCTGCTTTGGGGTGTCTGGTCTCAGAGACCTATCGATTGCATCTGAGTTGCAGGGGCCATGGCTTCCAAATGCCTCAAGGCGGGCTTCTCTTCTGGGTCTCTCAAGAGCCCAGGAGGGGCCAGTGGGGGCTCCACTCGTGTGTCTGCAATGTACTCCAGCAGCTCTTGCAAGCTCCCGAGTCTCTCCCGTGGGGCCAGAAGTTTCTCTGCCTGCTCAGCGGGTGTGGGCAGAAGCAGCTACAGGGCTACCAGTTGCCTCCCTACTCTCTGCCTCCCCGTCGGAGGCTTCACTACCAGCTACAGCGTGGGTGGGGGCTGGTTTGGGGAGGGCATCCTCACTGGCAATGAGAAGGAGACCATGCAATCCCTGAACGACCGCTTGGCCAGCTACCTGGAGAAGGTGCGTCAGCTGGAGCAGGAGAATGCCAGCCTGGAGAGCCGTATCCGTGAGTGGTGTGAGCAGCAGGTCCCCTACATGTGCCCCGACTACCAGTCCTACTTCCGGACCATTGAGGAACTCCAGAAGAAGGTAAGAGGTTCAGAGTGGCTTTGGATTCCCAGGAACTTGGTGTCACCAGTATTCATTGATAGTTCTGTTCCCACAGGGCATGTTGAAAGTCACCAAGCATGTTCACCTCTGTGGTTTCATTTGCTCCTCCCAATAACCTTTTGAGGGAGGTATCATTAGCCCATTATACAGATGAGAACACTGAGGTTCAGGCTGGGTAAGTGACCCAGATGGCAGTTACTGGAGCCAGAGCTTGAACATCGGGTCTGTGAATGAACTTTGTGACCTTTGGTACTATTGCCCACCCCTCTGAGTCTTCATTTCCTCTTTTATTTAAAGTCAGGAGATTGGGTTTGATGTATTTAGTGCAGTTCAGGCTTCCCATAAGTAACTCAGGGATGAAAATGCCTGCCAGAGGAGTTTCCTTCTTGCCAAGGGCCTGTATCTGCTTCTTGCCTGGCCCAAAGTTACAGCTGGCTCCTGTGAGGGACCATTTATGACCACAGAATCCTGGAATACATTGTTGGCAATGAACTGCCCTGGGCCCCCAGTAGGCCTGGGCGACAGGGAGATAGGAAGAAGGTTCGGTTCATCATGCCAGGCCTTTCCTGTTGCATTTTCATGCAGCTATCTAACCTGGGTCACAGGTCACAGACACACTGCATTGGAAGAAACCCTGGACTTTCCATAGTTGATCCCTAGAGGCTGCCCACAACCCTCCAATACCCATGGACTAGCAGAGGTGGAGGATGGGTGACTTCCTTTCTCCAGAGGCAGCCCTTGTCAGCCTTAGGGAGCTCCAACAAATGGAATGTCCTTTCTTGCAATGAAATAGCTTCTTTATATCCCCAGACCCTGTGCAGCAAGGCTGAGAACGCCAGGCTGGTGGTGGAGATTGACAATGCCAAATTGGCCGCAGATGACTTCAGGACCAAGTGAGTTGTCCTGCTTGTCCTGTGGTTGGGGGCCGCTAGAACTGGACACAGGTGATGCCTGGGCTCAGGGTTTTGGCTGTACTCTGTCACTGAGGCATAAAAGCAAGACTCACAGCACCTGGCCAGTCTGAGGGCAGGCCTGATTTAGATGGAAAAAGGAAATGCGGATGCAGGTGCCCTGTTCTATGCCTGTAGGTATGAGACGGAGGTGTCCCTGCGGCAGCTGGTGGAGTCGGACATCAACGGCCTGCGCAGGATCCTGGATGACCTGACCCTGTGCAAGTCTGACCTGGAGGCCCAGGTAGAGTCCCTGAAGGAGGAGCTGCTCTGCCTGAAAAAGAACCATGAGGAGGTGAGCATGTGGGAGGAGATAAGCATGGGGGAGCAGGTGAGCCTGGGGGAGGAGGTGAACATGGGGAGGAGGTGAGCATGGGGGGAGGTGAGAATTGGGGGAGGTGAACATGAGGGAGCAGGTGTGCATGGGGAGGAAGAGGTGAGCATGAGGGAGGAGGTGAGCATGGGGAGGTGGAGGTGAGCATGGGGGGGAGGTGAATGTGAGAGAGCAGGTGTGCATGGGGAGGAGGAGGTGAGCATGGGGAGCAGGTGGGCATGTTGAGGAGGTGAGCATGGAGGAGAGGTGAACATGGAGAGGAGATGAACATGGGGAGCAGGTGAGCATGGGGAATGGGTGAGCATGGGGAAGCAGGTGAGCATGGGGAGGAGTTGAGCATGGGAGGAGGTGAGCACGGAGGGGAGGTGAGCATGGGGGAGAGGTGAACATGGGAAGGAGGTGAACATGAGAAGGAGTTGAACCTGGGAGGCAGCCCTCTGGGAATTAGTACTGACCCTGGTCTGTGCCATAGGAAGTGAACTCACTGCGCTGCCAGCTTGGTGACCGGCTCAATGTTGAGGTGGACGCTGCCCCACCTGTTGACCTGAACCGAGTTCTGGATGAGATGAGGTGCCAGTACGAAACCCTGGTGGAGAATAACCGCCGGGATGCTGAAGACTGGTTTGACACCCAGGTAGGTAAAAACAGTCTGTGCAACAGGGGTACATGGTGGCTCACACAGAGGTGACCCTGGGGCTCTGAATCAAGAAACCTAACTTTGAGTCTCATCTCTGTTTTGACCTTGTTGTGCCACTTGGGCAGGTTGCTGTCCTCTGAGCAGCAATGTCCTCCAGTATAAAATAAATGAGTGGGACTAGGGGACTGTGAAGGTCCTTCTTGGCTCATGATTCTAACTGGCCTCTGTAGCTCTCTGAAGCCAAGTTCCCAGTGTTGCTGACCAGGTCCTGTGTATGTATGTTTCAGACTGAGGAGCTGAACCAGCAGGTGGTTTCCAGCTCAGAGCAGGTGCAGTCCTGCCAGGCAGAGATCATCGAGCTGAGACGGACAGTCAACACCCTAGAGATTGAGCTGCAGGCCCAGCACAGCATGGTGAGTCCCAAGGCAGGGTGGAGCTGCCTCTGGACCAAGCCGGGGAGAACACAAGCTTCCCAGCTTCCATGCTTTGACCACACAGGCAGGCTCCAGGGGTCCATGTTCTTGAGCACCAGGGGTTTTCCATGCAGAAAAGAGGGAATGAGGGACCAGCCCGAATCATGAATCCCCCGGTGGTAAAAGACAAGAGACCTGTAGCAACTGACATGTCCAGGCAGTAGGTCCCATATTTGTGTAAGCAGATACATCTTCTGAGTAATTATCAGTTACTCAGAGATGACAGTAACAGGGAGATGCTCTCTAGATCAAAGAAGCCACAGGTGCTAATTAGCTCATCTCAAGTGAGATGTCTGATTGTGGTTCATCCTAGCTCACACCCTGATTCTCCGAGCTTCCATTCTTGGATTCTGAGGCCTCACTGAGACCTGGATGAATCCTCCTTGCTCCTTCTCTGACCTCTAGCCTTTTTCCTCCTTACACAACCCTTGCCCTCATAGAGAGATGCTTTGGAATCCACCCTGGCAGAGACAGAGGCCCGCTACACCTCTCAACTGGCCCAGATGCAGTGCATGATTACCAACGTGGAGACCCAGCTGGCCGAGATCCGGGCTGACCTGGAGCGGCAGAACCAGGAGTACCAGGTGCTGCTGGACGTCCGGGCCCGGCTAGAGTGTGAGATCAACACATACCAGGGCCTGCTGGAGAGTGAGGACAGCAAGTGAGTATCACTGCATGTGCTCTGGTCTTCTCACTGCAACCTATCAAGTTCTGGGAAGACGGCATGGTGCCTAGAAAGAGCCTGGCATCCAGAGTCTGGAATCCTGGTCTCTTACTTCTGGTCTTCCTGCAAACTCATCACGTGACTCCAGCAAGCCCCCTTTCCTCTCAGGGCCTGTTTCCCTTTTGGTAAAACAAGGGGGCAGGATCAGGTGATTTTTAGGGTGCTTCCCAATTTGCATAGTCTAGGATCTACGTTGAGTTACTGCAAATAGCAACTGGAAAATCATAGTAATCTGACTGTTTTCTTTTTTCTAGGCTCCCCTGTAACTCATGTGCACCTGACTACTCACCCTCCAAGTCATGCCTTCCCTGTCTTCCTGCAGCCTCCTGCGGTCCTAGTGCAGCCCGCCTAACCTGTAGCCCCCGCCCCATTTGTGTGCCCTGCCCAGGGGGCCGGTTCTGAGAGTGGGTGACCCAGAAGGCCATGGCCATCGTCTCTAGGGCTTGAACTTGGCCTCTACCCAACCTTAACCCTTGTAGCCCCAAATCCCCTCTCTTCAGGCAGAGCCCAGGCCCAGGGTCTGGCCCTGAAAAGGCTCACTGCAAATACATGCCTTAGTTTCTCAGAGCCTGTCACAAAGGCTGGCTGCCCCCAAAGGTCTCAACTCCTCATCATTTCAATGGTGTCTCTGTTCTCAGGCTGCCTCCTGGGTCAGGTTTTCCTTCTGGGTACTGTTACAGTGGATTCTGAAATGCAGTAGAGGGCTTTTGTTGGCAGAACAATAAAGTGCATTTGCTCAGACCCCTGATGCCTAACTTGCACCATTCTGGTGTTGTTGGCTTTTGTCTCTGCTGTGTTCAGGGGGTGACTGTTGGGCAGACTCATGGGAGAGATGTGACCAAGTATGACCCTTTGGATGACAGGGTCACTGTGCACCTGTTTGGGGTGGGTAGAGGCCTACAGTGAGAGCTTTTGCTTGGCTTCCCCGATGAAGACCTTTCTCCAAAATTCCAGTGTGGTGCCAGGTGTTTCCAGACTCTTCGTAATCCCTCTTAGTATACGTGGTCACCTGGGGATCCCAGAGTGGGATGGACAGAACTGAGATGGAAACTGAGATCAGCTTAACAGGGAGGGTTTTAGGCTACTTTATCAGCCTCTTGTCTGTGGTCCCTGTAAGACCGGTGACAGGGTGTCTCCCTCCCAGGGTACTTTTAGGGGTGCATTTACATCAGCCCCCTTCCATTGCAGCCCTTTCATGCAGCCCTCCAAGTTCAGCAACCCCCTTAATAACCCACAGCCCATCATAAGCAGGAGACAGAGAGTGCACTCACCTTCAGGGCTTCCATCCTGAATGCTAAGGCTCTTGTCCTTAGGAGGCTCATGCATGTGCTCCTGTGCTCTTGGCATCTGGCGAGATGTACAACGAGCCCTCCTCAGATGGGTGTGAGAGCTCCCAGCAGCTTGACCCAAAGGCTGTCATCTGTGTCCAGAATGTCGTCCCCAAACAGGCAAGGCAAATAGCAAGTTCCATTAATCCCAGTGGGAAAGGGAGAAGGGCCAAGACCAAAGTTTCTAAACTAAAAATGAAGATGTGTGTTCCCATTTGGCATGTGCCCCTCATAAGATGCTGAGAGTACCTGCTAAGGAGCTTCAGTGATGTTAAGAGAGCTGTAGCACGTCCAAGGGGAGAGCAGGTGGCCGGAAGATGCTGACCAAGGCAAACCGGAGACCCTAGTCCCTTAAGGACATCTGATATAGTTCATTCTGATTTGAACACAGAATCCTCTCCTTTCTAGCCTCCTGCAAAGAGGGCCTGGGCCTTTGGTTGCTCCCAGCCCCACCTTGCTCTTGGCATCTGGCACCACATCCATGTTGGTCTTTTTGGAATTCCTTGGCTAATTTTGGTGAGGCTTAGGCACCTGAAAGGGGTGGTCACCTCAGGATCATTCACTTAATTCAACAAACCCTTACAAAGCATCCCCCTGTGCCAGGAGGTGTGTTAGCTACCAGGGGAGGACTGGTCTGTGTAGGAGGGGGGCCTTGAGATGGGACAAGATGGATGCTCACTTGCTACTTTTTTTCTTTTCCATCTCAGTGGTGTCAGGAGACTGGCTGAAGGGGATCTCGACATTAGTGCAACAAACGTGGGCTCTGAATGTGGAGTCAGATGGACCTGGGTTCAAATCCCCACCCACCACTAACTACATGTGGGAGTTTTAGCAGGTCATTGTCCCTTTGTGAGCCTCAGTAAAATAGAGAACATGACACTGATGCTGTGAAGTGAGACCAAGAATGTTTTGCCCAGCACATGCAGGGCATTTGAAGATGGGTCATCACTACCGACTCTCTCTTCCAGCTGGACGGCTGGATTGCTGCGAGGCCGGGCATCCACATTTCCCTGGCCAGGGTTTCATTTCTGACATGTCCTTCCCAGTAAACCAAGCCAGCTAAAGTGAATACGCAGTTACATGCTTCATTATCTAATTCCAACTCTAAGTCAGCGGGGAGCCTTACGGCCAGCAGCATGTGGATGTTGTCTGGAGCACATGGGCTCCAGTTAACTCTGCTGTGTGTAGGCCACGCTGTTCTTTATGGCGTTCTCTGTGGCACACACCCTTTCCAAACCCATCCTAGCTTCCTCCAAGATGTAGCCAACTAAATCATGTGTAATCCTACTTCTAATTATTATTTACTTCATTTGCTTGTGCTTTTAATTATAACGCTGTTTCCATTCAACCACAAGTTCTCAACCTTGCCTGTACATTGGAATGACCTGGAGGGCTTTAAAAAATACCGATGTCTGCTCTGAGCCCCAGAAATTCTGCTCTAGTTGGTCTGGGACATGACTTGGTACTGGGATTTTTGAAAGCTCTCTGGGTGATTTGAACATGCAGCCAGGGTTGAGAGGTCATTTGTCTGGTGGAGGACCTTTTGGCAACACAGTTGGGAGTGCATGGGGCTCAGGGCAGCTCTGACATAGACCCTAGCACCACCAGGTCTGGTCCCTATTGTGCTTTTGACTTTCTCAGTTCTGCCATTTATCTCTCTTTCAATTTCAAATTTTTGAACTAAATTTTAAATTTGTTATATTTTTTCCCAAAAAGTCATTTTTTTTTCTTCTCTGTTTGTTCCTGTTTTATAACATTTAGTTCTTGTTTCAAAGCTATAACTGCTACATGGATATACATCTCTCCCACTCTGAGGTTATTTAAAAAAAAAAAAAAATATATATATAGTCTTGGATTCTGCATTGTTTCTGTTTTCTTCAATTTCTTCTTTTACTGCTTTGTTTGTTTGCTTGTTTTACTTTGTCTTTAATATCGGAAACGTCCTTCAAGTATCTGGTCATCCTTTTGTTTATATTTTATGATGAGACACTAAAAAGCTGATAGAAGGTGCTATGTGAATGGGCAGGTTGGCAAACTGGCTTTTTGCATGGTACAACCACCTCAGTTCAGTTTCTGTAAGTCTTTTCTCTGGAGTTTTTTTTTTTTCCCCCCCAAAGAAAGAGCCCCTGGTTTTCTGCAGGGGAATGAATGGAGGGAGACAGTGCTGGGCCAGGCTGTGACACATATCCTATCTGCTTTTGTTCAAACAGGCCCTTCCTCCTGGATTCTTTGCATCCCTTTCTCTTCTCTTCCTAAACCTGTTTTCCTGATAGTTTGCTCTGTCCCCAGAGAGGTTGGGGTACGGTGGAAAGTCTTCGAATCAGCCAGACCTGGGTCTGAGAACTGACAGTGCCCCACTTTCTCTGTGGCTACCTTTCCCAGACCCTACTTCTCCGTCTGCACGACACACCCCAAATCTGGCATATTGCCTGAAACTGTGGTCTTCTGTGACTTTGCATGCTGCTGCTACTACCTTTATCATTCCGCTGTTATATGAAACCCAGTCCTTCCTTCACAACGGAAAACGCTGCTCATGCGGACATTTGGGACCTCACCTCACAGTGACAACCTCTCATCATCATCCTGGAGCCCCTGCTCTTGGCTCCTGTCTCTCTCCTCCTCATTCCTTCCTTCCAGGATTGTCCTATGAACTTCAAATCCTTCTCTCCTTTCTCCCTGGGATGTCTTACCAGCCAAATCAAGGCATTGGGGTCCCACCTTTTAACCCAAGATCTTCTTAATGTAGTTTTCTAAGTAAAGACAGTTATTTTTCTTCTGCAAGATGAATTCTGGTGACAGCTGTTAAAATATATGCAGGCACACTTTGATTTATTGAGTTTCAATTTATTGTACTTCCCAGATACTTTGTTTTTTTTTTAAACAAATTAAAGTTTTGTGGCAATCCTGCTTCCAGCAAGTCTGTCGGTGCTAATTTTTCCAACAGCATGTGCTTATGTGTCTCTGTGTCACATTTTGGTAATTCTCACAATACAAATTTTTTTCTTTTTCTTTTTTCTTTTTTTTGAGACACAGTCTCGCTCTGTCTGCCCAGGCTGGAGTGCAATGGTGCGATCTCGGCTTACTGCAACCTCCCGGGTTCAAGCGATTCTTGTGCCTCAACCTCCCAAGTAACTGGGATTACAGGCACAAGACACCTGGCTAATTTTTGTAATTTTAGTAGAGATGGGGTTTCATCATGTTGGCCAGGCTGGTCTCAAACTCCTGACCTCAAGTGATCCACCTGCCTCAGCCCTCCAAAGTGCTGGGAATACAGGTGTGAGCTTCCGTGGCTGGTCAAACTTTTTCCATTATCATATGTGTTATGGTGATCTGCGACGAGTAATCTTTGATGTTACTGTTGTAATTGTTCTGGGAAACCCCAAACCATGCCCAGATAAGATGGGGAACTTAATTGATAAATGTTGCCTGTGTTTCCATGGCTCCACCAACTGGCCATTCCCCCATCTCTCTCCCTATTTTGGGTCTACCTATTTTCTGAGACACAGCAATATTGAAATATTGATATTGATAACCCTACCATGGCTTCTAAGAGTTCAAGTGAAAGAAAAAGGTGCAGGTCTCTCCTTTTAAATAAAAGCTAGAAATGATGAAGTTTAGTGAGGAGGCAGCTTTCATAGCTAGACAGGAGGAGTCTGCCTTCAAAGGATAGGCTGACTCTTTTGCTAGGAGCTAATGCAGTTGATGACTTCAAGTGGGAAGTCAATGCTCATTTATCACTCTGAATACCCTAGGGCACTTAAGAATGATGCTAAATCTATTCTGCCTGTTCACTACAAATGGAGTGACAAAGCCTGGATGACAGTGCATCTGTTTATAACATGGTTTCTTGAATACTTTAAGCCCACTGTTGAGACCTACTGCTTAGAATAAAAGATTTCTTTCAAAATATTACTGCTCATTGACAATGCATTTGATTACCCAAGAGCCCTGATGGAGCTGTCCAAGGAGATTAATGTTTTTGTGCTTGCCAACACAACATCCATTCTACAGCCCATGGATCAAAAAGTAATTTTGACTTTCAGGTCTTATTACCTAAGAAATATATTTCATAAGGCTATAGCTGCCATAGAGAGTGATTCCTCTGATGGATCTGGGCAAAGTAAATTGAAAACCTTCTGAAGAGAATTCAGTATTCGAAATGTCAATATTTGTGATTCAGGGGAGGAGGTCAAAATATTGACATTAACAGGAGTTTGGAAGCAGTTGATTCCAACCCTTAGGGATGATCTTGAGGGGCTTCAGCAGAGGAAGTAACTACAGATGTGTTGGAAACAGCAAGATAATTGAAATTAGAATTGGAGCCTGAAGATGTGACTGAATTGCTGCCATGTTACAGCAAAAGGAACGGATGAGGAGTTGCTTCTTTTTCATGAACAAAGAAAGTGGTTTCTTGAGATGGAAACTACTCCTGGTGAAGATGCTGTGAACATCACTGAAATGGCAATAAAGGATTTGGAATACTACATCAATTTAGTTAATAAGGTAGTGGCAGGGTTTGAGAGGACTGACCCCAGTTTTGAAAGAAGTTCTACTGTTAAAATGCTATCAAACAGCATCACATGCTACAGGGAAATCTTTCGTGAAAGGAAGAGTCAATTGATACAGCAAACTTCACTGACGTCTCATTTTAAGAAATTGCCACAGCCATCTTAACTTCCAGCAATCACCACCCTGATCAGTCCTCAGCCATCAACATTAAGGCAAGACCTTCCACCAGCAAAAAGATTATAACTTGCTGAAGGGTCAGATGATCATTTGCATTTTTAGCAATAAAGTATTTTAAATTAAGTTATATACATTGTTTTAGACATAATACTATTATACCCTTAATAGACTATAGTATAGTGTAAATATAATGTTTATATGCACAGAAAAACCAAAAAGTTTGTGTGACTCACTTTATGGTGACATTTGCTTTATTCTTGTGGTCTAGAACTGAACCTGCACTATCTCTGAGGTATGCCTGTATCTTCCTCTATCTCAGTGGGTCTCCAAACCACCAGGAGGACATGCTAAACATAGATTGCTGCACCTTAGCCCCAGCCTCAGAGTTTCTGATTCAGCCTGTCTGGGATAAGCCTGAAAAACTGCATTTCTTTTTTTTTTTTTTTTACTTTAAGTTCTGGAATACATTTGCAGACATGTTCAGGTTTTTGCATTAGGTATACATGTGCCATGTGGTTTGCTGCCCCATCAACCCCATCATCTAGGTTTTAAAGCCCCGCATGCATTAGGTATTTGTCCTAGTGCTTTCCCTCCCCTTGCACCCCATCCTGCCAGGCCCTGGTGTGTGATGTTCCCTCCCTGTGCTCATGTGTTTCATGGTTCAACTCCCACTTATGAAGAGACATGTGGTGTTTGGTTTCTGTTCCTGTGTTAGTTTGCTGAGAATGATGGTTTCCATGATTCAATCCATGTCCTGCAAAGGACATGAACTCATTCTGTTTTTCATTGACTGCACGTATTTCATGTGTATATGTGCCACATTTTTTTTCCATCTATCATTGATGGGCATTTGGGGCTTCGGTTCCAAGTCTTTGCTATTATGAATAGTGCTGCAATAAACATGTGTGTGCATGTGTCTTTATAGTAGAAATATTCATAATCCTTTGGGTATATACCCAGTAATTGGATTGCTGGGTCAAATGGTATTTCTGGTTTTAGATTACTGAGGAATCATGCTGTCTTCCACAGTGGTTGAACTAATTTACACTCCCACCAACAGTGTAAAAGTTTTCCTATTTCTCCACAGCCTCGCCAGCATCTGTTGTTACCAGACTTCTTAATGATCACCATTCTAACTGGCATGAGATGGTATCTCATTATGGTTTTAATTTGCATTTCTCTAATGACCAGTTATGATGAGCTTTCTTTCATATGTTTGTTGGTAATATAAATGTCTTCTTTTGAGAAGTGCCTGTTCATATCCTTTGCCCACTTTCTGATGGGGTAGTTTGTTCTTTTCTTGTAAATTTGTTTAAGCTCCTTGTAGATTCTGGATATTAGACTTTTGTCAGATGGGTAGATTGCAAAAATTTTCTCCAATTCTGTAGGTTGCCTGCTGACTCTGATAGTAGTTTCTTTTGTTGTGCAGAAGCTCTTTAGTTTAATTAGATCCCACTTGCCAACTTCAGTTTTTGTTGCAATTGCTTTTGGTGTTTTATTCATGAAATCTTTGCCATGCCTATGTCTTGAATGTATTGCCTTAGGTATTGCCTAGGCTTTCTTCTAGGGTGAAAACTCGCATTTCTAACATGTTCCTGAGTCAGATTGATGCTGCTGGTCTACGAACTACACTTTGAGAACCACTGATAACACCTTATTATAATAATTATAGTTTTTGGGTGAGAGGATTAAATGGGCAAATTAATGCCAAGCACTCAGCACCATACCTGGTATTCTATACATTCCATAAGTGCTGGCTATGATTCTGAAGGGTGGCCTGATGAGTCTCATCCCTTGTAGTTGGTATTGCAATCACACTTCCTTCCATCTCATGCTATAATCTTCTCTAAACAGGTAATCCAGACAAGGTACTGGAATTTATAGTTGTCACAGAGAATCAAATTGTGAGAGTATTCAATCTGACCTTTCAATTGGCATGAGGAAACTGAGGTCTGGAGAGACAAAATGACTTTCCCAAGGCCACATGGCAAGTCAAAGACAGCATCTCTATGCTCTCCTTTTCTTATGTAATGAATGGGCTGCGTGGCATTTTCCCTTTCCCATTCTTGTACTGACATTTCTGGGAATATGTGAAACATAAGGCAAGTACTTATACCCCGAAATTATATCAGGAAGATTACTGAATAAAAAAGTGGCTATATAGCACACACATACTAAATGTGAAGCTCACAGCTTTTGCAGCCAGGACTGAAAACCACTGCTCTAGCACGTTGGCTTCTTAAGTGAATGCCCAAGGCTTCTATAGTTGGGCACATCTGCTCCCTGTCTCCTGACTTAGCTCATTCCAGGGCTACAGAACGTCCTTTCCCAAGGGAGCAGATTCATACTGCTTCCATGGTCTGAGATCCTGAAGTGAGCCTTCCCCATCCACCACAACAGAAAGTAAAAGTAGAACCTGTTGCAAATATTCTATCTCGGTTTGTTCAACAAACAATTATTGAGCACTTGACAACTGTGTATAAGGTGCAGTGATAATTGAGTGGATGGTCCAGAGGGGGTCAAGATAGAGCAGCTGCTACCTGGAGATGTTCACGATATGGACTTTTCCAAGAGGAAGGGTCCAACTGGAAAGATGTACCTGATTCTTAGGCTTCTGTTTGGAATTTTTTTTTTTTTTTTTTTTTTTTTTGCCTTTTGAAGGGGTGCAGCATTCCTGGAGGTACTGCAATACCAGGTCAATGTGTAGAGTGAACAGCACAAGCTCCTATTCCATCTCCCTGCTCCAAAAATCCATTTAATATGCTGTCCTCGGATAGAGGACGTATCAGATATTAAAATGATAAGAACAGATACCACACTTGATCTTAGCCAAAAGGCTGAGAAGTGATGCTGCCTATGTCTTGAGTTCATTCTCTCCCTGCTGATATTATTTTCTTCCCCTTGGCAGGAAGATGATGCCTGTTAGGAAGCCTCTGAGGTTCCTGTTCCTTTCTGCTGGATTTATGCTGCTGCCGGTATTGGAGCAGTTTCTACCACCCACAAATCTCCTTGTTAAATAACCAGGCCTCTTCCCATGGGGAATGCTTTCATTAAAAGAGGCAGCCACTGCTGCACAGACCTGCAGGCTTCTCAGGGCTCGCACAGGCGGGGGTGCAGTGGGCAAAGTCAACGGAGGCACAGGCTGGGTTGTGGCGGTCTTCTGGGGGGCCCACCCTATTAATGGGGGCCCGCCCTATTAATGAGGGCCCAGGCATGCAGCTGACCCTTTGAAGATGTGTCCTGAAGCTCTCTCATGGTGATCAATGACAGGAACCCAGACTTCTGCTTTAGCCAAATGATAAGTTTGGCCTCTTTTATGAGGAAAGGAACTCCTTATTGGAAACCAAATTACAAATTAATTAGCAGCTTCCTCTGGGGTTGGGTGTAAACATCAACACTACCCAATGATGAATTTCTATCATGAGCCCCCTCACTGCAAGGGCATAAAATGGCCCGGGCGGCATGGGGATCTGTAGACATCCAGGCAGCTGTGGCTGAGGAGAACGGGCCTCCCCAACATGACATCCGCCTGCTGTGTCACCAACAACTTGCAAGCCTCTCTCAAGAGCTGCCCCCGGCCTGCCTCGATCTGTTCTAGCAGCGTGAACTGCCGGCCTGAGCTGTGCCTGGGTTATGTCTGCCAGCCCATGGCATGCCTGCCTTCTGTCTGCATGCCCACCACCTTCCGGCCAGCCAGCTGCCTCTCCAAAACCTATCTATCCAGTTCCCGCCTGGCAGCCAGTGGCATCTCCAGCTCCACGGGCCCCGGCAGCTGGTACCGCGAAGGGGCTTTCAACGGCAATGAGAAGGAAACCTTGCAGTTCCTGAATGAGCGCCTGGCCAGCTACCTGACCAGGGTGCGGCAGCTGGAGCAGGAGAATGCAGAGCTGGAGAGCAGGATCCAAGAGGCCTCTCACTCCCAGGTGCTCACCATGACTCCTGACTACCAGTCTCATTTCAGGACCATTGAGGAGCTCCAGCAGAAGGTAAGGGCAGCGGTGAACAGGCTCTCTGGGAAGGGATCTGGACTAGTTGGCATTCCAGCTTGGAATCTTGTTAGCTTATTAAGCTATGTTCAAGACAAAGAAACCTCTCTAGGGCATAGGGTTATTTTATAATTTGAGCACTCAGCCACAGGCTTTCATATGGAGAGATCTGGGATCTAGTCTTGGTTCTACCATTGCCTCACTGCATGACTTTGGGAGGTCCCATCCCTTCCACAGGCCTCAGTTTTCTCATCTGTAAAACAGGGATCATAATGGTCGTTATCTAATGGGGTTGTCAAAAGGATTCGACGAGATGATGCAGGTCAACTGCTTGGAACAGCCCCTGGTCCACAGGGAGTTTTCAGTAAATGTCAAAGACCCTTCTAACTGTCACATGAGTGACTTCAGACATGAGATTTTTTCCTTCCACATTGCTCGGAGCATCCAAATTAGGGAATTTGAATTTATGAAGCTCCAGGTTCTTAAAAAACACATCTCAAGTTCTCCTAGGACTAGCAATTCACTAAATATCTCCCAGAGTTCCAGGGAAGAGGAACTTCTGCAGGGGTGGCTGCAGGGCTGCTGGATCCTACCTTTGCTGCTGTCTTCTCTTCATTTGGGTTCTTTTTCCTTCTTCTCATCCTGAACCAACCCTTTCCATGTGCCTTGGCCTACAGATTCTGTGTACCAAGGCAGAGAACGCCAGGATGGTCGTGAACATTGATAACGCCAAACTGGCTGCTGATGACTTCAGGGCAAAGTGAGTTTGGCCAGGGACTTGGAGCGGGGGAGGTCCTGTCCTCATTAGTTTCACGGAGGGTTGGAAAGTGCCAGCAGTTTAAGGCCTTCCTGAGTTCTGCATTCAGTTCCACCCTCGGTTGCTGACCCTGTCCTTGTGCAGGTATGAGGCGGAGCTGGCCATGCGGCAGCTAGTGGAGGCCGACATCAATGGCCTGCGCAGGATCCTGGATGATCTCACTCTGTGCAAGGCTGACCTGGAGGCCCAGGTGGAGTCCCTGAAGGAGGAGCTGATGTGCCTCAAAAAGAACCATGAGGAGGTAAGGCTGGAAGTCCCGCTGAAGTGGCCCCAGGAAGCAGAGGGGGAAGAACGTGGGGTATGGGGTTGGATAGGCGTGGGTTGAAATTCCCAAGCCTGCCACATGTTGTTTCAGTGACTTTGCCCAATTTATGGAATCTTCCTGAGCCTCCTCATCTGTAAAACAGGGACAACACTCTCACGCAAGGTTATTGTGAGGATTTAATGGATAGGATATCCATCATGGAAATCCCCAAGGCATGGGTATGAAACACCTGCCACTTGGTCAATGCTCAGAAATGTAGTCCCCTTCCCTTCTGCATTTCCTGGGCTAGTGTGACTGCCAAGCACTCACTAGTGGCGACTGAATTTGTTTTCTCTTGAGAGCCACATAGCAGAGGTAGAGTGGTGCAGTGGTGCCAGGGTCTCTCGAGAGCCACACAGCAGAGGTAGAGTGGTGCAGTGGTGCCAGGGTGAGTCATGTTCCAGATCTCACGTTGAATGGCCTGTCCATCTCTGCCCGGCTAAACTCTCCGAAGCAGTCCTATCTTTTCCGAGAGGGAGTAGAGCTGCAGTGGTCTCCTCCTTTTGCCCCCATCCTTATTTTGTCCTCTCTTCTGTTTGTATATAAAATGCTCAAGTTGAAGCCATAGGCAAACCCTTTACTTTCTGATTTTTCCTATCTCCTGAAGTTTCTCAGAGGGGAAGCCCTCTGCTTTGGGCACCTGTGTGCTGCCAAGCCCACCTGAGCCATGGTGGTTTTTTTCCTCCTCCCTGGTTGACTCTCAACCTCTTGACTTGGGATTTGAATGGACAAGTGTCTCTGAATCTTGGCTGGGTTTCCCCAGGCTTAAGTGTAAAGTAACAATCAGTCACCACATACTCACCGAGCACCCTCAGGTGCCTGACTCATCTCACTCAAATCAGAGAACTGGGAATGGCACCAAGAAGCCACTAATGAGAAGTTATCACACACCCTGGCAGCCTCAGTGACAACTTTCCCTCTTTGGCAGCCAAGCCTGGGAGACAGCTGCCCTAACTCGGGCCTTTAACTAGTCAAGCCAGGCTCCTGCTACCCTCCTCCCAGGATGAACACAGGTGCAGAGGGTGACTGGGAATACTAGGGGGATCGGTTTCCCATTTTAGCCCAAATGCATCAAACAAACCTGGGTGCTGCTCTTGGATTCTGCCAAAGTGATAGGAAGTATTGTGTTGCAGTGAGGTTCCCATCACAGGGGTATTCAGCTGGAGTTTGAAGAGCACTGGGATGCTGCCGAGTGGACTGCAGTCCTTGGGGGTCATCTAATGTTTCAGTCTTTAGTAACTCTTGTTGCATCTTTTCATGTCTCCCTGGGGAGGTAAGCCAGGATCATAGGATTGTCGCACTTGCCTGGAGCTCTTGTGCCTTTTCAGGAAGTCGGGTCCCTTCGATGCCAGCTTGGGGACCGCCTTAACATCGAGGTGGATGCTGCACCCCCGGTGGACCTGACTAGGGTGCTGGAGGAGATGCGGTGTCAGTACGAGACCATGGTGGAGGCCAACCGCAGGGATGTCGAGGAATGGTTCAATATGCAGGTGAGCCTCTCACAGTGGGGGTGGCCTCCTCCATGTCCCTAGGAAGGGACTCCAGCCTTCTCCTTCCCCTCACTGCAGATGGAGGAGCTTAACCAGCAGGTGGCTACAAGCTCTGAGCAGCTTCAGAACTACCAGTCAGACATCATTGACCTGAGACGCACGGTCAACACGCTGGAGATCGAGCTGCAGGCTCAGCACAGCCTGGTGAGAGCTGCTGGGTGGGCACCCTCCCTCTGGATCCCAGGTGGCACTGAGCATAGATGCAGGTCCCCAGGAAAGAAGAAGAGGAGGCCCAGATTTCGGCCACCACGGATGCTCATCCTGTTGACTTTTCCTGGAGGGAGGTTTCTCCCGAGATCCAGCTCAGAGATCAAAGAGGCCAAATCAGACATGGGTTAGGTGGACACTGTCAAACTCAACTTCACAAGAAGGCTTGTTCTGTGCTTAGCCTGCCCTTCCAAACCTATGGATCTCAGTATCACCCATCCTGATGCCCAGGTTCTTCTCTGGACCAACTGAACCAGAGTCTCTGGAGGTGGGGCCTGATCATGGGTTTTTTTTTTTTTTTTTTTTTTTTTTGAGATGGAGTCCCACTCTGTTACCCAGGCTGGAGTGCAGTGGCATGATCTCAGCTCACTGCAACCTCTGCCCCAGCTGGGTTCAAGTGATTCTCCTGTCTCAGCCTCCCAAGTAGCTGGGATTACAGGCATGCACCACCATGCCCTGCTAATGTTTGTATTTTTAGTAGAGATGGGGGGGGGGTTTCACCATGTTGGCCAGGCTGGTCTCGAACTCCTGACCTCAGGTGATCCGCCCACCCTGGCCTCCCAAAGTGCTGGGATTACAGGTGTGAGCCACTGTGCTGGGCCGGTCATGGGTATTTGTTTGAGGGCTTCCATGTGGCGCTAATGTGCAGCCAGGTTTGAAAACACTGTTTTAAATGATGCCAGCAGGGAGGTACTTGGGAAATCTCAGATCTAAAGCCTGAAGCCAAAGGTTGCAGAAGGAAGGAGGGATTTAGAATTAGATTTACAAGTAGAAACTGTGCTTCCATCATGTAGCAGCTGTTTACCCTTGAACAAGTTATTTGACCTTTCTGGGCTTCTGTTTCCAAAGTGACTGATGTAGGGAGGGCTCGTTCCCAGCATCAAAGGGAGATTTGGCTCTTCTTGGTTCTTTCTGAAGCAGGCCATGGTAAACAGCTCCCTTCCTCATGGTTATGTCTTCCATTGCCTTAGAGGGACTCGCTGGAAAACACGCTGACAGAGAGCGAGGCCCGCTACAGCTCCCAGCTGGCCCAGATGCAGTACATGATCACCAACGTGGAGGCCCAGCTGGCCGAGATCCGGGCTGACCTGGAGCGGCAGAACCAGGAGTACCAGGTGCTGCTGGACGTCCGGGCCCGGCTGGAGAGTGAGATCAACACTTACCGGAGCCTGCTGGAGAGCGAGGACAGCAAGTATGCAGGCCCAGCTGAGGCTCACAGACATGTGGGCAGGGACTCTGGGAGGTTATAGGAAGCAACTGGATCTACCCATGAGGGACCATCAGCTTCGAACCCTGTCCTGACTATGGAGCCATTAAGAAGCTGGAATGCTCTGAAGGAAGTCAGGCAGTTGTGTTCACGCTGCCATCCTGAACCAGACCCCTCGGAGACCACTCTGTCTGATTAAGTACCCACTATGGGGCAGGTGCTATGGAGGGCACCAAGACAGAGGAAGACAGGGCATCTGCCCTCCTGTCATTTCCGTATGTTTAGGGAGATAGGGAGACAGGTGGCTGGAGGTCATGGCATGTCGGGACCTTAGGATGAAAAGTAGCTTTGTTAATAGGACCTGCATGATCCTGCTCCTGCCTCTTACCCTAGCCTCACCTGATAGCTCCATTGCTCTCCAAAGGGAGATTTTGGCATGTCGGGAGGACAATAGGAAGCCTTGTGTAATTGAGCCCTGCTGGGGAGCAGGACAGGCAAGATCAGCTGGGGCCCATTTATGGAGAACGACACGGGTCATGCTGGGAAGGAAGGGTTTTATTTTATAGGCGAGTGGAAGGCCTTACTATTGTTTTGAGGAGGAAATGAGAGAATTTACTGCATGTCTTCTCCACTAGATGGTAGACATCTAGAATGCAGAGACATTATAATACACTTTTATTCCTTGTACGTGGCATATAGTAGATGCTCAGTAAATGTCTCTCAAGCTCAAAGCTGTTCTTCAGGAAGATGGCTCTGATAGCAGCAGGAAGAACTGAGTAGAGGGAGGGGAACCAGGCAGGGAAACTGTCCAGGAGGCCCTGGCCACAGCCTAGGTAAGCAATGGGGAGGGCCTGAGTTCGGGCAGCAGACACTGTACAGGTAGAATCAGCAGGACTTGCTGGCTGTCTGGATGCAGGGTACCTCTGGGCCGTGGACACCCAGTGCGCTGATGACTGTTGTAGCTGTTTCTTATTCTGCATTTGGCCTTGTTTCTCTGTTATTCAGAATCTGTAACTCCAGGGCAAGTGTTGTGTCAAACATTTGCAAGGACCAGGCCATTAACATGCATGAATGACATGGGTCATATGGAGATGGTGGAAAGGCAGAAAGCTCCTGCCTTGTCCAATCCAGGCAGTGGCATGCCCTCAGGGCCACTTCTACTGTGTGAGAAGCAGGTCCAGTATTGCTGATCTTCTGATAGTTCCAGGGAAACTGAGAATCTGGATTTTTAAAAACGTTAAATTCTCCTGATTCTTAAGTATTTTCAACAAATTAAAGAAAATATATACTACCAGGCAAATGGAACACATTTCAGGTTGCACATGATCCTCAGGCCTCCCATTGGTTCTCTGAGCTACTGGGTTTCCATCCAGCATCCAGTGTGTTGTTCCTGGCTTTGAGTGCATGCCTGTCAGTCTCTGAGATCATCCTTTTTCCTTTCACCATGTATTCATTCTTCACTCATTTAGTATTTTGTCTGATCCAAATATTCTTATTAGGTGCCTATTCTATGCCAGGCATGCAGGGTGGGCATGTGTCTGTGGCCGCTGGCCTCACTGCTTGGCAGGGGAGACAGACCGTAATACAATGATTACTAATCACGATGAAAGGAGTTACATGTACCATGGGGGCTTTGTCTCAGAGAGACAGGGGAGGCTTCCAGGAGGACGTGACAGTTGAGTTGAGCTCTTAAACAAGAGAAGAAATGTAGGTGAGTGGAGAGGGAAGAGGGTTCCAGAGATGTATGGCACAGGGCATAAGGCCTGTGGCCTGAGCAGCAGTCCCTGCAGGAGCTGGAAGAAGGTCAGAGTACCTGCAGCTCTGAGAGCAACGGAGCTATGAGGTGAGGCTGGGGCAAGAGGTGGGAGCAGGATCATGCAGGTCCTATTAAGGAAGTTGCTTTTCTTTATTTTATTTTATTTTACTTTAAGTTCTGGGATACATGTGCAGAACGTGCAGGTTTGTTACATAGGTATACATGTGCCATGGTGGTTTGCTGTAACTATCAACCAGTCATCTAGGTTTTAAGCCCCGCATGTATTAGATACTTGATTTAATGTTCTCCCTCCCCACTCCCCTCACTCCTTGACAAGCCCCAATGTGTGATGTTCCCCTCCCTGTGTCTATGTGTTCTCATTGTTCAACTCCCACTTATGAGTGGGACCATGCAGTGTTTGGTTTTCTGTTCCTGTGTTAGTTTGCTGAGAATGATGGCTTCCAGAGGAAGCTGCTTTTCATCCTGAGCTTAAATGGAAGCCACTGAAGGTTTTAGGCAGGGGAGGGACATAATTGGATCTGTGACTATAGAAGATTGCTGTGGCAACTAAGTGGACAGTGGTTAGGTGGGGCCCAAGCTGGGTTGGGGAGATCAGTTAGGAGGCCATGAGGTGACTCAGGCAAAGATGGGAGAGGTTGGGACCAGGAAGGCTGAGCAGAGGAAGCATGGTAGATGGGGTTGAGAGGCATCCAAGGGGAGAATTGGCAGGACCTGTGGCCGAGTGGGCCTTCTCTACTAATCCTGTCCCTCTGTGACTTTCTCCTGCAGGCTGCCCTGTAACCCGTGCTCCACTCCTTCCTGCACCCCGTGTGTGCCCTCCCCATGTGTGCCCCGCACCGTCTGTGTGCCACGCATCGTCGGCGTGCCTTGCTCACCCTGCCCCCAGGGCCGCTACTGAAGCCCCTTTGTGCTGGTGGATCCTGGAGGGCCTGGGGCTGGGCAGCCTGGTATTCAGTGGCCACCAAAAGAGCAGGGCCAGCCCCGGCCAGCAAGGAAGACCCTGAGCAGGACCATGGATCGCCTGCAACAAGCTCTGATACTCCAGGGGGTGCTCAAGCCCTCATCACTTCAAAACTGCCTCTTTTTTCAGTGGGTGAACTGTCCTCTTTGGTGATGTTTCTGGTTGTCTGTGCTGCCTCAAAGGGCATGTGTTGTTAGTTAACTGGCAAATAGAGCTGCACTCAGTGGCTTTGCAAACATGTCTGTCTCTCTTTGTCACTTACGCTGCTGCATCCACAGGCCAATCCTACTCAATTGGGCTCAAGAGGAAGGGGCAAATTCTGTATTTATTTTTATGCTCCTTCTGCTTCCATAGAGGCTTGAGAGGTGTACACTAAAAAGGCCTCATGCCATAAACCAGTTAAAACTAATCAATTACTCTAGAGCCAAGTAATAAAAGAACAAAGAGAGGAGGGAGATAATTATGCCAGAAACCTAGGCCAAATTACTGTAATTGAGAATCATACCGTAATAAACCCACCCCTAAATCTCATTACAGCTGGTACAATGGGATCATTCATTCTTTCAAAATATCTTCACTAAGCAGCTACTGGACGCAGGTTCTGCATTAGGGGCTGGCTAATCCAGGGGAGAGTTCCCAGACGCAATGTCAGTAATGCCTCATTTAATCCTTGCAACAATCCATGAAAAAGAGACCATTATTTCATCCATTTTGTAAATGAGGAAACTGAGGCCCAGAGAAGTTAAGAAACTTGCCCAAAGTCACACAGCTTGTAAGTGGCGGACCCAGGACTGAAATCGAGGCCTTTGGGCTCTAGAGATTCATATTCACAGTCCTCACTATTTGCAAACTACAGCTGAGTGCAGGGGGTATAAAAAATGCACGTGATGACCACCATTCAAATACTTGTAATTATAGGAGGAGCTAAGACCTGTGTGCATAAGACCCCACTCCTTTCTTCATAAGAGCCATATAATAGTAACAGTAATAATAATAATAATGGCAATGGTTACTACTTCTTGAGCACTTATAATACACCAAGTACTGTGTGGAGCATATTACATAAATTAACTTACGTGGTTTTCATGACCACCTTGTAAGGTACGTATAGTATCCATTTTAGACATGGAAGTGGAGGCATAGAGTGGTCACGTCAGTTGTTGAAGGTTACATGCAAGGACAAAGACTTAAACCCAAGTCTAGCTGCACAGCAGTGTTATTTTGACCATTCTAACTGCCAAATTCCTACCCAGAAAGAGTAAACACTAGTCAAGATTGGGAGAGAGTCTTAGGCTGAGAGGATCTGAAAGGCTTCTTGTAGCTGGTGGCATTTGAAATGGGTCTTAGAGGTTGAATAGAAGGTCTACAGGGCACCAGATAGGCAAGTAAGTGCGTGGGGATCTTCAAGAGAGCAGGGGTCACTCTTGGAAGGCCTTGAGGGGTCTTGCTGGCTGGAGCAGTGGGTTCCTGTGAGAGGCTGATGGGGATGAAGCTCAAATGGTAGAAAGGTATCAGACGGTAGGGGGGCCCTGGGTACCCCACAAAGAGCCTGGACTCTGGACTCTATCCTGAAGGCAGTGGGAGGGCTGCTGCAGGATTTGAGCCCAAAGATGACATGACTAGAGTGGCATCTTAGAAAGTTTCACCAAGTAACACAGACAGGATGGCTGAGAGGAGGGCATAGGCTGTGGAAGAAGCTAACAGGGTCTCAGGTAAGACAATGTCAGGATCATGGAAAAATAAGGAATCAATCTAAGAGACACTGTGATGGACCTGACTTGGCAATGGATTGGCCATGGCAGGTAAAGAAGAGAGAACTGGGGACAGGAATCTTGAACACCTTTCTGAACCTCACCCTCCAAACACACAGTTCTTCCTTAATGAGCTGAGATGATGTTTCTATTAAGTATCCTCCCACTGGCCTTGCCAAGAAATGATGAAAAATGGATTGGATCCCGAAGCTGCCTGCAGGCTCTCCAGACATGATCCTGCAGGCATCCCTGGCAGACAAGGTCATTAGCCTGACAGCAGGGACATGAACATACTGCTCAGCAAGCTGTGGTTCCTGGTTGATGGGTGGGTAAAATTTCAAGGAGTTGAAATACCAAGAGAGAGGGGCTAATTGGATTTTCTGGCTAATTGGATTCTCTCATAACTGCGTGCAAACCAACAATCTTTAATTTCAACCCCAGTGCAAAACTTTTCTGGAAAGTGCTCAGCTTGATAAACAACACACTGAGCAGGTCAAATCTTTGGTTCTATAATCCTAGACCTGTTCTGTCCAGTATGGTAGCTCCTAATGACATATGGCTGCATACACTGAAATGTTCACCTGAGTTGCACTCATCACACGTGGCTAAGTGGTAGTAAATAGGACAATACAGTCATGAACTGCAGAAAGTTCTACTGGACAGAGTTATCTTAAGACTGTCAGAATTAGAAGGAGCCTTCCAGATGATCTGGCCCTGCTTTCCCAGTTTTACAGAAGAATCATATCAGACCCAGAGAGGTGGAAAGATGTGCTCACAGACGCAACCAACAGGGGGGAATTGAAGTCAAGGGTTTTGACGCCAAACCTCGTAGGTCTCTCCAAGCTCTTTATGCTTTCTCCAAGCACCCTAGGTTTATTATTATTTCAGGCTAATACACATTTCCCCTTTCCGTTTCTTTCATTTCCCAAAGAAGGGAGACATATTCTCTGAGAAGCTGAAACTTCTTCCTGGGAATATAGTTCTCTTAAAAAGCGTCACTAGCAACTACCAAACTCAGAATCTCCTTCTTTGAGCACTGGGCTCAGTAAGATCAAGGACCTTGAACTGTGGCCCACAGCCTCAGCAGGAGTGATTGCACAGGAGTTGTGGGCCTGAAGTCCTGGACCCTGGACCCCCTGGGGACTTCCAGAGTCTCCGTTTCCCCAGTGCCTATTGTTCCAGTCCACCTGGGTCCCCATTCCCACACCTGTGTGTCCCTCCCACTTGCCAAGACCTGTCTGACTCCCCAGATGCCTGTTAAAGCTTTTTATATGAAACCAAGCCCCACAGTCCAGGGCCAGGAGTACCCCCCTCTGCTGGAAGTGATGCCCATCATCTTCTATCTCTGGATGGTACTTCAAGCCAGATGTGTCACGAGCTACCCTCCCGCCTAGCCTGTCTCTTATTTGATGGATGAAGCTGTGGGCATAGACTTTGGGAGATATTTATCCCCCACCAGCACCGGGGTCTCCTGGGAACTGGACTCAGTGTACCACGCATGGAGATTCTCAGAGGAACTCTCTCCTCATATCAAAGCGTTTGCATCTAATTAACTCTTTATAGGGGAAGAGTTTATAGGGAAATGTAGGCAGGACCCTGGTCAAGTCATAAAACCTCTGTCATATTTGATGTTTTGGAGAAACCCTCACAGACATCAGGGATCCTCTCCGAGTGGGACTGGGAAAAAACGGTGTGCTTTTCAAAGACACCACTTTCCCCGAGGCTATTCAAGAGTCTGGGCCTCACCCCTGCTGCTCACTGCCCTAGTGGAAAGCACCCTCTTCTGGGGGTGGGAGTGAGAGCCCATGGGTTCTAGGGGTGGGAGTGAGGGCCCATGGGCAGAACTGCCATTCAGGGAAGACTGGCCAGAGGGCGACAGCTTCCTGAAAGATCCAGGAGTCGGGTTTGGCGTCTGGGAGATGGGGCCATGTGTGGACTCTGAGTTGCACTGAATGAATCTTTCCTCACCACTATATTAGGTAACCTTTTAGAGTGTGATCAAAAAAAGCATATGCCTCTTCTAGGCTATAACCAGGAAAATCATTAATCATAAAATAATATTCTTTTTGTATTTCATATTTTTTTTTTTGGAGAGAGAATTTTGTCCTGTAGCCCAGGCTGGAGTGCAGTGGCGTGATCTTGGCTCACTGCAACCTCTGCCTCCCGGGTTCAAGCGATTTTTGTGCCTCAGCCTCCTGAGTAGCTAGGACCACAGGCACATGCCACCATGTCTGGCTAATTTTCGTATTTTTAGTAGAAATGGGGTTTCACCATGTTGGTCAGGCTGATCTTGAACCCCTGACCTCAGGTGATCCACCCGCCTTGGCCTTCCAAACTGCTGGGATTACAGGAGTGAGCCACTGAACCCAGCCTGTATTTCATAAAAGGTAGCACTTGAATGCGATAATATCAATTCGGCTAAACAGAAAGTTCCTAAGACCATTTGACATCTATCTTTTTGCCCAATTGGTAAAGACAAATTTATATCTAAATAGCAGTGTCCCTTAATCATAATATGTGAACAAAGTCACAAATGAGCATTTTGTCTTAATGGAGAAGATCAGTGCCTTTGGCTCCAGAAAAACCGGGCTAGACTCCCAGTTCTGCGGCTAACATGCTGTGTGATTTTGGCAGAACTCTGAATCTCTGCATCTCAGTCTTCTCCCCTTTAGAAATGGGAGTAATTCTACCTTTTTCTCAGAGTTGTTGGGATATAATACGTATAAAAATGCCCGTTATGATGTCTGGCATACTGTAGGTGCCTAATGAATGTTGAGTAAAGAAAACATGCTTTGGCAATGAATTTTCCTTCTCTTCTGATTGTCCCCAATTACAATGGCAGCTGAGTCATATTTTGGAGCCATTCTGAAGCCCAAGTTTCAGAAACAACAGCAGCAGCAGAAGCAGCAACAACAACATATGGGTAGCTTTGCTTTGCTCTAGGAGCATTGGATGAACTTCCAGTCTTGATGTAAATACCCTGGTAGAGTGGAGACCCTGGTGTCTGAGGCTCGGTGTCCAGTCCTGGAGTCCACCATCCATTCGCAGGTGCCCTCCCTCTGCCCAGCCTTCTGGCTCCAGAGCAGACTGAAGGTCTCCCACAGGCTCAAGGGATCCAATTTTTAAGCCTCATTCATTATGCTGTGTGGGCAGGGATGGCAACTACAGCTCACAGGTCAAACCCAGCTGCTACCTGTTTTGGTAAATCAAGTTTTATTGGAGCATAGCCACACCCATTCATTTCCCTGTTGTCTATGTCTGGTTTGTGCTACAACGGCAGAGCTGTTGTAGTGTAGTGTAGTTGTAGTAGTTGTAGTGCAAAGAGAGTATACGACCTGCAAAGCCTAAAATATTTACCATCTGTCTTTTAAACAGAAAAAAGCTTGTCCATCTTGGTGCAGAGGAAACAGAATGTGCTGGGGGCCCTGGGACCAGTCCTGGCTCTGTATCTGACTTGCTTGGCATCCCTGGGGAGCTCACAGTCCTTCTTTGGTCTCTGAAGCATTAAAGGTTGAATTAGTACTTGAAGTTTTCTTTAGTTCTAATAACTTAGCAGTCTTTGCTCTATTGCTCTTTAGGGATTCCTGAGGCTCTTATCAGAGAATTTTACTTTTTTGGGCATTGAAGGTCAGTGGAGAGGACGATTCATCTTAGAGCCAATGCTACTCCTAGAGAGATGCCAGATAGTCACTCAGGGAACAAAGCCTAACTTTTCAGTGGGGCATCTCTAAAGAGATAACGTTTAACATTTCTTTTCATAACAGAAGGCAGTAAACAAGAAGTCCAAAGTCAGCCCTTTCTTTCATAAAATTGGGGAGCTACTTCTGAGGACTGAATAAATGCTGATGGGTTGTTCTGATGGCAGAAAAAATGAGGATTCATTGGGGGAAAGCTTGTGTATCACATCTGCTCCTATGGCAGGTGAATAAAAGCTCTGGGCAAGGAAACACTCGCACCTGAGCACTTGGCCCTTGTCACTAATCTGCAACTCAACTTTCTAGGACCATGGCTTCTAGTTAAAGCAGAAATCTCTGCTCTCCAAGCTTTGGCAAGAGCCATTTGAAGGCTCCTTTCTCCAGGCAGGCTGTGGCCAGCAGCTACTCTGGAAACTCTGTACCCAATGTCTGTAGAACCCAGCACTAAGACTGGGGCCCACCTGTAAGAGATCACCAACCTAGTAGCCATCTTCTTCGAACCTGTGGCTCACGGTCAGTCCAACCTGGCCCTGCCAGAAATCACTCTGCCTGTCCTCTGCCAGGGACCAGGAACATCCCTGCCAGCATGGGCACCTGTGGCCGGTTCAGTGCAGACATCCTCAGCAGCAGTGGGAAGGGGATCATGAGGTTCCTAAGTGAGTGCCTGGCCAACTGCTTGCAGAAGGTGCAGCAGCTGGAGCAGGAGAATGAGAACTAGAGGGGGAGGGGCAGTGCTGAGAGCCAGCAGTGGAGCAAACGCCAGTGCCCTGACATATGCTCCAATTACTGCTCACACTTTGAGACCATTAAGGAGCTTCAACAAAAGGTAAGATGAGACCTTGAGCTCTGGCATCAGTGGCATGGAAAGAGAGGGCTGAGGACTGGTGATGGGAGAATTGGAGGGGTTGCTGGGGGGATGGCATTCCATGAATGTTCATGAAGATGGATTGAAGGTGCCAGAAATAAACTGTGATGTCAAGGGCCCAACCACTTCGTTCTACAACCAGTTCCATTCAACAAGCATCACTGCTGATGACTGTGATGAGAGGATGCGAGTGGCATATGGATTTATTTCTTCACAGTCCAGATCCTGCCTTATTTAAGGACATGCCACCATTCACTCACTAGTTATTGAGCACCAGCAATGAGTGATCGCTGTGCTGGGTGCTGGCGAGCAGACACTGCCTATAGGATGAAGCCTCAGCTCTTTGTCCTGGCATTCAAGGCTGCCATGTTCCCAGCCTCACTTTTTTTTTTGTAGCTTACCTCCCTCTAATCTTCTGCAAACATCCTGTGCTTCTGTCAAACTGTGTTGTCACTCACAAAATGTTTGTTCACATGTGTAATGCTCTCTTTCTCATCTTTGCATGGCCAAATTCTAGCTGGGCTTCAAAACCCAGGTGATATTCCCCACCTCCTGGAATCCTTTCTAGAGGTTAATCCCCCTGGGATGGGTTTTGGCTTCCATGGAATAACCTACAGCCCCATATTTGAACATCTCTTATGGCATTCTCACCTTTCTATTTGTTTTGGAGTTCCTGTGCTGTACAAGATGGTGGAAAGGATGAACAACCTCACTTCATTTAAAAAAATTAATCACATTTATTTAGTATTTTCCACTAAGTGCTGATATTTAGCTGGGATGTAGCAGTCTGTCTCTGTGGCTGTTTCCATGTTTCCTTTTTGATTGCTGCCAACAGTGGTTATAATATTTCCAAAATCACCCTTGATTCTACTAGATGTTAAACCTGAACTGGGAATTTTCACATAACTTTTTTCTTTGAACCATTTCAACAATCCTCTAAGGTGAATATTATTATTTCTATTTTATCTAAAAAGAATAGACCACCTTTATTAAGAGTTCACTAGATGTCAGAAGCTTTGCTAAACATATATGCTTGGTTGCATTTAATACATATAGGGATTTGATGAAGCAGATAGAATCACTTTTTCCATTTTACAGATGGGAAGATTTTAAGCTTCAAGGGGTTAGAAGCTATGCCTAAAGTCTCAGAGCTGGTAAACTGCCAGGCTGTGACAGAGGTCCACTTAATCATTGTGTCGGTGCCTTTGAGGAAGTGGATGAGGAGGAAAAGGGAGGGTGAGTGAACCAGAAGCAGGTCTTGGCTGTGCAGAGCTGGGTTCCAGTCCAAGGGGCTATCCCTTCAACCCCCACATTGCTGCCCAGACCTGACCAATGGAGCCCCATAACTCCTCTCTCCAAGGGGTCTACAGTGGAGTGGGAAGTGAAACCTCATATGTGTCCCAGAGCTCAGCCAGTTTCATTACAGATGGGAGCAAACCCTTGGATACTTCATGCTTAAAAAGCTGCCATAAGGAAAGATGGAAACGTCCCCATGTGGCTCAGATCACATTTTTTTTTCATTCATTTTAAGGCCTGGGGAGAATTCCATAGAGAGCATCCTTGTGAAGCATGGTGGCTCTCATTCCCAGATCTTACACAGGAGGGCAGGGAATGCTTGGTTGGCTGCCCAGGTGGACAATGTGAAAACAGCTGCAACAACTTTAGGACTGAGAGAGTCTGACAGGAGCTGGGAACTGCTGCTCTCTGGCATTCTGTCTGTTCATCTCTTTGGTGTCAGGTACAGGTCTCTGTGGAGGAAGTAAAGGAGGGGCAGCCTTTGAAAAGAATCCCTCCAAGGAAATGTTTCCACAGACCTAAGAAGTGTTAATGGAAAGATTCAGTCCCAAAGAGTTTTAGGGGTAATTTAAGATGTGTTTGAGTAAGATCAAGCCCTAATCAAGAATTAAGTCAGCTTCTGAAGGACAGGGTTGGGTCTCAACAGTCACAGTGGCATTCGTGAGTGTTCACGATGTTTCAGACTCCACCAAAGTGCTGAATGTAGTTTATTCCATCTTCACAACAACCTCGTGAGCTAAGAATTGTTACCCCCATTTTACAGATGAGGATGTTGAGGCTCAGAGAAAGAAACTTGCTCAAAGGTACACCTGGCATATGATGGTGTTGAGACCCAAACCACCTTCTACCTAAGCATGTGGTACTAATTGTGTAAGAGTTAAAGAAAGAGGAAAGAAACATGAAAGGTGGCTCAACGGTCGAAGACAGGTTTATTTTGGAGAATAAACCTGAGAGGGGCTTCTGGCTGATTTCAGTCAGGAGTTCTGTCTTACAGACTAAGGATATTTAAGGGTTTAGGAAGTGGGGAGCTTATTGTAGGTTCGGAATGTTTCTATGTGAGGGAAAATTTATTGTGGGGTTGGAATGTCTTTGGTCAGAGGGGAGGCTATCTTGGGGTTGGCATGTTTCTGGTTGGAGGGGGGTTTTCTTAGGGTTGGAATATTTCTGGTTATGCTGACGTTAGTCATTAGGCTGATGTTTTGGGGCTGGATTTAGGCTTTTTTTTTTTTTTTTTTAAATCGAGGGAAACTTAAAATGGGGGTGTTTGTCCAAGATGGCAATGCTCCTGCTCTGTCAAATTGCTGTCTTTCATTGTGCACTAACGTATCTGGTGGGCAGTGAAAGATCAATAAGTATTTTCATATTTTATTTAGTATAGAAAGATCCCCCCAATCAAAGCTGATGCACAAGCACCTCTGGCCTGAGAAGAACAAATGGAGAGGCATGCTGAGAGACAGGCCACTGGCTTGGATGCTCATTTGTACTGTTTAGACAGGTGTCAGAGTCGGCTGGGCCTGGCCAACAAGTGGAGACCAACAAAAACAGCCTGCACAGCCTCCTGGGTGATGTGGGTCTGTGCCAGGGAGAGCTGGAGGTGCAGTAAGAGTCCCTAAGGGAGGAGTTTCTGTGTTTGAAAAAGAATCATGAGCAGGTAGAAGCAACTACGAAATGGCTGAGACCAATTTCAGGGGGTTGACCAGGAAGAGCAACAGATCCATTCCTTGGGTTTGCACTTGGGCGCTGTTCCCCACCAGGCAGAGTCTTCTCCCCTTTGGCTGACCTTTCCGCTGCCCTAGATTAAAGACCCATGGTCCCAGAATCTTGGAAAAGCAGGGCTGGCAAAGACCACACAGGGATCTGCAGTCCAACTCTCTCATTTTAGGGATGAGGAAACTGAGGCTCAGAGAGAAGAAACTGCAGTAGATACAGAAAAGATGTGGAGAAAATATTTTAGAGCCCTGCCTCTTGCTATCTGTGGAAAATGATTCAGATGATAGATCCAAGGACTCAGAGAGGGATTAGACATCAGGGGCTTTTGGACTCACGAAGGGGCCATTTTACAGATGAGGACATGGAAGTTCAGGGAAAGGAAGTGACTGCCTCAAGTCACATTGCCAATTGGCAGAGTCAGGATTAGAACGCATGTCTCTGATGCACTTTTCTTTTCCTTCCTTCCCTTCCTTCCTTCTCTCTCTCTCTTTCTTCTTTCTTTCTTTCTCTGTCTCCCCTTCCTTCCTTCCTTCCTTCCTTCCTTCCTTCCTTCCTCCCTCCCTCCCTCCCTCCCTCCCTCCCTCCTTTCCTCCTTTCCTCCTCTCTCTCTCTTTCTTTCTCTGTCTCTCTCTCCTTCCTTCCTTCTTTCTTTTCTTTCTTTCTCTCTCTCTCTTTCTTTCTCTCTTTTCTTTCTTTCTTTCTTTCTTTCTTTCTTTCTTTCTTTCTTTCTTTCTTTCTCTCTTTCTTTTTCTCTTTCTTTCTCTCTTTCTTTCTCTCTTTCTTTCGACAGTTTCGCTCTTGTCACCCAGGCTGCAGTGCAATGGCACCATCTCTGCTCACTGCAACCTCTGCCTCCCGGATCCAAGCAATTCTCCTGCCTTAGCCTTCTGAACTAGCTGGGATTACAGGCGCCTGCCACCACCAGCTAGTTTTTTTGTATTTTTAGTAGAGACAGAGTTTCACTTATGTTGCAGGCTGGTCTTGAACTCCTGACCTCAGGTGATCCACCTGCCTTGGCCTTCCAAAGTTCTGGGATTACAAGTGTCAGCCACCATGCCCGACCAATGCTCTTTTCTTTCTTTTGTGCTGCCATATCTCAAAGAAGTTTTTTTTTTTTTTTTTTTTTTTCCAGATATTGATTGAAACAGAGGCAACTCTATATGGATGTCACTGTTCGTGATAAAGTAAAAATAGAGATAATTATTAGATCATTTCAGACATGGAGAGAGATGCTGACAAGGGGGCTGCTGGGGTGGCTCTGCTGCTCCCCTGGGGTACAGTGCCTGAGCAGTCACCATGCTGTGCTTCAGGTGGGCAGGACATTTGGTGGAGGGCTGAATGAAGGTGGAGTCTGTTCTTTTTGTGTCTATAGGAAGCCTGCACTCTGAGGAGTGCAGGAGGCAAGCTCCAGATTGAGTTGGGGACTGAGCCTACTGCAGACCTGAGCAGTCAGAGGAGATGTGGGACCAGTATGAGGTCATGGTGGAGACCAGCTGCCAGGATGTGGACCAGTGGTTCCAAGCCCAGACGAAGGGAAGCCGCATAGTACAGAGGACCCGGCTTCCACCTGGGCAGGGAGGTAATTGTGTCTCTGTGCTCCAGTCTGAAGGCATCAGCCTGCAGGCCATGTCCTGCTCTAGGAGCTGCAGTGCTGTCATTTGGAGATCCTGGAGCTGAGATGCTCGGTGAACACCCTGGAGGTGGAGCTTCAGGCTCAGCACATGCTGGTGAGTCCCTCTGCACGCGTGGGAGACCCAGCTTGGTTCCCACTGACCACGAGCAGTTCCTTGGGGTCAGTATAGGCCTCACTTAGATACCAACCAGGGACTCAGCTTAAACCCTGGTTTCACCTCCTTTGGAGGCACGTTCTTATAGATGTGGATGGTGAGTGAATCAACGTTAATTCAGGTGAGGGGGCTCTGATCTTAAAGGTCTACTGTGAAGAGGAGTAACACAGCATTGGTTCTTCTGGCTGAAGACAGCCAAAGGGAGTTAGATTGCTCTCTGGACCTGGCACTGTCTTGGGGTGTCATGATCTTAACAGGCTGAGGGCGGAGATCCATGAATTTTAGCTTGCTTCTCCCTTTCCTTGGCATTATAGAAGGACTGTCTGCAGCACTCCCTGTGTGAAGCTAAGGACCACTATGGCACGGAGCTGGCCCAGATGCAGAGCCTCATCTGCAGTGTAGAAGAGCAGGTGTCTAAGAGTTAGGCTGACCTGGAGTGGCAGAGCCAGGAGGACCAGGAGCAGCTGGATATCAGGGCCCAACTGGTGGGCGAGATCACCACGTACTGGAACCTTCTGGGTAACAAAGGCTGCAAGTATGTGTGATGCCAAGTAGGGTCTTCATTTACAAGTATCAGGGTTGCAGTATCTCCAGGTAGAAGGATAAGGGACTGATGTATGTTTCACAACCGTCCCTACTATGTGAGGTTGGCATTGCTGACGCTGCTATTGCAGACAAGGATATGGGGCTCAGAGAATAATGAATTTGCCCGCAGTCAGAGAGTTAGTAAGGGGGGAGGGACATAAACTAAAGCTGGGTCTGTGGATGAACTGTCTCCATGTGCATCTGCTGCAAGAGGTCATGAAATCCATGTACCACACCTGGAGGCCACGTGCAAGAGTGCCCGCATGACCTGCACCCCCAAGTCCCACACAGCAACACTTTCTTGAGCTCATCCTATGTACCCACCAGAGGTTGCCAGGGCAGCAGCAGATTCTGCACACAGGGTGGGTTGGAACCCTCCTGTCATTGCAGATGAGAGGGAGGCAAGGGAAAGAGACTCACCTGTGGCTGAGGCCCACCTTGTAAATGGCTTACCTCTGAGAAGAGGCGGGTACCTTGTGGCTCTGCAGCTTCTCACAACTTCGACTTGTGTTTTGATTTTCAAGGAGTTTGCTCAGTGGGGACACTTTCTTTCTTTAATGCTTGGGAAACTGCATCTTCTGGTTCCTGGGCAATGAATTAAATGAAGTTGCATATTGAGAGTGTGATTACTATTGTCAGGTTATTTCAGTGGGTTATGGTGAATATCCCATGTCGTGCTTCAAAAAAAATAAATTTTATTGTGTATATTTACAATAGACAGCATGAGGCTGGGTGTGGTGACTCACGCCTGTAATCCCAGCACTCTGGGAGGCTGAGGTGGGTGGATAATCTGAGGTCAGGAACTCAAGACCAGCCTAGTCAACATGGTGAAACCCTGTCTCTACTAAAAATACAAAGATTAGCTGGGGGTGGTAGTGCATGGCTGTAATCCCAGTTACTCGGGAGGCTGAGGCAAAAGAATAGCTTGAACTCGGGAGGTAGAGGTTGCAGTGAGCCGAGATCGCATGACTGCACTCTAGCTTGGAGTCTAGAGCGAGAATCTGTCTCTAAAAAAAAAAAGTAAAAATAAAAATAAAAAATAAACTATACAGCATGATGTTATGGGATACATATATATACCAAACCGGTTATTATAGTGAAACAAATTAACATATTCATCATCTCACGTAGTTACCCATTTCCTGCCCCCCCACCCCCATGGCAAGAGCAGCTATAATGTACTCATTTAGCAAAAATCCTGAATATAATACTCTATTATTAACAAGAGTCCTCTTGTACATTAGATCTTTAAACGTGTTCAGCCTACATATCTGCTATTTTGTATCTTTTGACTTGTGCAGTGTATTTAAAACTATGGCTATGACTTATGAATGGTCTCTGAAGTCATTTTAGTGGGTTTTGATGAGCATAAAACAGATAAACACGTCTGGGTGTGGTGGCTCACGCCTGTAATTCCAGCACTTTGGGAGGCCGAGATGGGTGGATCATGAGGTCAGGAGATCGAGACCATCCTGGCTAACACGGTGAAACCCCATCTCTACTAAAACACAAAACATTAGCTGGGTGTAGTGGTGGGCGCCTGTAGTCCCAGCTACTCGGGAGGCTGAGGCAGGAGAATGGTGTGACCTCGGGAGGCAGAGCTTGCAGTGAGCCAAGATTGTACCACTGCACAGCAGCCTGGGCGACAGAGTGAGACTCCGTTGAGAGAGAGAGAGAGAGAGAGAGAGAGAGAGAGAGAGAGAGAGAGAGAGAAACACTATACAAAGACCAATGAGTCATGAGAAAACTTGGTGTTCAGAATTTTTTGGATTTCAAAATTGCAGATAAAGTCTTGCAACCTTGTACTGCTTTATTAAAAGTAGTTTTATTAGCAACTGGTGACTGCTTTCTGGAATGTAAATTCTCCCAAATAATTGCCAGGGTGGGTTTTATAATCTTTATTTCCAACAAAGGAAGATAAAAGCTCCATGACTTAAAAGAAAATTGTAAAGCCAGAATCTGCACTCTGACCCCAAAGTGCTGCTTTTGACTATATCACCTTTCCTATCCTTTCTTTTCTTGTTCTTCTAAGTCATTGCTTCTCAACCATGGCTGCTCTTTGGAACCATCTGGAGAGCTTTACAAAACAGTGATGTTGGACTCCACCTCCAGGGATTCTGGGGCCATCGGTCTGGGTGTGGCTTGGGTATCAGAAGTTCTAAAAACTCCCCAGGGGTTTTTTCTTTTGAGATGGAGTCTGGCTCTCTCGCCCAGGCTGGAGTGCAGTGGCGCTATCTCGGGTCAATGCAACCTCCGCCTCCTCAGCTTAAGTTATTCTTCTGTCTCAGCCTCCCAAGTAACTGGAATTACAGGCATGCACCACCATGCTTGGCTAATTTTTTTGTATTTTTAGTGGAGATGGGGCTTCGCCATGTTGGCCAGGCTGGTCTTGAACTCCCGACCTCAGGTGATCCACCCGCCTCAGCTTCTCAAAAATGCTGGGGTTATGGGCATGAGCCACCATGCCTGGCCTTTTTATTTTTTTTAAATAACAGAATAGACAGTGCACCCTGAAAGAGGATTCAGGGTGGGCTCCTTGTAAGGATGAGACAGCCCCCTGGGGGATTCTGATGTGCTGTCAAAGGTAGAAGCTGTTCTCAACTGGTTTCCAAGGGGGTGTGAGGGGAGGGGAAGCCTGTTTGTCCCAGACATCTCTAATCACTGTGTCTGGGACTATTCCCTTTTCTTAGAGCAATGGTTACCACGTTTGAGAATTCCTTACAATCACCTGGATGGCTTGTTAAAACAGATTGTGGCCGGGCATGGTGGTTTACATCTGTAATCCCAGCAGTTTGGGAAGTTGAAGCGAGCAGATAACTTGAGCCTAGGCATTCATGACCAGCGTGGGCAACATGGCAAAACCCTGTCTTTACAAAAAATACAAAAATTAGCTTGGCGTGGTGGCATGTGCATGTAGTCCCCTCTACTGGGGAGGCTGAGGTGGGAGGATTGCCTAAGCCTGGGAGGTCGAGGCTACAGTGAGCTGAGATTGTGTCACTGCACTCCAGCCTGGGTGACAGAGTGAGACTCTGTTTCAAAAACAAAAAACAACACACACACACACACACACACAAACAAGGGAAAACACAGATTGCTGCCCCATCCCTTGTACTCAGAGTTCCTGCATTCAGTAGGTTTGGACTGGGCATCTGAGAATGTGGATTTCTAACAAGTTCCTGGGAGATGCTGATGCTACTGGCTAAGAAACCAGACTCTGAGAACACTGCCCTACAGGCTGACATGACCAGCTTAAGAAAATGTCCAGAGAGTAATTTTTCTCAACACAACATAAAAACCAACATAAATCTATACAGTTTTCTTTATCAAACGTCATCTCCTCTGTGCTGGCTTATCCCTGCCTAATGCTCACTAAGTGCCTCACTTGGGCTTATACCTTTCCTCGGTCAGTGTCACTATCTGAAAAAGGGTTGAGGGTGACTTGAGAGAAGCATCCTGCATCAGCAGAGAAGGGTTGTTCCCAGTGATGTGCAATTAAACTAGCTGGTTCTGCCCTTTCCAGAGGCTGCCTGAGTTTGCAGCTGGGACTGTGGGTCTCTGGGGGGAACCAGAGCATCTCAGTGACTGGTGAGATGATGAAGCAGTTGTGGGTGGCACCATGACCATAGTGCCTCCTCTCCTGCCTGTGTCATCAAATGCGATCTACCTTTGGTTTCTCTGTAGGATTGATCAAAAAAATTACTATGTAAGAAATGTACTGTCATGATTTTGGCTTTAGGAAGTGGGGTCAAGTGGTACGCTGGAGCTAACTCTTACTAACTCACGAGAGCCGATTTTTCACATCTCTTTCCGGCTCCACATTCAGTGACGTCACATTGTTTGCTTGAAGTTGGCTATCGTGGGAGTATTTACACCACAGAAATTGGCCTACACTACAAACTGGAGGGGTTTTCCTCCCAGAAAGCTAAGTTGCTGGCATATCTCTGGTTGTGTATTTATCCACATTGCTTAAGAATCTGTAATTTTACTTCATTGGTTCAGCATACAAATGTCTTTGCTTGGTCCTACTATGTTTCTTATTACCTGCTTACATAATTAAACACACATGGATTCAGAACTCTACTCTGCAGCCAGGCTCTATGCCAGGGTCTGGGGACATGGAGATGAAAGAGGAAAAAGCAATGAGACAAACTCCCCGATGTCCAGGAGATCCCAAGTCCATGGTGGGAAGCTACCACCTCTGATACAGCCACAGTTTCCCAGGGTGGGAGGAGTGTGTCAGCAGAGGGAGAGCTGCCTACCTGGGAAGCCAGAGAAGGCTTTGCAGAGAGCATGACTGAGCCCACACAGCTCAATCTATCTGTGTCAGAGAACAGTCACCGAGCTGTTTCAGACTCAGGATATTTCATAATCATGGGTTTGTAATGAGCAACAGAAAGCAGTGTTTTCAATATTTTCCACCATGAGGATCTTTGACCTGTGCCAAAGATCTGTTTTCACTCTGGCCAAAACATAATTCTATATTTTCTTCCCTTCTTACAGTCTTGCTTCTCAAAGATTTTCCAACTCTTTCCAATTCATCCTCTGGAATCTCTTCCCTCACCATTGCTTGCCAGGGCAGGGTGAGCCTCCTGAGCTACTCTCCAAGTGCGTTGACTGCAGTGAAGCCTGGAGCAGCAAACAATGCCATCAGAGGCAAGTGTGAGGCTCACAGGTCCCAATGCATGGGCCCCAGTTTCTGTGCCTATGTGCAGAGGTGGAAGCTCGTGATTGTCATCACAGGAGAGGATAGGACTTGTTTCCCACACTCTTGCCAACACTATGTGCTATTATCCAACTTATCAAAACCTGATAAGAAAACAATATCTCTTTAGTTTGTATTTCTTAATCACAAATGAGAATACATTCATATATAGATAAAATCATATTTAATTTGAACAGAAGGGTGCCTTTTCCATTCATCAAAGCCTCAGGAGTTGGATACCTAGAATAATAAATTTACATGCTCAGCCTCTTCTCTTAAGAGTCTTATGGTTTCCTGATCTAGGGTTGTTTGGGACACCATTTTCTAACACCCTGGAGATGTGGCAGCACTAGCTCTACATATGGTACTTGTCATAAATCTTTACATTCACTGCAATGTGTGATGGGTGATGTTCCCACACAGGACACAATTCCCTAGATGCTTCCCTGCATCTTCCAGCAGTAGAAGCCATGACACAGAAAAGATAAGCTGTGAGTTAAGCACAATCTTCAGGTGCTAGCCTACAGCTCCACACCTTTCTCTCCCACTGGTTGAGATACGCCCCTATGTATCCAAATTGGTGAAAACAGCATTCCAAGACCACAGCTCCTCACCTCCATTTGCAGTAGACTTCATGCCTCTAGAGACTGGCATGTGTAAAGTCAGAATCCACGCAGAGAATGTTGTGCACACACGTGAATGATGGAGGGCGGCAGGCTCCCATCTCTCACACTCTGTGTTCATACTTTTTGTTACTGAACCTGGCCTCGTATTCGGTCACCAGGGGCACAGGGACCTTTTTTAAAGGGTTGGGAAGAAAGAGAGTCTTAGGATCCCCACCCGCTCCTTCACCTCCTTTGAGAAAATACAAGTCAGTGGAACCAAGCAATTTTACAAAGGGCCACGCCACATCAGTGTCATTATGCAAAACAGTACATGGTAGAAGCCCAAGCCAGGACCCAAGCCAGTTAGCAGAGTGGGGTGTCATCTGGACACACAAGGCTTCGGCAGTGATGTTATAAAGTAACTAACAAGCGTCACGTATTGTGAATGGACAAAATCATGGCTTTTAGCCCATGAAATGAATCTGGACAGAGGATAAAGCCAAAAGATGGGTGCTACTTAGCAAATCAAAGGAAATGACTTTAAAAGTCTGGCTCTCTGATTTATAGGGAAGCTTGTTGCTATGTGATGAGGCAGAGGAGAGTAACAAAAGGGTGTTTGAAGATGTAACATATGCAGATTGCACCCAGTGGCCTCTGAAGGATGGGACAGCCTGCCCTGGTGATGTCTCCCAATGATGCTGTCTGTAAAGGGTTATTGATTGGTGAGCTCTGACTAGCCCTTAGGTCAGAACTCACCACTACTTACTTTCCTGTGAAACCCAATCTGGACTGAATGCTCAAATTCTGTTTTTCTTCTTGATAGAACCCCAATAGCTTGTGTTTCACATATGCACATCTGATCCCTATAGAGGTGTATGTTCAGCTTTTGTTCAATGCTCAGGGGACTTGGCAAAAACTCATTTTCCATAACTTCTAGTTATAATCACTTTGGATTGTTCCACATTAGGTTTTTCTCAGTCTCAGGGGTCTATGTATCTACTGTCGCAAATTTTGGAAGAAAACTTTTGGGATCTCAGCAGTCATGTGTCTTGGATCCCTAGTACCAAGAACTATCTGAATGTGGAATGTGTAATATAACCATTTTAGAGACAGGGTTTTCCCCTGGCATCTTCTGATTTAGCCCTTGGAGAAACTCTGTTTTATTGTATTAATACCTCCACATCTGAGGTATTTTCTGAGATACAAAGGGAAAAATACACAGCGTCAGATTTTTGTTTTACATCTTCACTTCAACTTCTTGCCCAGTTTCTAGGCCTTTGAATCCTTCTTAGTTCTAGCAATGACACAGTAGTTATCCTTGGGGGTGGAGAATTTGGTGGTGGTCAAGGTGAAGAAACAGCTTCTGGAGTTGAAAGAAGCTGATGTTGAGAATAGGTTTTATACTTTATAGTGAGGTTGATCTTAGAAAAGTGACTTCACATCTCTTGTCCTCAATGGCTTATTTATTTATTTTGTAAAATTAAGAGTACTCACCTCCCAGGTTAGAAGTAAAGATTAAAAGGTATCACTGCTCAATCCCCTAGCTCATAGGGTGAAGGCTCATGACTGATTTTAGAATCAAGGAAGCAACGTATGAAGAGAGCCCACAGAGGCTCTGATCACTCAGTGTCCTTTGGCTTTCATGAGTTCTTTTCTCAAAGTTCTTATTTGAGGTTCAGTAAGATTATTGCTCATTTCTTTTTGTTTGTTTCTGGCTTCTTGAGCTTGCCTTCTTGGTCGAGATAAGCCATGTTTTTCAGGGTCATCCTCATTTTCATGAGCTTCTCAGATACCTTGTGTGAAACATCACGTCTATCCAAGTTACAGCTATTCCCCAATGGCAGGAACTGTTCTGTGCTTAACCAACTATATGTCAAGCATCAGCAAGGTGCCTGACAAATGGGACATAGCCAGGGGATGTGTGTTGAGTGAATGGATTCATCTAAGTCTTGTTGCTCCTCAAAGTGAGTCTGAAAGGCAACCAACTAAAGAAAGAAGAAATGTAGGACTTCTTGATAACCCAAGGTCGTAACATCCACCAATACCAAGACTCAGTTTCTTCCCTGGATAGGGAAGGCTGGTTGAGTCTTAACCCAAGTGAGAACCATTGTCATCACAGGGGTTAGTCCTCCTGCTACACCACTGACCAACAGGAAAGTTTGTGTCTCCAGAGTGGACACATCCATAAAGAGGCCAAACCCAGTCAAGGTCTAAGCATCTGATGGCTAAAATAACTTTGCTTCTTTGGAAAATAATAAAAACCTTCTGACCTCCCACCAGCAGCTAACCTGATTTCAAAGAGCCAAGAGGCATCTCAGATTCGTCAACATTGCTTTAATGAGCTGAGAAACTTTTCATGGTAAACTCAGCAGCTGAGTAACAGGATGATGGCACCACAACAGGTAGATAATCAAGGCAGGAGGTCAAAGCATTGGAGCCAACACCCACCCAGGATGGGGTATAAAAGGGCTGGGAGGAGAGGAGGCCTCAGTCTCAGTGGCTCAGCCTTCCCAGCTGATCCGAAGCTCCTGTGCAGCCTCAGCCCTACACCATGACCTCCTCCTACAGCAGCTCCTCATGCCCTCTGGTTTGCACCATGGCTCCTGGAGCAAGAAATGTCTCTGTCTCTCCCATTGACGTTGGGTGCCAGCCCGGGGCAGAGGCCAATGTTGCCCCCATGTGCCTTTTGGCTAACGTGGCACATGCCAACCGAGTCCGCGTGGGGTCGACTCCCCTGGGCCGCCCCAGCCTCTGTCTGCCCCCGACCTGCCACAATGCTTGTCCCTTGCCAGGGACTTGCCACATTCCCGGCAACATTGGAATCTGTGGGGCCTATGGTGAAAACACCCTGAATGGCCATGAGAAGGAGACCATGCAGTTCCTGAACGACCGCCTGGCCAACTACCTGGAGAAGGTGCGCCAGCTGGAGCGGGAGAACGCGGAGCTGGAGGCCACACTCCTCGAGAGGAGCAAGTGCCACGAGTCCACTGTGTGCCCGGACTACCAGTCCTACTTCCGCACCATCGAGGAGCTCCAGCAGAAGGTGAGATGTGGGATCGCCTGGGCATGCTGGGTCTGAGAAGGCAGAAGCCTTCGCAGGAGGAATCCACATAAGGTCCAGAGAGCTTTGGGTTCTTGGTTTCTCTTGGACATGAGCGTAGACACCACACATGGAGAGGGAGCCTAGGGCATGATGCTTTGTGTGTGAACCGTCTTCCTGTTCTCCTCAGATCCTGTGCAGCAAGGCCGAGAATGCCAGGCTGATTGTACAAATTGACAATGCCAAGCTGGCTGCCGATGACTTTAGGATCAAGTAAGTCAGTGGAGGAGGACCAGGGTGACTCCTTCCCCACCCTCCATCCCAGTGCCCAAATACTTGTTGAGTGAGTGAATGTTTGTCCTGTCTTCCTTGCTAGATTCTCCACAGTAAAATTTTCATTACAATCAAAGCTGATGAAAGACGGAAGGGAAAACTCATTCATCCAAGCATATATGTTTGTCCTCCTTCATTTATTTCCCTAAAATGGAGGATAAGGCAGTCTGAGTTCATTAATCAGGAGCAAAATGAGGGGATTTCAAGGATGAACTGAGCAAGACAGTCATTGGATTTCATATATAAGTCAGAGAAGTCGCTTACAGATAAGTCTTTGTCCAGATTTAATTATGGAGCCCTAAGGTACCAGGTATAAGGTACCTAGGCAAAAATGAGAGAGGGAAGACAGCTGAAAAGTAAGGGATAAGGAGCCGCAGATCACAATCAGGCACCTGGCTATTGCTTATCTTCAGTAACTGACAGTCCCGCAATGGCACGAGTGTTGGTCCCAAGATGCATGATCTTAGGCAAGTCAGTTAATCTTCCTGAACTGCAGGTGCCACAGAATACAATGGCAAAAATGTATATTGTGCAATGTAGTGTTGTGATTGCTTCATTAGACCATGAGCTCTTTGAGAAGAGGGGCTGTGTCTAATTCACCTTCGAGGCCAGAGAGCTAAACAGAGTGAACAAATGAGGATCCAAGGTGGTGTGGGAGGTAGGAAGGCAGGGCAGCCGAGAGGGGCTCTTGGGGGCATTCTTATTGACCCTGGACCTCCTGTGACGGAAGGTTGGAGAGTGAGCGCTCCCTGCGCCAGCTAGTGGAGGCGGACATGTGCGGGACACAGAAGCTCCTGGATGATGCCACCCTGGCCAAGGCTGACCTGGAGGCCCAGCAGGAGTCCCTGAAGGAGGAGCAGCTCTCCCTGAAGAGCAACCATGAGCAGGTGTGGCCCTTGTCGCTCAGACTCCCGGGGAGGGTGCTGGGCAGACAGGGGAGTTCCCTGGCCCCAGGGCTCTCAGAGCATTGTCTGGGCTCAGCTGGCATCAGGATGCTGAGCTGAGGTGAGTCTGAGGGTGCAGTGGTCCTCCAGGCAGACTTGCCTTGGGCACAAGGAAGGTGTTCAGGTGGGCTCTCCCCACTGCACTCTCAGCAAGACTTTCCCATTTGCTTGTGTGTGGGACTCCCCTCCTACTGCTTGCAAGGTCAGGATCCTGGTGCTGTCTGCTCCATCAAAGGCCCTTTCCTCATGCAGGCTGTCTGTCCCTTCCTCCTTTCTGCAGGAAGTAAAGATTCTGAGGAGTCAGCTGGGGGAGAAGCTCCGGATCGAGCTGGATATTGAGCCCACCATTGACCTGAACAGGGTGCTGGGGGAGATGCGGGCTCAGTACGAGGCCATGGTGGAGACCAACCGCCAGGATGTGGAACAGTGGTTCCAAGCCCAGGTGAACGGAGGAGGTACAGAAGCAGGGGGTACCTGGCCTCCATCTGAGCAGGTAGGTGACCGTGTCTCTCTGTGCTCTAGTCTGAAGGCATCAGCCTGCAGGCCATGTCCTGCTCCGAGGAGCTGCAGTGCTGCCAGTCGGAGATCCTGGAGCTGAGATGCACGGTGAATGCCCTGGAGGTGGAGCGCCAAGCCCAGCACACCTTGGTATGTGTCCTTCACCCTCACTGCACTGCAAATGCCCCGTGCCATGGCCTAGTAGCCTTTTATTTTGGAGGTCTCACCACCCAGGTTTCTCCCACCTGTTATCACCATCAAAATTTGGGGCATGTAACAGTTTCCCTGGGGGCCTTGCATATTTCATCCCCTTATTTCCCACTACAGAAGGACTGTCTGCAGAACTCCCTGTGTGAAGCTGAGGACCGCTTCGGCACGGAGCTGGCCCAGATGCAGAGCCTCATCAGCAACGTGGAGGAGCAGCTGTCCGAGATCCGGGCTGACCTGGAGCGGCAGAACCAGGAGTACCAGGTGCTGCTGGACGTGAAGGCCCGGCTGGAGAATGAGATTGCCACGTACCGGAACCTTCTGGAGAGCGAGGACTGCAAGTA
>NW_016807094.1:698538-709641 GCF_001698545.2 Rhinopithecus bieti
AGTCTGAAGGCATCAGCCTGCAGGCCATGTCCTGCTCCGAGGAGCTGCAGTGCTGCCAGTCGGAGATCCTGGAGCTGAGATGCACGGTGAATGCCCTGGAGGTGGAGCGCCAAGCCCAGCACACCTTGGTATGTGTCCTTCACCCTCACTGCACTGCAAATGCCCCGTGCCATGGCCTAGTAGCCTTTTATTTTGGAGGTCTCACCACCCAGGTTTCTCCCACCTGTTATCACCATCAAAATTTGGGGCATGTAACAGTTTCCCTGGGGGCCTTGCATATTTCATCCCCTTATTTCCCACTACAGAAGGACTGTCTGCAGAACTCCCTGTGTGAAGCTGAGGACCGCTTCGGCACGGAGCTGGCCCAGATGCAGAGCCTCATCAGCAACGTGGAGGAGCAGCTGTCCGAGATCCGGGCTGACCTGGAGCGGCAGAACCAGGAGTACCAGGTGCTGCTGGACGTGAAGGCCCGGCTGGAGAATGAGATTGCCACGTACCGGAACCTTCTGGAGAGCGAGGACTGCAAGTACGTATAATCTGGGCAATTCCTGGCCAAATCATTTACCCAATTCTCATGAGGTCCTCAGGGCAGCAGAAGGGCCGTCTCTACATAGAATTAGGCTCTCTGTGCACTCCTTTTCAGTGAGTCATCGCCCTGTCCTGCACACTCCATGTGGTTGACAGAGTGAAGGGAAATGACCATCCACTGTTATTTTGCAGTAGGGACCCCTTCCTTATGCCCCCACATGGCACTGAGACCCCATTCATTCCTTGTCTCTCACTTCCCTCACCTTGTTGTCTCTCTGCAGACTCCCCTGCAATCCATGCTCCACGCCTCCCTCCTGTGTGACCGCCCCCTGTGCTCCTCACCCAAGCTGTGGCCCCTGCACCACCTGTGGAGCCAGCACCACTGGAAGCCGATTCTGAATTCCTGTGGACGCGCAGGGGCTGGCTAAGGCGAGGGATACCCAAAGAGAGATGCTTGCTATACCTTTAGAAAATTTGGCTTCTAACTTTCTGTATGTATAGGCCTGTCCAAAGGCTATGAGATACCAGGGACGGTGGAATCTTGATGGAAATCCTTCCTTTCCCGCTCTTGGTTTTCCCAGGTGAGCTCTATGCCCTTAGTGGCTGGATTGCAGCCACCCATGATGGCTCAGAATATCTGGATTGGAGAGGCATAAGGTTGAAAAGCATTTTGGAGTAGGAATACGGCATGATTTAAAATTGCACTTGCACTTCAAGAACCCCAACTTTAACTTGTTTTTTTTATAGTTTATGACAAAGGAAGTGAAGAACAGACTTTACTGTCTGAGATTCCCACATTTCTTGGGTTGTTTCTAACATTGCCAGCCTGGATTATGGCCCTAGGGAGAGGGAAATAGAACCAGATTTGTACCTGACCCTGTCTTTTCTAATTCCCTTCTCCTATCGTCCTGCCTCCCTACCTTGGAAGCTGATTAAGGGGAAACTTTCCTTGTATCAAATTCTGAGTCTTTCTACTTCAGGGTTTCTAGCTTTGACAAAGGACCAGGCTTGCCCCTTCTGTGGCAACACAGCCTCTTACATATGGCTTCCATAGCTTCTTTCTATGTGAAAGGAACTTTCAGATTAAGAAATTTTTCTTCTTTTATCTCTATAAATTCTGACTCTCAAGACTTGTCTGGCTATAACCCCTGTCCCTGTCTAATTCTCCCAGTCTAAAATCTGAACAATGACTTCATTTTTTTCTAGTATTTTCTCCTGAAGTATTGAAACCTATTGATTTATGGGTAGAGATTTGCTAAGTATGACGTGCTTCCACCTCTTCTCTTCATGCTCTCTACCTTCCTTACCATGATTCAGCCACACTGGCCTTTCTGTTCCTTGGACATGCCTGGAGACCTGTCCCTGCTTTTCCTTCCCTCTGGGGTGCTCTTCTCCCTCCTTATAAATGTTCAGGTCAGCCCAAAGTTTCCTTCCTCTGAGAGCTCCTGCTTGGTTACCAGCCTAAAGGACTCACAACCCTGGCACTCTGTCCTGCTCATTAGCAACGCCAACAGCTGAACTTGCCTCTGTATCTATTGTTTTCCCAATCAAAATGCTTACCCAAGATTAGCAATTGTTCATTTCTGCATCCCCAGAGCCTAGCCCACTGCTTGGTACACATTTGATGCTTAATAAATATCTGTTGAAAGAACAAACATGTCTAGTCCTGACTTTATCTCTGACTTGTTGTGGGGTTTTCGAATCATCACTTCACACACCTAAGCCTCAGCATTTTTTTTTCTCCTGTGGTAAAACAGAGATAATGTTATTGTTCACACTTACATCTCAGTCTGTCATGGATTCTAAGATAACAGAAATAAAAATACCCTGAAAAGGAGAAAGCACACAAAGAAACCTCACCTGGAGCCAGTATTGATTGCATAATGTTTAAGGAGTGTAGAGGCTGACCCACGTGGCCAGGTTTAGGGGCCACCTGTGACCTCAGGCTTCTTCTTACAGGCAGGTAAATGAATTTCCTCTAGCATCTAAATTTAATCAGAAACAAAATGGTGCACATAATAACTTGCTTCCCAGAGCAAACTGTATTTGAGTATTTGCATTAGGCCAAAGAATGAGAAAACTTTGCTTTGAGGGGCAGAACCTTCTAAGCAACTCCTTTCTATTGAGACCATCCAAGGGGAGAGGACCCACTTTCATGCGTGGTGTTTTTTCCATTTTTCCCCTTTGGGTTCACCAGGGTTAAAGTGATGGGAGAACACGCCTCAGTCTTGTGAGGCACTCAGTAATTCCAGGGGCCATGATGATCCCTGCAGAACTTCAATTTGGAGACTTTGGGGGAATGCAGATTAAGCCCATTTGTGGTCCTGATTTCTGAATGCAATTGCCAGCTAGTTTTCATTGGAAAAATAGCTCTGAGTTTGGTCTCACTCCTCATCACGTCTTGTAGCTTCATCGGAGAAAAAGCATCCAGGGGAAATGGAGAAGTGACATGGACCGCTGATTTCAGAGTAAAGGCATGGTTCAAGCCAGCCTCCTTTTCCTAGGGAAGGAACTGTCTAGTTGCATTGGGGGGCTTCAGCTTGAAGTGCTAAAGGTGGGCCTGGTGGCAAGGCGTATCCTTCTGAAAGACCCTCTCACGCTACCAAGTCATTTTGTCTGAACCTGACTGACTAGGCTATGTTATGAAGCAAGAACAAGAATCTTTCAGGAAACTGGCTTTTTTGTTTTTTTTCTCCTTCATGATCTGAGTTAGAAAGCTCCCTCTACAGGGGCGACTTTTTCTGAGAAGAGAAGCAAATGAACACAGGACCTGTGGTGTTGATGTGTCTCTTGGAGATGCTGCTTTTTAGAAAACTATCTCCTGCTTCAGGCCAGCCTCAGTCTCCTGACTGTACCTGGTAGATTTCCTGCCTTACTACCAACAGCAGCATCTACATCACTTGAGGCCTGCTTTTGCTTTCTTTCTCTTTGATGGTTAAAATAAACATTTGAAAGTAACTGCACAGTTTTCAAATGGAGTTTTATGTAGCAGTGGTTTCCTCCTGCCTAGTGTTAAAGGCCATCTCTTCCCTCTGAGAATGGAGTGCCGCACCACAGCACTCTCAGAGGGTAGACATCACAACCGCTTCTAAAAGATGAAGCTCACAAAGGTTAAATAACTTGACTGAAGATATGCATTTAGCAAGCGTTTGAGCCAGGACTTGGACCTAGATTGCTCTGGCTGCAAATCAACTCTTACTGTATGACATCACCTGAGTATCTCGTCCGTGTTCCTTCAAGTGGCTCTAAGCTGCCTTTTAAAGGGAGATCCTGCAATGTGAGCCTTGGATGCCCCTGTTTCTCAGGGTCACCGACACAGTGTGATTTGGAAAGGAGACAGACGTGGGTTTGTTTAGCACAAGATTTATAGAAGGACAGTTATAAAAGTCAGTTTCCTAAACCAGCTACCCTACCCTGAGTTCATTGCTACCTAACTGTTGCTAGGTCTGTGTTGAACATTTTAAGGGTCAGTATCAGTGTCTGAGAAGGGTTAAACACCGACTCTTGAAGGCAGAGTATGTCATTAGCAGAGAAGAGCCCTTCCCAGTGATGTAAAATCAAATGAACTGGCTCTTCTCTTTCCAGAGATTGCCTACACGAGTAGTGGGATGAAGCAGTTGTGGCCTTTAAGGCGGCCAGACAGCCAATTTATATAATTCTCTTCTTTTCATAAAAGGACATGGGTTAAATGCAAAGTTAAATGTGATCTACCTTTGAATGTTCTGTAGGACTTTTCATATAAATATATTTTTAAATGAAAACAAGTTGCCAGGCGAGGTGGCTCACGCCTGTAATCCCAGCACTTTGGGAGGCCGAGACGGGTGGATCATGAGGTCAGGAGATCGAGACCATCCTGGCTAACACGGTGAAACCCCGTCTCTACTAAAAACACACAAAAAAATTAGCTGGGCGTGGTGGCGGGCGCCTGTAGTCCCAGCTAGCTACTCAGGAGGCTGAGGCAGAAGAATGGCGTGAACCCTGGAGGCGGAGCTTGCAGTGAGCCGAGATCGTGCCACTGCACTCCAGCCTGGGCGACAGAGCAAGACTCCGTCTCAAAAAAAAAAAAAAAAAAAAGAAAAAAGAAAAAAGAAAAAAGAAAACAAGTCTTGCCTTAATTCTGACTTGATTTAGCACCACAGAGTTTAGAAGTCAAGGATTTTGTATCATTGGTGCAACATGCTACAGCTTGGCTTTATGCTATGTCTATTCATGCACGCATGCAGGCATTCCCTCAGCACACAGTTACTGAGTATCATCATGCACCGGATGCGGTGAAGGATAATACTGAGTATGATTTGCTCCAGAGCTGAGCTCCTTTAGTCACTTCTGTTTTTATTGATTGAGTGCTTTGTTATGTCAGGTGATATACTGGGAATTACAGAGATGAACAAGACAAAAGCAGTAATTAAGACAAAATTCCTGCTTCCAAGGGGTTTCCAGCAACATTAACAACAGAATGAAGAGGGTTACATTCAAGGTAAACTAAGGGTCAGTGTGAGTAGAGAGAAGAGGAATTGATTGAATTCTCAGCGACGCTGGAGAAAGCTTCCCCTTGAAGGCATCTCTTGAGCTGAGAAATATAAACTCTCAGGGATAGACTTGACCTTCAGAACCTTTCAAAATCAGAGTATTCAATACAACTGGATTATTTATTTATTTATTTATTTATTTATTTATTTTTGAGATGGAGTCTTTCTTTGTCACGCAGGCTGGTGTGCAGCAACGCTACCTCGACTCACTGTAACCTCTACCTCCTGAGTTCCAGCAATTCTCCTGCCTCAACCTCCAGAGTAGCTGGGACTACAGGCATGTGCCACCACGCCCAGCTAATTTTTGTATTTTAGTAGAGATGGGGTTTCGCTACTACTACTACTGCTACATGTTGGCCAGGCTGGTCCTGAATGCCTGACAGGTGATCCACCTGCCTCAGCCTCCCAAACTGCTGGGATTACAGGTGTGAGCCACCAGGCCCAGTCACAATATTATTGTATTTTTAATGAGGAAAATGAAACAGCGTTGTCAGTATTTCCCTATTTTACTGCACATAATTCATGAAGTGGGCCAAATAAATAGTTCTACAATGACTTATTCAGAATTTAATATTTTCCCTAATTCCTAAATCATTCACTCTTCAAGTTCCTATGATTGTGCTTTTCTCCTTTCTACTTACTGTACCTTTGCCCCATGACCATCTACAGCTTAACACCCATAGGAAATGGTCCCCTGAAAGACACAGAGGATTGGACTGAGGGGACATTGAGGGGAAATCCGTAGGCTGAAGGGGGGCACAAAACAGTAGAGATGGTTTCTGGCCTAACACACTAACGACTTCTATAGGTTACCCTTATACCTTTTATCCTTATACTTCTGTCTATGTAAGTACGTCTATAGGATAAATTCCTATAGGTGGAAATTATTGGTTGATAATGTATGTCCGGGCACGGTGGCTCATGCCTGTAATCTCAGCACTTTGGGAAGCTGAGGCAGGTGGATCACGAGGTCAGGAGATCGAGACCATCCTGGCCAACATGGTGAAAGCCGGTCTCTACTAAAAATACAAAATTTAGCTGGGTGTGGTGGTGTGTGCCTGTAGTCCTAGCTACCCGGGAGGCTGAGGCAGGAGAATTGCTTGAACCCGGGAGGTGGAGGTTGCAGTGAGTCGAGATCGTGCCACTGCACTCTAGCCTGGCAACAGAGGGATATTCCGTCTCAAAAAAAAATGCATTTATAATTTTAACAGATACTGCTGAACTATTTTGTAAAGAGGTTGCACAACTTATTTTCCCCCTCAACAGTGTATGAAAGTGCATGTTTTCTATATTTTGCTACAATCATGACATTAATCTATTCTGTTTTATTTTACTTTATCATAGAAAGAACACCTAACATGAGAGCTACCCTGTTAATAAAACTTTAGGTGTACAATAAATTTCTATGGACTCTGGGTGCAATGCAGTGCAGTAGAGCTCTAGGCCTTACTCATCTCGCTTGCCTGGAACTTTATGTTTATGGATTAGTAACTTTCTATTTCCCCTTTTCCCCCAGCCTCTGGAAACCACCATTCCATTCTTTGATTCTATGAATTTGCCTATTTTAAATACCTTGTATAAGCAGAATTATGCAGCATTTGTCTTTCTGTGATTGGCTTATTTCATTTAGCATACGGTCTTCAGGGTTTATTCGCGTTGCATATTGCAGAATTTCCTCCTTTTTAAGGGCTGAATAGTATTCCAGTGTTTGCACATGCCAATTTCTTTTTCTATTTATCTGTCAATGGACATTTATGTTGTTTCTACATTCTGGCTGTTGTGACTCCTGCTGCAACGACCACAGGAGTGTTAACTAACATCCCTTTCAGATTCCAATTTCAATTCTTTTGGATAAATACCCAGATGTGAGATTGTTGGATCATATGGTAAATCTATTTTTAATTCTTTGAGGAATCTTCATACTGTTTTCCATAGTAGCTGTGTAATTTTGGATTTTCCGAACAGTGTGCAATGGTTCCAACTCCTTTATATCCTCACCAATACATGTTGCCTCTTTTTTTTTTTTGATAGTAGCCATCCTGAGTGTTGTGAAGGGATGTCTTGTGGTTTTGATTTGCATTTCCCTTATGGCTAGTGACTTTGAGCATTTTTTCATATATCTGATAGCCATTTGTATGTCTACTTTAGAGAAATGTCTATAGAAGTCCTTAGCCCATTTTTAATTAAAAAAAATTTAAAAAAAATTTTTTTACAGTTGAGTTGTAGGATTTCCTCATGTATTTTGGAGGTTAACCCTTTATCAGATATATGATTTACAAGTCTTTCTCCCATTCAGTAGGTTGTATTTTTACTCTGTTGTTTCTTTTGCTGTGCAAAAGCTTTTTAGTAAGACTAAACTTCTGATCTTTGCTAACTTAAATAAGTAAATAATAAGTAATTTAATAAGCATTTTTGAATTATGAATAGTGTAAGCATGTAAACACACCAGTAAAATCCATTGAAAAACACAACACTTATTTAGTGCTTACTGTGTACTCTGTGCTAGACACTATTTTACATGATTTACAGGTATCAATTTTTTAAAAACTTAAATCCATTAGCTAGGTGTTATTGCCACTCCATTGTGCATAAGCAGAAATTGAGGCACAGAAACATCAAGTCACCAGCCCAAGTTCACACAGCTAATAAACGATAGAACCGGAATCTGAACCCAGGCAGTCTGGCTCCAAAGTTCATTGTCTTAAACCTCTACTATGCTGCATTAAAGGATTTGTATTAGGTCTTGGTATGAGGTAAATAAGGGGAAATGTCCTGTGCTAGCATGTCCACAAAGAAACTCTAGGATCAGGGAACAAAGGGGAGGGAACATGAAGATATTTTTTTCAGTGTTTAGTCTCTGATGACCTTAAGACCTGGGATAGGAATAAAGCAAAATAGGCAGGGCGCTGTGGCTCACTCCTGTAATCCTAGCACTTTGGGAGACCAAGGTGGGTGGATCACCTGAGGTCTGGAGTTGGAGACCAGCCTGGCTAACATGGTGAAACTCCATCTCTACTAAAAACACAAAAAATTAGCCGGGCATGGAGGCGTATGCCTGTAATCCCACCTATTCAGGAGGCTGAGGCAGGAGAATCTCTTGAACCCAGGAGGTGGAGGTTGCAGTGAGCCAAGATCAGACCACTGCTCTCCAGCCTGAGCAACAAGAGCAAAACTCCATCTCAAAAAAAAAAAAAAAAAAAAAAAAAAAAAAGAAAGAAAAGAAAGCAGAATAATAATTTAAAAAATTCTTAAAATCAAACCAAAGTTTCCCAAGTAACTAGATTTTAAAATCCTATTTAATAGAAAAGAAAATAGGGACTTTTTTTTTTTTTTGCTTCAAAGTCTGCTGAGGTGGACTTTTGAAATCATAAAGATGTTGTGGGGTATCCTTCCTCAGACTGTGCTCTCACCCAGCATATCTGAGAGCCTTGCAGGCACCGTGGTATCAGGACACAACCTGGTGGTGCTTTGCAGGTGTTTTCCTGGCGTAATTCACATCAGGATGCGGTGTGTGGGTAGCCCCTGTTTCCTTAGCTGTCTTCAGAATTTTTCCCCTGCAGCTGGAGCAGGTGGCTGCAGATTAGACTCACACCCTGTGGGCCGCCCAGTGCCTCTGCTTCTCTCTCATTCAGAGATGCATCAGAATGGTCTCTGAGTTCTTCGGCATGGCACCAAGTGATGCTGTTCTGAACCCAGTGTCTCCCCTCTGCCTGAAGACAGATTATAGCTCAAGATCTTTTACTCCTTAAGAGAAGAGGTGGCCCCTGTGAAGGAAGGAGGGCTGCAGGACTACCTCTCTCTTCTCTCTTCATCTCTGATACTTCCCTTCATACAACTTGGCATATATGTTTGTTTTCAGGGGCCAGGAGCTCTTTTTAAAGAGGAGCAAAAGGGCCGGGTGCAGTGGCTCAAGCTTGTAATCTCAGCACTTTGGGAGGCTGAGGTGGGTGGATCACGAGGTCAGGAGTTCGAGACCAGCCTGGCCAACACGGTGAAACCCCGTCTCTACTAAAAATACAAAAATTAGCTGGGTGTGGTGGTGGGCGCCTGCAATCCCAGCTACTCAGGAGGCTGAGACAGGAGAATCATTTGAACCCGGGAGGTGGAAGTTGCAGTGGGCCGAGATCGTGCCATTGCACTACAGCCTGGGTGAGAGAGCGAGACTTTGTCTCAAGGTTAAAAAAAAAAAAAAAAAAAGGGAGGAGCAAGAGGAGGCTCAGTTGATCATCTGCGATGTCAAGGATGGGCTCTTTCCCACCTGCACAGCTGAGTACATCCCAGACACCTGCCTCGTGCCTTCCACCTACTGCCAGTTCCTCTGAGACCAAAGAAAATCAGAAGAGCCCTCTGCTTTACAAAGGACAGGCAGTGTCTATGTCATTATGCAAAATGGATGATGCAGAGCCCAAGCCAGGGACAGAAATCAAGCTTTGGAGAGGCGTGTCAGGATGCAAAGGATGCAAAACTTCAGCTGTGATGCTTAAGAAATAACTAGTGTCATATGTTCTGAGACAGAAGGAACCACGATTTTAGCCAATGGGATAAAATCCTGCCAGAGGATAGGGTCAAGAGATGCTTCCTATTTAGCAAATCAAAGGGAACAATTTTAATGCTTCAATTCTCTGGATTATAGTGATGCTATGTGTTGAGGCGGAAGATAGGAACAAAGGGGTCTTTGAAGATGGAAAATGCAAATTTCACCCAGAGGCCTCTGAGGGATGGCCTGGCAGGAAGAGGCCTTCTAAGGATTGTCCCAGTAAAGAATGAGTCATGGCTGACCTCAGGGCCGCTGGAGCCACAGCTGACCCAGAGTGGGTTTTTCTCTTGGGAAGAATTCCAGACCCCTTATTTCTTCTTGAGAGAATTCCAAGAGCCCAGGTTTCATCAACACCCACATCCCCTGACTCCCTTGTGGTTTTCATGGGATGCTTGTTCAACTTTTTCTCAGAGCAAAGATGTATTTATGCTCTTAAAAAATATATGCACACAGTTTTATATATAATGCAGCATGACACCTTGTAGGGCATTTACTCTTATTTTATGCATTCAGATATGTTTGTTTTTTTTGAAACACTTCTTAAGGCTACACAACAGAACATAGAAAAATAAACAGGAACATATTCAACAATTACAAAACATGATATGATAAAGAATGTAAAGTACTAGTTTCCTTTCAATAGATATGTATATAATTCAATAGATATGTATATAATTCAATAGATATGTATATAATTCAATAGATATGTATATAATTCAATAGATATGTATATAATAATTCAATAGATATGTATATAATTCAATAGATATGTATATAATAATTCAATAGATATGTATATAAACTTTAAAAAAAATGCTCAACATCACTAATGATCAGGGAAATACAAATCAAAATCACAATGCGATACCACCTTGCTCCTACAAGAATGACCATAATCAAAAAATCAAAAACAGTAGATGCTGGCATGGGTGCGGCGATCAAGGGACACTTCTACACTGCTGGTGGGAAGGGAAACTATACAGCCACTATGGAAAACAGTGTGCAGATCCCTTAAAGAACGAAAGGTAGATCTACCATTTGATCCAGCAATCCCACCACTGGGTATCTACTCAGAGGAAGGGAAGTCATTATGCAAAAAAGATACTTGCACACACACATTTTAAGAAGCACAATTCACAATTGCAAAATCGCGGAACCAACCCAAATGCCCATCCATCAACAAGTGGATAAAGAAACTGTGGGCCGGGTACAGTGGCTCACACCTGTAATCCCAGCACTTTGGGAGGACAAGGTGGGTGGATCATCTGAGGTCAGGAGTTCAAGACCAGCCTGGCCAACACGGTGAAACCCCTTCTCTACTAAAAATACAAAAATTAGCCGGGCATGGTTGCAGCACCTGTAATCCCAGCTACTCGGGAGTCTGAGGCAGGAGAATCACTTGAACCTGGGAGGCGGAGGTTGCAGTGAGCTGAGATGGTGCCACTGCACTCCAGCCAGGGTTACAAGAGTGAAACTCTACCTAAAAAAAAAAAAAAAAAAAAAAAAAAA